>NC_048569.1:90549326-90761826 GCF_013265735.2 Oncorhynchus mykiss | reverse complement strand
GTAGATTTAGTAGTAGTAGTGGCAGTAGTAGTAGTAGTGGCAGTAGATTTAGTAGTAGTAGTAGCAGTAGATTTAGTAGTAGTAGCAGTAGTAGTAGTAGTGGCAGTAGATTTAGTAGTAGTAGTAGTAGTAGTAGCAGTAGTAGTAGATTTAGTAGTAGTAGCAGATTTAGTAGTAGTAGCAGTAGTAGTAGCGGCAGTAGATTTAGTAGTAGTAGTAGCAGTAGTAGTAGCAGTAGTTGTAGTAGTGGCAGTAGATTTAGTAGTAGTAGTAGTAGTGGCAGTAGATTTAGTAGTAGTAGTAGTAGTAGTAGTAGTAGTGGCAGTAGATTTAGTAGTAGTAGTAGTAGTAGTGGCAGTAGATTTAGTAGTAGTAGTGGCAGTAGATTTAGTAGTAGTAGTAGCAGTAGTAGTAGTAGTGGCAGTAGTAGTAGTAGTGGCAGTAGTAGTAGTAGTGGCAGTAGTAGTAGTAGTGGCAGTAGATTTAGTAGTAGTAGTAGTGGCAGTAGATTTAGTAGTAGTAGTAGTAGTAGTGGCAGTAGATTTAGTAGTAGTAGTAGCAGTAGTAGTGGTAGTGGCAGTAGATTTAGTAGTAGTAGTAGCAGTAGTAGTAGTAGTGGCAGTAGATTTAGTAGTAGTAGTGGCAGTAGATTTAGTAGTAGTAGTAGTAGTAGTAGTAGTAGTGGCAGTAGATTTAGTAGTAGTAGTAGCAGTAGTAGTAGTAGTGGCAGTAGATTTAGTAGTAGTAGTAGTAGTAGTAGTAGTAGCAGCAGTAGTAGTAGTGGCAGTAGTAGTAGTAGTGGCAGTAGTAGTAGTAGTGGCAGTAGTAGCATGAGCATCAGATTACCTTCGAAGGGTTGAAATGATCAGAGAAAAGATTTAGCATGTAACAGTCAGCAACAGAAAATCCCCTACCCTTTTCTGCATTGGTACAGAACTTGAGCTCCAAAGACAAAATCGTCCAAAATCGAAAGATGGAAGTCTCCATTTGGTGTGTCTCCTGGATGTCCACATGACTTAGCTGCAAACAATAACAGAGATTTAGCCCAAAGGCTGATTTTTGCCAAGAGGACATTCAACAAAACCATATTGGTCCAACATAATATAGTATGTAATATAATTAGTATAATTCACAATTCATGATCTGCAATATGGAATTTCTCATACGGTAAATTATAATTTTGTAATCAGAATTTACTTTAAAAGGTAATTTGTCAAATGCACTGCACATCATAAGTAATTCTAAAGCTCAGTTTAAACAAGCGAAGTGTCACGGCTGTCTTCGTCCTCTTCATCTGACGAGGAGAAGCGAGAAGGATCGGAGGACCAATATGCAGCGTGGTAAGTGTTCGTCATTTTATTTGAAAAAAAACAGAACACTACAAAACAACAAAATGACAACCGTGAAGCTAATCAACAATAGTGCTGACACAAACACTACACATAGACAATCCACCACAATGACAAAACAGGCTACCTAAATATGGTTCCCAATCAGAGACAACGACTAACACCTGCCTCTGATTGAGAACCATATCAGGCCAAACACAGAAACAGACAAACTAGACATCCATCATAGAATGCCCACTCAGATCACACCCTGACCAAACAAAACCTAAAAACATACAAAGCAAACTATGGTCAGGGCGTGACACGAAGGGCATAGACTTACGTTCACATTTTCGACCACCATCTTTACTCCATCCTTTACTGCCGCATTTGAGTCTAACGAAACCTACGTAGCCAATAGCGCAGGGCAACCTCACTGTTTTGTCAATTTCAGTGTCTTCTAGGTTGGAAATGTCCACGTTTTTAGCTTCAGGAATCTCTGAAACTCCCTTTCGGAAACAAACTGTGAGGTACACAGAGGTACAGGCATGAGTAACACAATAAACAGTAGAATGCACAATAGATTCAGGCTTATTATTAAAACATCTCAACATATGCAATGTCAAGGGTGATGCTTTAAACCCATCATATCTATCAAATAATTTCATTTGATTTATTTATTAGGATCTCCATTAGCTGTTGCTAACGCAGAAGCTACTCTTTCTGGGTCCACACAAAACAAAACCTGACATAATACAGAACATGAATTGACAAGAACAGCTCAAGGTCTGAACAACATACATTTGAAATAAGAATAATATTAACAAGTCCTGTAGTGACAAAACATGAGAGACACTTGCATGCATTATATCAGTACTACATATACATACAGTGCCTTGCGAAAGTATTCGGCCCCCTTGAACTTTGCGACCTTTTGCCACATTTCAGGCTTCAAACATAAAGATATAAGACTGTATTTTTTTGTGAAGAATCAACAACAAGTGGGACACAATCATGAAGTGGAACGACATTTATTGGATATTTCAAACTTTTTTAACAAATCAAAAACTGAAAAATTGGGCGTGCAAAATTATTCAGCCCCTTTACTTTCAGTGCAGCAAACTCTCTCCAGAAGTTCAGTGAGGATCTCTGAATGATCCAATGTTGACCTAAAATGACTAATGATGATAAATACAATCCACCTGTGTGTAATCAAGTCTCCGTATAAATGCACCTGCACCTGCACCTGCACTGTCTCAGAGGTCCGTTAAAAGCGCAGAGCATCATGAAGAACAAGGAACACACCAGGCAGGTCCGAGATACTGTTGTGAAGAAGTTTAAAGCCGGATTTGGATACAAAAATATTTCCCAAGCTTTAAACATCCCAAGGAGCACTGTGCAAGCGATAATATTGAAATGGAAGGAGTATCAGACCTCTGCAAATCTACCAAGACCTGGCCGTCCCTCTAAACTTTCAGCTCATACAAGGAGAAGACTGATCAGAGATGCAGCCAAGAGGCCCATGATCACTCTGGATGAACTGCAGAGATCTACAGCTGAGGTGGGAGACTCTGTCCATAGGACAACAATCAGTCGTATATTGCACAAATCTGGCCTTTATGGATGAGTGGCAAGAAGAAAGCCATTTCTTAAAGATATCCATAAAAAGTGTTGTTTAAAGTTTGCCACAAGCCACCTGGGAGACACACCAAACATGTGGAAGAAGGTGCTCTGGTCAGATGAAACCAAAATTGAACTTTTTGGCAACAATGCAAAACGTTGCAAACAATGTTTGGCGTAAAAGCAACACAGCTGAACACACCATCCCCACTGTCAAACATGGTGGTGGCAGCATCATGGTTTGGGCCTGCTTTTCTTCAGCAGGGACAGGAAAGATGGTTAAAATTGATGGGAAGATGGATGGAGCCAAATACAGGACCATTCTGGAAGAAAACCTGATGGAGTCTGCAAAAGACCTGAGACTGGGACGGAGATTTGTCTTCCAACAAGACAATGATCCAAAACATAAAGCAAAATCTACAATGGAATGGTTCAAAAATAAACATATCCAGGTGTTAGAATGGCCAAGTCAAAGTCCAGACCTGAATCCAATAGAGAATCTGTGGAAAGAACTGAAAACTGCTGTTCACAAATGCTCTCCATCCAACCTCACTGAGCTCGAGCTGTTTTGCAAGTAGGAATGGGAAAAAATGTCAGTCTCTCGATGTGCAAAACTGATAGAGACATACCCCAAGCGACTTACAGCTGTAATCGCAGCAAAAGGTGGCGCTACAAAGTATTAACTTAAGGGGGCTGAATAATTTTGCACGCTAAATTTTTCAGTTTTTGATTTGTTAAAAAAGTTTGAAATATCCAATAAATGTCGTTCCACTTCATGATTGTGTCCCACTTGTTGTTGATTCTTCACAAAAAAATACAGTTTTATATCTTTATGTTTGAAGCCTGAAATGTGGCAAAAGGTCGCAAAGTTCAAGGGGGCAGAATACTTTCGCAAGGCACTGTACATGTTATTTATGTCAGATAGGGGAGAGGCGATGTGACGTTAGGTGACGTTTCATTGTTTTTTTTAAGCTAATTTAGCTGTTTGTTTGAGTAATTTGAGGTGGAAGAGCTCCATGCTACTGTAACGGATGTGAAACGGCTAGCTAGTTAGCGGTGGTGTGCGCTAAATAGCGTTTCAATCGGTCACGTCACTTGCTCTGAGACCTTGAAGTAGTGGTTCCCCTTGCTCTGCAAGGGCCGCGGCTTTTGTGGAGCGATGGGTAACGATGCTTCGTGGGTTGCTGTTGTTGATGTGTGCAGAGGGTCCCTGGTTCACACCCGGGTATGGGCAAGGGGACGGTCTAAAGTTATACTGTTACATTACCATGGCTCTATATATGCGTTGTCTTAAATTTGTTTTGGATTTGGGGACTGTGAAGAGACCCGTGGTGACTTGTCTGGTGGGGTAAGTATGTCTGTCAGAACTGTATGTTAGTTGATTATACAGAATGTTCTCCTCTACTTTGAGCCAAGAGAGACTGGTATGCGTATTGTTGAAATTAGCTCTCTGTGTACTGTGAAGGGCAGGGTGTGCTGCTCTGTTCTGGACCAGCTGCAGCTTTCCTCTGTCCTTCTTTGGGGCACCTGACCTTATAACCAGATAATAGTACAGATGTACAGAGCCTATTTTTTTTTTTTAACCACAGACAGACCTCTCCCCATTTTAACAACAATTTAATAAAATGCCTTGATGATGACCGTATACAATCTAAGGTAACACCAAGAAGTTTAGTTTCCTCTGCTTGCTCAACAGTCACATCATTAATTAGAAGATTCAGCTAAGATCTAGTACTTAGGGAATGACTTGTACCAAATACATTGATTTAGTTTTTTTAGGTTTTTGGTGTTCAGGACTAGTTTATTACTAGCCACCCATTCTAAAACCGGGGGGGGGCAATGCAAATAGTGTAGGTAGCCATTTGATTAGCTGTTCAGGAGTCTTATGCCTTAGGGTAGAAGCTGTTTAGAAGCCCCTTGGACCTAGACTTGGCGCTCTGCTCTGGGACTTCCTCTGACACCCTCTGGTATAGAGGTCTGGAATGGCAGGAAGCTTGGCCCCGGTGATGTACTCGGCCGTACGCACTACTCTGAGTAGTGCATTGCAGTCGAAAATAGTAAAGGGCTATGTCTTAGGAAGCTTTGCGAAATACCACACTTGACATCTTTTAGAGAAGCTTCCATTAGAGAAAACCCTCTGTGTCCTATTAGATACTGTAGATAGGTCTCAATCCATAATGTGTCAGGTGATGTAAAGCCATAACACGAGAGTTTTCAATAACAGATTATGGTCAATAATATCAAAGGCTTCACTGAAGTCTAACAAAACAGATCCAACAATCATCTTATTATCAATTTATTTCAACCAATCATTAGTCATTTGTGTCAGGGCAGTACATGTGCAGTGCCTTCACTATAAGCGTGCTTAAAGACGGTTGTTAAATCATTTACAGAAAAATAATTTAGAGAACAATGTAATTGTTTCTGGTCAAACACTATTTTTTCCAAATGTTAGAAAGAACCGGCAGCAAGCTGATTTCAACATGATCACAACTGTGAACCTGAAAAGCTGTCTCAGGGATGCATACATGGAACATTACACAAACCACACATAACTTCTTCTATCTGTAATATTTCACTCAGGCAGAGACATCTTACCTTGTCCTTTCACAAAGCTGAGTGTACACAACCATAGTGCAAAGACAAAGCCGAGAGTTATCAATCGCATTTTGACTTCATCACCTATTGTCTGTCACCTGCGAGAGTGTTTGGATGTTCTGGGTCACAGACAGAGTTGCAGTAGTTAAATTAACTCCTGTCGGTTAATGATTTGCCAGAGCCCTCTTCAAGTCACAGTCCGTCCACACAACTCAACAGCAACACACAGTAACACGTGTCCTGTATTGTAACGCAGTGAGCCACAGGCTGTAGGAGCCAGTAGAGGATAACTGTAAATGGAGAAAGGCGAGGAGGGGAGGGGATGGGGGACAAGGACAAGTGGTTGAGGCGCCGAGGGTATGTTGTGAAAGACAAACAACTAAGCCTGAGGGAGGGAGTTAGGACTGGAATCATTACAATGTTTTGTTGGGAATTTTTATCATTGCACATTTCCTGGCATCTAGATATTTCCATTGCCAAACCCACTGTGTACTATTTACAAGATGAAACCCAAAGTGTGCATTGATTATACATAGCTTTTCTATTCTACCGGTGAACCTGAAACCATTGCACTCAATAAGGGTATTGTGTTGATGAAATGATGAACTTAATCAAAAACATACTTTTATTGTGAGAATAAGTCTAGCTAATGTTTTAAATGAATGTCTCTGAATGTGGAAACTGGGTCTAAATTGTTTTTCTTTTACTGAATAAATAAAGTATTCCCGAAAAGGGTTCATTCATTGTGTAAACCTCGGGTGATCATTTGCAGTAACCAAATAGATGGCTTAATCTGAGGCTTCCCAACCTTTGGAACCACACTACTGGCATTATGAGATAAAAGTCCATTTTCAAATAAGGTATAGTAGCATTTTTAGTAAGGGACTTTTCAGGACAACATACAGTGCCTTGCGAAAGTATTCTGCCCCCTTGAACTTTGCGACCTTTTGCCACATTTCAGGCTTCAAACATAAAGATATAAAACTGTATTTTTTTGTGAAGAATCAACAACAAGTGGGACACAATCATGAAGTGGAACGACATTTATTGGATATTTCAAACTTTTTAACAAATCAAAAACTGAAAAATTGGGCGTGCAAAATTATTCAGCCCCTTTACTTTCAGTGCAGCAAACTCTCTCCAGAAGTTCAGTGAGGATCTCTGAATGATCCAATGTTGACCTAAATGACTAATGATGATAAATACATTCCACCTGTGTGTAATCAAGTCTCCGTATAAATGCACCTGCACTGTGATAGTCTCAGAGGTCCGTTAAAAGCGCAGAGAGCATCATGAAGAAGTTTAAAGCCGGATTTGGATACAATAAGATTTCCCAAGCTTTAAACATCCCAAGGAGCACTGTGCAAGCAATAATATTGAAATGGAAGGAGTATCAGACCACTGCAAATCTACCAAGACCTGGCCGTCCCTCTAAACTTTCAGCTCATACAAGGAGAAGACTGATCAGAGATGCAGCCAAGAGGCCCATGATCACTCTGGATGAACTGCAGAGATCTACAGCTGAGGTGGGAGACTCTGTCCATAGGACAACAATCAGTCGTATATTGCACAAATCTGGCCTTTATGGAAGAGTGGCAAGAAGAAAGCCATTTCTTAAAGATATCCATAAAAAGTGTTGTTTAAAGTTTGCCACAAGCCACCTGGGAGACACACCAAACATGTGGAAGAAGGTGCTCTGGTCAGATGAAACCAAAATTGAACTTTTTGGCAACAATGCAAAACGTTATGTTTGGCGTAAAAGCAACAGAGCTCATCACCCTGAACACACCATCTCCACTGTCAAACATGGTGGTGGCAGCATCATGGTTTGGGCCTGCTTTTCTTCAGCAGGGACAGGGAAGATGGTTAAAATTGATGGGAAGATGGATGGAGCCAAATACAGGACCATTCTGGAAGAAAACCTGATGGAGTCTGCAAAAGACCTGAGACTGGGACGGAGATTTGTCTTCCAACAAGACAATGATCCAAAACATAAAGCAAAATCTACAATGGAATGGTTCAAAAATTAACATATCCAGGTGTTAGAATGGCCAAGTCAAAGTCCAGACCTGAATCCAATCGAGAATCTGTGGAAAGAACTGAAAACTGCTGTTCACAAATGCTCTCCATCCAACCTCACTGAGCTCGAGCTGTTTTGCAAGGAGGAATGGGAAAAAAATTCAGTCTCTCGATGTGCAAAACTGATAGAGACATACCCCAAGCGACTTACAGCTGTAATCGCAGCAAAAGGTGGCGCTGCAAAGTATTAACTTAAGGGGGCTGAATAATTTTGCACGCCCAATTTTTCAGTTTTTGATTTGTTAAAAAAGTTTGAAATATCCAATAAATGTCGTTCCACTTCATGATTGTGTCCCACTTGTTGTTGATTCTTCACAAAAAAATACAGTTTTATATCTTTATGTTTGAAGCCTGAAATGTGGCAAAAGGTCGCAAAGTTCAAGGGGGCCGAATACTTTCGCAAGGCACTGTACGTGTCAGACTGGAATCTGCCCCGATTTAACCCTAAACAAACAACATATTTGACATACGTGGATTACCAACGGGGGTCAGAAAACTACTTCATTCTTATCAAAACATTAGTCATGTACAGTTGAAGTCGGAAGTTTACATACACTTAGGTTGGAGTAATTAAAACTCGTTTTTTCAACCACTCCACACATTTCTTTTCAACAATCTATAGTTTTGGAAAGTCGGTTACGACCGACTTCTACTTTTTGCTTGACACAAGTAATTTTTCCAACAATTGTTTACAGACAGGTTAGTTCACTTATAATTCACTGTATCCCAATTCCAGTGGGTCAGACGTTTACATACACTAAGTTGACTGTGCCATTAAACAGCTTGGAAAATTCCAGAAAATTAAGTCATGGCTTTCGAAGCTTCTGACAGTCTAATTGACATCATTTGGGTCAATTGGAGGTGTACCTGTGGATGTACTTCAAGGCCTACCTTCAAACTCAGTGCCCCTTTGCTTGACATCATGGTAAAATCAAAAGAAATCCGCCAGGACCTCAAAATTAAAATTGTAGACCTCCACAAGTCTGGTTCTGTCACGTTCTGACCATAGTTCTTGTGTGCTTTCCTTGTTTTAGTGTTGGTCAGGACGTGAGCTGGGTGGGCATTCTATGTTGTGTGTCTAGTTTCGGTTTTTCGGTTTTCACATTTATTGTTTTGTATATTTGTAGTGTTCTCGGTATTCGTCTTTATTAAAGATGTTTAACTATAACCACGCTGCGTTTTGGTCCGCCTCTCCTTCCCAGGAAGAAAGCCGTTACAGAACCACCCACCAACCAAGGACCAAGCGGCATGGTAAACAGAGGCAGCAGCAAAAGCAGCAGCAGGAGTAGCAACAGGTGCAGCAGGAAAAGCAGCAGCAGCAGCAGGAGAAGCAACATGTGCAGCAGGAGAAGCAGCAGGAGCAACAGCAGCAGCAGGAGAAGCAACAGAGGCAGCAGCAGTAGTGGGAGAGGCTGCACTATTTGGAAAAAATGACTTGGGAGGAGATCCTAGACAGGAAAGGACCCTGGGCAGAGCCAGGGGGATATTGCCGCCCCAAAGCCAAGCTGGAGGCAGCGAAAGCAGAGAGGCGGCATTATGAGGAGCTAGCACAGCAGAGCAGCTGGAAGCCCGAGAGGCAGCCCCAAAAATGTCTTGGGGGAGGGCACAGGGAGAGTGTGGCGGAGTCAGGAGCCAGACCTGAGCCAACTCCCCCTGTTTACCGTAAGGAGCCATGGATGGAATCAGAGCAGTTGGCAAAGTTGAGGGGTGCGTCTGGGAATGTTGAGGAGGTATTGGACAGAGTAGAGAGAAAGCTGTTGGTTTGGCATAGTATGCACGGCATTCGCCCTGAGGAGCGTGTTAGCTGTCCGATGCCACCTGTGTCAGTTCCTCGTACTCAGCCTGAAACTTGTGTTGGAGTTCCGGAGGATTTGAGACTGGCTATACATACATGGTCTCCAGTACACCTTCACAACCCGGTGTGTCCTGTTCCTTGCACTCACCCTGAGGTGCGTGTCCCCAGCCCGGTACCACCAGTGCCGGCACCCCGCACCAGGCTGTCTCTCCGTCCCATCAATACAGGGGCTACCGCCTGCCTGTCCGGCGCTACCAGAGCTTCTGCCCCTCAGTCCAGAGGCGCCAGAGCCCCTCAGTCCAGAGGCGCCAGAGCTCCTCTGTCCAGCGCTACCAGAGCCTTCCTCCTCTCCAGCGTTGCCGGAGTCTCCAGTCTGCCCAGCGCCGCCTGAGCTGGCCGTCTGCCCAGCGCCGCCTGAGCTGGCCATCTGCCCAGTGCCGCCTGAGCTGCCCGTCTGCCCAGCGCCGCCTGAGCTGCCCGTCTGTCCAGAGCTGCCTGAGCTGCCCGTCTGTCCAGAGCTGCTAGAGTCTCCCGTCTCTCCAGCGCCGTCAGATTCTTCCGTCTGTCCAGAGCTGCTAGAGTCTCCCGTCTGTCCAGAGCCGCTAGAGTCTCCCATCTGTCCAGAGCCGCTAGAGTCTCCCGTCTGTCCAGAACCGCTAGAGTCTCCCGTCTGTCCAGAGCCGCTAGAGTCTCCCGTCTGTCCAGAGCCGCCAGAGCCGCCAGTCAGCATGGAGCCGCCAGAGCCGCCAGTCAGCCAGGAACCTCCAGAGCCGCCAGTCAGCCAGGATCCTCCAGAGCCGCCAGTCTGCCAGGATCCGCCAGAGCTACCAGTCAGCCAGGATCTGCCAGAGCCGCCATTCAGCCAGAGGCTGCCAGAGTCATCAACCAGCCTGAGCTACCTCTCAGTCCTGAGCTACCTCTCAGTCCTGAGCTACCTCTCAGTCCTGAGCTACCCCTCAGTCCTGAGCTACCCCTCAGTCAAGAGCTACCCCTCAGTCAAGAGCTACCCCTCAATCCCGAGCTGCCCCTCAGTCCCGAGCTGCCCCTCAGTCCAGTGGGGCCCTTTGTTAGGGTTCCTAGGCCAAGGTCGGCGGCGAGGGTCACCACTCAAAGGACGCTAAGGAGGTGGACTAAGACAATGATGGAGTGGGGTCCACGTCCAGCGCCAGAAACGCCACCGCGGACAGATGCCCACCCAGACCCTCCCCTATAGGTTCAGGTTTTGCGGCCGGAGTCAGCACCTTGGGGAGGGGGGGTACTGTCACGTTCTGACCATAGTTCTTGTGTGTTTTCCTTGTTTTAGTGTTGGCCAGGACGTGAGCTGGGTGGGCATGGTTGTGTGTCTAGTTTGTCTGCTTCTGTGTTTGGCCTGATATGGTTCTCAATCAGAGGCAGGTGTTAGTCATTGTCTCTGATTGGGAACCATTTTTAGGTAGCTTGTTTTGTGTTGGGGTTTGTGGGTGGTTATTTCCGTGTCTGTGTTTGTTTCACCACACAGGACTGTTTCAGTTTTCACATTTATTGTTTTGTATATTTGTAGTGTTCTCGGTATTCGTCTTTACTAAAGATGTTTAACTCTAACCACACTGCGTTTTGGTCCGCCTCTCCTTCCCAGGAAGAAAGCCGGTTCAGGTTCATCCGTGGGAGCAATTTCCAAATGCCTGAAGGAACCATGTTCATCTAGTTCATCACAATAGTACGCAAGTATAAACACCCTGGGACCACGCAGCCGTCATGCCGCTCAGGAAGGAGACGCGTTCTGTCTCCTAGAGATGAACGTACTTTGGTACGAAAAGTGCAAATCAATCCCAGAACAACAGCAAAGGACCTTGTGAAGATGCTGGAGGAAACAGGTACAAAAGTATCTATATCCACAGTGAAATGAGTCCTACATCGTCATAACCTGAAAGGCAGCTCAGCAAGGAAGAAGCCACTGCTCCAAAACTGCCATAAAAAGCCAGACGGTTTGCAACTGCACATGGAGACATAGATTGTACTTTTTAGAGAAATGTCCTCTGGCCTGATGAAACAAAAAAAGAACTGTTTGGCCATAGTGACCATCGCTTGTTTGGAGTAAAAAGGGGGATGCTTGCAATCCGAAGAACACCATTCCAACTGTGAAGCACAGGGATGGCAGCATCATGTTGTGGGGGTGCTTTGCTGCAGGTTGGACTGGTGCACTTCACAAAATAGATGGCATCATGAGGCAGAAAAATGATGTGGATATATTGAAGCAACATCTCAAGACATCAGTCAGGAAGTTAAAAGCTTGGTCGCAAATGGGGCTTCCAAACGATCAATGACCCCAAGCATACTTTCAAAGTTGTGGCAAAATGGCTTATGGACAACAAAGTCAAGGTATTGGAGTGGATATTGCAAAGCCCTGGCCGCAATCCTACAGAAAAAGTACGTGAGCAAGGAGGCCTACAAACCAGATTCAGTTACACCAGTTCTGTCAGGAGGAATCGGCCAAAATTCTCCCAACTTATTGTGGCAAGCTTGTGGAAGGCTATCCGAACTTGTTTGGCCCAAGTTTAATAATTTGAAGGCAATGCTACCAAATAG
This sequence comes from Oncorhynchus mykiss, assembly GCF_013265735.2. Classification (NCBI taxonomy): domain Eukaryota; kingdom Metazoa; phylum Chordata; class Actinopteri; order Salmoniformes; family Salmonidae; genus Oncorhynchus; species Oncorhynchus mykiss. The sequence goes on along the minus strand of NC_048569.1, from coordinate 90,749,841 downwards.
TAATTGAGTGTATGTAAACTTCTGACCTACTGGGAATGTGATGAAAGAAATAAAAGCTGAAATAAATCATTCTCCACTATTATTCTGACATTTCACATTCTTAAAATAAAGTGGTGATCCTAATTGACCTAAAACAGGGAATTTGTACTAGGATTAAATGTCAGGAATTTGGCTAAAGTGTATGTAAACTCTGATTTAAACTGTAAATAATGTTATTTGAAACAAAGCACCTTATTCTGCAAAACAAAAATATAAATTTGTTCCTTAAATAATGTGCAGCTTTTTTTAAGAATACAATCCACATTGGTCCTTATAATTGTCATAATTATGTGGTCAAAACATTGAAAGGGGTGGTACGCCAAAAATATAAATATGCTTAATTTTATTGACAAAACGTGATTCATCCATTGATTCTGAGAGACAATGACCAAGAATATGACTCAGTTTTCTTTATTTGCTTATCCCACAGCCAGCATTAGCATTTGTGCAAGTGAAACAATGGGAGTGGTAAGGGCCCTGCTTCAAAAAGCAAGCCAAAATACTCCAAATCGCTTCAAACAAAATGTTATAGCAATCCACATACCATAACAAGTAGAACATATACAGTGCATTTGGAAAGTATTCAGACCCCTTGACTTTTTCCACATTTTGTTACATTACAGCCTTATTCTCTACAAATTATTTGGGCTAGAAAATCTGAACCCTATCTTTCTATAATTATCACCCTCAATTGTTACAACCCTTATTACTAGCCTGTTCATCCTCTCTTTCATATCGTCTAAGACCCCTAAAGATTGGAAATCTGCCGCAGTCATCCCCCTCTTCAAAGGGGGTAACACTCTAGACCCAAAATGTTACAGACCTATATCTATCCTACCGTGCCTTTATGATGTCTTTGAAGGCACAGTTAAAATCTCACTAGGGTATGTGGGACGCGTCACACCTCGTCAACAGCCAGTGAAACTGCAGGGCTCCAAATTCAAAACAACAGAAATCCCATAATTAAAATTCCTCAAACATACATGTATTTTACACCATTTTAAAGATACAGTTGTTGTAAATCCAGCCACAAAGTCTGATTTCAAAAAGGCTTTATGACGAAAGCACACCAAACGATGATGTTAGGTCAGAGCCAAGTCACAGAAAAACACAGCCATTTTTCCAGCCAAAGAGAGGAGTCACAAAAAGCAGAAGTAGAGATACAATTAATCACTAACCTTTGATGATCTTCATCAGATGACACTCATAGGACTTCATGTTACACAATACATGTATGTTTTGTTCCGTAAAGTTCATATTTGTATCCAAAAATCTCAGTTTATATTGGCGCGTTATGTTCAGTAGTTCCAAAACATCCAGTGATTTTGCAGAGAGCCACATCAATTTACAGAAATACTCATAATAAACTTTGCTAAAAGATACAACTGTTACGCATGGAGTTTTAGATCCACTTCTCCTTCATGCAATCGCTGTGTCAGATTTCAAAAAAGCTTTACGGAAAAAGCAAACCATGCAATAATCTGAGTACGGCGCTCAGGCCCAAAACCAAGCCATACAGGTACCTGCCATGTTGTGGAGTCAACAGAAGTCAGAAATAGCATTATAATTATTCACTTACCTTTGATGATCTTCATCCGAATGCACTCCCAGGAATCCCAGTTCCATAATACATTTTTGATTTAGTCAATAAAGTCCATAATTGATGTCCAAATACATCCTTTTTGTTTGCGCGTTTAGTACACAATCCAAACTCACGAGGCGTGGGCAAGTCCAGGCGAAAGTTCAGATGAAAAGTCATATTACAGTTCGTAGAAACATGTCAAATGATGTAAAGAATCAATCTTTAGGATGTTTTTATCATAAATCTTCAATAATGTTCCAACCGGAGAATTCCATTGTCTGTAGAAATGCAATGGAACGCAAGCTAATTCTCACGTGAGCGTGCGTGATCAGTTCATGCCACTCTGGCAGAGCCCTGACTCATTCAGCTCTCATTAGCCCCCACTTTACAGTAGAATCCTCAAACAAGGTTCTAAAGACTGTTGACATCGAGTGGAAGCCTTAGGAAGTGCAATATGACCCTATAGACACTATATTCGATAGGCAATGACTTGAAAAACTACAAACCTCAGATTTCCCACTTCCTGGTGGATTTTTTCTCAGGTTTTTGCCTGCCATATGAGTTCTGTTATACTCACAGGCATCAAACAGTGTTTGAAACGTCTGAGTGTTTTCTATCCAAATCTACTAATTACATGCATATTCTAGCTTTTATGGCTGAGTAGCTTTACATCCAGTGCTTTTCATCCAAAAATTTTCATCCAAAATTCCGAATGCAGCCCCCTACCCTAGTGAAGTTAACAAAAAGATCACCGACCATTTCAAATCCCACCGTATCTTCTCCGCTATTCAACCTGGTTTCCGAGCTGGTCATGGATGTACCTCAGCCACACTCAAGGTCCTAAATGATATCATAACCACCATCAATAAAAGACAATAAGGTGCAGCCGTATTCATCGATCTGGCCAAGGCTTTCGACTCTGTCAATCACAGCATTCTTATCGGCAGACTCAACAGCCTTGGTTTCTCAATTGACAGCCTCGCCTGGTTCACCAACTACTTCTCTGATAGGGTTCAGTGTGTCAAATCGAAGGTCCTGTTGTCCGGACCTCTGGCAGTCTATATGGGGGTGCCACAGGGTTCAATTCTTGGGCCAACTCTTTTCTCTGTATACATCAATGATGTCACTCTTGCTGCTGGTGATTCTCTGATCCACCTCTACACAGACGACACCATTCTGTATACTTCTGGCCCTTCTTTCGACACTGTGTTAACAAACCTCCAGACGAGCCTCAATGCCATACAACACTCCTTCCGTGGCCTCCAACTGCTCTTAAATGCAAGTAAAACTAGATGCATGCTCTTCAACCAATCGCTACCTGCACCTGCCTGCCTGTCTAGCATCCCTACTCTGGACGGTTCTGACTTAGAATATGTGGACAACTACAAATACCTAGGTGTCTGGCTAGACTGTAAACTCTCCTTCCAGACTCACATTAAGCATCTCCAATCTAGAATTGGCTTCCTATTTCGCAACAAAGCCTCCTTCACTCATGCTGCCAAACATACCCTCGTAAAACTGACTATCCTACCAATCCTTGACTTCGGCGCTGTCATTTACAAAATAGCCTCCAACACTCTACTCAGCTAATTGGATGGAGTCTATCACAGTGCCATCTGTTTTGTCACCAAAGCCCCATATACTACCCATCACTGCGACCTGTACGCTCTCGTTGGCTGGCCCTCGCTTCATATTCGTCGCCAAACCCACTGGATCCAGGTCATCTATAAGTCTTTGCTAGGTAAAGCTCCGCCTTTTCTCAGCTCACTGGTCACTATAGCAGTACCCACCCACAGCACGCGCTCCAGCAGGTATTTTTTACTGGTCATCCCCAAAGCCAACTCCTCCTTGGCCGCCTTTCCTTACAGTTCTCTGCTGCCAATGACTGGAACGAATTGCAAAAATCACTGAGACTTATATCTCCCTCACTAACTTTAAGCATCAGCTGTCAGAGTAGCTTACCGATCACTGTACCTATACACAGCCAATCTGTAAATAGCTCACCCAACTACCTCATCCCTATATTGTTATTCATTTTTTGCTCTTTTGCACCCCAGTATCTCTACTTGCATATCCATCTGCTGCACAAACATCACTCCAGGGTTTAATTGATAAATTGTGATTATTTTGCCACTATGGCCTATTTATAGCCTTAACTCCCTAATATTTTCTACTATGTTATTGACTGTATGTTTGTTTATCCCATGTGTAACTGTGTTGTTTGTGTCCTCAGAAGCTCTGTCGGGTTGGATGTGGAGCGTCGCTGTACAGCTATTTTCAGGTCTCTCCAGAGACGTTTGATCGGGTTTAAGTAGGGCTTTGGCTGGGCCACTCAAGGACATTTAGAGACTCATCCCGAAGCCACTCCTGCGTTGTCTTGGCTGTGTGCTTAGGCTCGTTGTCCTGTTGGAAGGTGAACCTTCACCACAGTCTGAGGTCCTGAGTGCTGTAGATCAGGTTTTCATCAAGGATCTTGTACTTTTGTCTGTTCATCTTTGCCTCAATCCTGACTAGTCTCCCAGTCCCTGACACTGAAAAACATCCCCACATCATGATGCTGCCACCACACTTCACCGTAGGGATGGTGCCAGGATTCCTCCAGACGTGGCACATGGCATTCAGGCCAAAGAGTTCAATCTTGGTTTCATCAGACCAGTGAATCTTGTTTCTCATGGTCTGAGAGTCTTTAAGTGCCTTTTGGTGAACTCCATGTGGGGTGTCATGTGCCTTTTCCTAAGGAGTGGCTTCGGTCTGGCCACTCTACCATAAAGGCCTAAATGGTGCTGCAGAGATGGTTGTCCTTCTGGATTGTTTTCCCATCTCCACAGAGGAACTCTAGAGCTTTGTCAGTGTCCATCGTGCTCTTGGACACCTCCTTGACCAAGGCCCTTCTCCTCCGATTGCTCAGTTTGGCCGGGTGGCCAGAACTAGGAAGAGTCTTGGTGGTTCCAAACTTCTTCCATTTAATAATGATGGAGGCAACTGTGCTCTTGGGGACCTTCAATGCAGCAGGAATGTTTTGGTACCCTACCTAAGATCTGTGTCTCGACACAATCCTGTCTCTGAGCTGTCGAATCAATTGGATTTACCACAGGTGGACTCCAATTAAGTAGCAGAAACCTCTCAAGGATGATCAATGGAAACAGGATGCACCTGATCTCAATTTCCAGTCTCATAGCGAAGGGTCTGAATATTTATGTAAAAAAGACATTTCTGTTTTTTATTTGTAATAAATTTGCCAAAAAATTCTAACACCCTGTTTTTGCTTCGTCATTATGAGGTATTGTGTGTAGAATGCAGATTATTAAAAAGAAATGTAATCCAGTTTATAATAACGCTACACAATGTGGAAAAACTTTCCTATGGCACTGTAATCTCTAAAACAGGTCCCCATCTACCCTCTAGTGGTATGGAAACTTGTCATTATGTCTCAAGAGAAACATTGATTCAAATAAGGGTCCGATTTATCAAATTACTACAGGCGGAATTAGGTGTCTTTGATGGGGTCAAAATTACCCCAAAGGACTTGAATTATTGATACAGTAACACTAAACAATGATTTACAGTTGAAGTCCGAAGTTTACATAAACTGACTCGTTTTTCAACCACTTAACATATTTCTTGTTAAAAAAACTACAGTTTTGGCAAGTCGGTTAGGACATCTACTTTGTGCATGACACAGGTAATTTATCCAACAATTGTTTACAGACTGTTTATTTCACTTATAATTCACTGTATACCAATTCCAGTGGGTCAGAAGTTTAAATACACTGAGTTGACTGTGCCTTTAAACAGCTTGGAAAATTCCAGAAGATGATGTCATGGCTTTCAAAGCTTATTTTGAGTCAATTGGAGGTGTACCTGTGGATGTATTTCAAGGCCTACCTTCAAACTCAGTGCCTCTTTGCTTGACATCATGGGAAAATCAAAAGAAATCAAAAGAAATCAGCCAAGATCTCAGAATTTCCAAATGCCTGAAGGTACCACGTTCATCTGTACAAACAATAGTACCCAAGTATAAACACCATGGGACCACGCAGCCATTACACCGCTCAGGAAGGAGACTCGTTCTGTCTCCTAGAGATGAACGTACTTTGGTGCGAAAAGTGCTAATCAATCCCAGAACAACAGCAAAGGACCTTGTGAAGATACTGGAGGAAACAGGTACAAAAGTATCTATATCCACAGTAAAACGAGTCCTACATCGACATAACCTGAATGGCCGCTCACCAAGGAAGAAGCCACTGCTCCCAAACAAAATTATAACACTTTGGCCATAATGATCTTCGTTATGTTTGGAGGAAAAAGGGGGATACTTGCAAGCCGAAGAACACCATCCCAACCATTAAGCACGGGGGTGGCAGCATCATGTTGTGGGGGTGCTTTGCTGCAGGAAGGACTGGTGCACTTCACAAAATAGATGGCGTCATGAGGCAGGAAAATTATGTAGATACAGTGCCTTGCGAAAGTATTCGCCCCCCTTGAACTTTGCGACCTTTTGCCACATTTCAGGCTTCAAACATAAAGATATAAAACTGTATTTTTTTGTGAAGAATCAACAACAAGTGGGACACAATCATGAAGTGGAACGACATTTATTGGATATTTCAAACTTTTTTAACAAATCAAAAACTGAAAAATTGGGCGTGCAAAATTATTCAGCCCCTTTACTTTCAGTGCAGCAAACTCTCTCCAGAAGTTCAGTGAGGATCTCTGAATAATCCAATGTTAACCTAAATGACTAATGATGATAAATACAATCCACCTGTGTGTAATCAAGTCTCCGTATAAATGCACCTGCACTGTGATAGTCTCAGAGGTCCGTTAAAAGCGCAGAGAGCATCATGAAGAACAAGGAACACACCAGGCAGGTCCGAGATACTGTTGTGAAGAAGTTTAAAGCCGGATTTGGATACAAAAATATTTCCCAAGCTTTAAACATCCCAAGGAGCAAGCACTGTGCAAGCGATAATATTGAAATGGAAGGAGTATCAGACCACTGCAAATCTACCAAGACCTGGCCGTCCCTCTAAACTTTCAGCTCATACAAGGAGAAGACTGATCAGAGATGCAGCCAAGAGGCCCATGATCACTCTGGATGAACTGCAGAGATCTACAGCTGAGGTGGGAGACTCTGTCCATAGGACAACAATCAGTCGTATATTGCACAAATCTGGCCTTTATGGAAGAGTGGCAAGAAGAAAGCCTTTTCTTAAAGATATCCATAAAAAGTGTTGTTTAAAGTTTGCTACAAGCCACCTGGGAGACACACCAAACATGTGGAAGAAGGTGCTCTGGTCAGATGAAACCAAAATTGAACTTTTTGGCAACAATGCAAAACGTTATGTTTGGCGTAAAAGCAACACAGCTCATCACCGTGAACACACCATCCCCACTGTCAAACATGGTGGTGGCAGCATCATGGTTTGGGCCTGCTTTTCTTCAGCAGGGACAGGGAAGATGGTTAAAATTGATGGGAAGATGGATGGAGCCAAATACAGGACCATTCTGGAAGAAAACCTGATGGAGTCTGCAAAAGACCTGAGACTGGGACGGAGATTTGTCTTCCAACAAGACAATGATCCAAAACATAAAGCAAAATCTACAATGGAATGGTTCAAAAATAAACATATCCAGGTGTTAGAATGGCCAAGTCAAAGTCCAGACCTGAATCCAATAGAGAATCTGTGGAAAGAACTGAAAACTGCTGTTCACAAATGCTCTCCATCCAACCTCACTGAGCTCGAGCTGTTTTGCAAGGAGGAATGGGAAAAAATTTCAGTCTCTCGATGTGCAAAACTGATAGTGACATACCCCAAGCGACTTACAGCTGTAATCGCAGCAAAAGGTGGCGCTACAAAGTATTAACTTAAGGGGGCTGAATAATTTAGCACGCCCAATTTGGCAGTTTTTGATTGTTTGTTAAAAAAGTTTGAAATATCCAATAAATGTCGTTCCACTTCATGATTGTGTCCCACTTGTTGTTGATTCTTCACAAAAAAATACAGTTTTATATCTTTATGTTTGAAGCCTGAAATGTGGCAAAAGGTCGCAAAGTTCAAGGGGGCCGAATACTTTCGCAAGGCACTGTATATTGAAGCAACATCTCAAGACATCAGTCAGGAAGTGAAAGCTTTGTTGCAAATGGGTCTTCCAAATGGACAATGACCCCAAGCATACTTTCAAAGTTGTGGCAAAATGGCTTAAGGACAACAAAGTCAAGGTATTGGAGTGGCCATCACAATGCCCTGACCTCAATGCTATAGAACATTTGTGGGCTGAACTGAAAAGTGTGTGCGAGCAAGGAGGCCTACAAACCAGAATCAGTTACACCAGCTCTGTCAGGAGGAATGGGCCAAAATTCACCCAACTTATTGTGGGAAGATTGTGGAAGGCTACCCGAAACATTTGACCCAAGTTAAACAATTTAAATGCAATGCTACCAAGTACTAATTGATTGTATGTAAACTTCTGACCAACTGGGAATGTCATGAAATAAATAAAAGCTGAAATAAATCCTTCTCTCTACTATTATTCTGACAGTTTACATTCTTAAAATAAAGTGGTGATCCTAATTGGCCTACAACAGTGACTTTTTACGAGGATCAAATGTCAGAAATTGTGAAAAAATTGAGTTTAAATGTATTTGGCTAATGTGTATGTAAACTTCCGACTTCAACTGCATATTTGTTAACTACAAGTTAAATGACAAAATCATGAAACATTTGAAGAATTGAATGAACCACCCTTGGGCGATGATAAAAAAATGTGCCTCTGGGGTCAAAGTGACCACAGTCAGTAGTATGAGGGTTTAATTGAGAGTTCAAAAAACATGTGTTTACCTGTTGGGTAATGTTGAGTTGTTGAACTTCCTGAGTTGTCCTTTATGTGACCTCCTTCCTCTGTTTCTCAATAATTTCACCTATTCTCCTTCCCTGGCCTCTAGGTCACCAGACTGCTGATTATTATGCACACCTGTCACCATTGTTAAGCGCACCAGTGCTTATTGACACTCAGTTGGACAACATCACCTTCTTGATTACCTGCCCTATTTATGTCACTCCCTTTGGTTCCTTCCCCAGGCGTTAATGTTTCTGTGTCTGTTTCATGGCGGTGCGTTGTTCCTATTTCATGTTCGTTTATTTATAAAAATGTATTCACTCCCTGAACTTGCTGCCCGACTCTCAGCGTACATCGTTACAAATAAGGACTATTCCCATCCTTGTCTGCACCACATCTTATTAGTCAGCAGTTGCAATGTGTTTACATAATCATGAGCTGCCGTACAGCATCCTAACACTACTTAAATATGTAGCTAGGCATTGCAATATGTTCACATTGCAGACTAAGTGTGTATTGCGTCACCCTAGAAAATAGAAGTGGATATCAGTTACATTAAAACATAAATCAGTTACGTTAGAATGCAGTGCATATCAGTTACATTAAAACATAAATCAGTTACATTAGAATATAGTGGTTTTCAGATATATTACAATATACGTTGGTTATCAGCTACATTAGACAGGTTGGGATAGCAGATGGTTGTGAATGTTCAAAGACCTCAATTACAGAGTAACGAACATGGTGTGACATGTTGTTTTGTCTTCCTCGCAAGACACTCCATCTGCTGGTCCTTTATGCAATAGCAAGAGGGAGGAATAGGTTGGCTACATACTGAGTGTACAAAACATTAGGAACACCTTCCTAATATTGAGTTGCACCCACCTTTTTTCCCTCAGTACAGCATCAACTCGTCATCGCATGGACTCTACAAGGTGTCGAAAGCGTTCCACAGGGATGCTGGCCCATGTTTACTCCAATGCTTCCCACAGTTGTGTCAAATTGGCTGGATGTCCTTGGGGTGGTGGACCATTCTTGATACACACGGGAAACTGTTGAGCGTGTACAACCCAGCAGCGTTGCAGTTCTTGACACACTCAAACCGGTGCGCATGGCACCTATTAGCATACCCCCTTCAAAGGGACTTAAATATTTTGTCTTGCTGCATTCACCCTCTGAATGGCACACATACCCCATCCATGTCTCAAGTCTTAAAACTCCTTCTTTAACCTGTCTCCTCCCCTTCATCTACACTGATTTGAAGTGTATTTAACAAGTTACATAAATAAGGGATCATAGCTTTCCCCTGGATTCACTTCAGATCAGTCTATGTCATGGAAAGAGCAGGTGTTCCAAATGTTTTGTCCACTCAGTGTAATGTGGTGATGATGTGCATTGTAAAGAGGAAAATAAACTTAAATGAAAGAAAATGAAATAGATTTAAGGTACTTGGTAGTAAATGTAGTGAAGCATATTGACCATTCAATTCAATTGTCAATTCCTTCACCTTTTCACAGACAGTATACAGATTCATTTGAAAAGCGTTTTGCCTTTCCACAGATCCAACCAAGATCTGCACGTCTGAATCAAGATGAAAACAGCTGTCAAAGGTGCTTGGAACTCAATCAATTTGATTTAGTTTAGATATATGTGTTTGTTAAAGGGCTTGCCTAACGGGCTGGTTGTGGAGTATATCTGTAACTTTTTAAATAAAATCCTTATGGTCCATGGGCAACAGTTTGGCTTACAAGTGTCTGGCTGGGCTAACTCATTACAAAGTGTGATTCCAAGTCACCTCTGCTCCAGTACATGTACTCAGTTTATGTTTTGGAGCACTGAATCCACCTTTGACCCACGCTGGTTGAGCAATCTCCATTCTACATTTGACAGACTATCAGGCATAGAGTCTTCCTTTACCACCAGAGGGCAGAAGTGACACATTCGTTGGACTCCGGGCATACACTGCTACAACTAGAATAAGACACCATGGAGGCTTTCAATTTCTACTGATTCACATTCTATATCAACAGTTGGTGCTGTATCTTATTAATGTCATCTGTTTACCCTTTTTTGACTGTACTTTTACTAGTTACAGAATGATCTTATGAAGCTGAACCAAGAGGCATTAATTGGTCACCCTACACAGGGAGACACTTACAGAACATTTTAAAACAGAAAATATTGGAAAAGATAACCATTTTCCATCAGCATACATTCAAACTTTTAATTGTTTTTCATTTTATTTATTTATATATATTTATTTTTAGAGGATAGATCAGCTTCAATATTGCAGATATATTATGGCTTCTATCAATGTAATTGTCTGCAATACCCCATATATTTTTTTGTAAATATATATAATTCTATATATATTTATGTGTTTTCCTTTATTATTTTCCTATAACCCTACCATCCCTCCCATACTTGGAGTAAAGTAATTGACAACAACTCTTAGGCTTCTACTTCCAGCTGTCACGGCTGGCTGAAGGACTGGACCAAGGTGCAGCATGGTAAGCAGTGTATCTGTCACGGCTGGCTGAAGGACTGGACCAAGGTGCAGCATGGTAAGCGTACATTTTCTCTTTATTCAAAAATGACGCCGACAAAACAAAGAACAAAACACAAAACTCAAACCGTGAAGCTTTGGGCTTCAAAATAGAGACATAAAATGCTCTCTACGGTCAGGGCGTGACACCAGCGTATACATACTATATATATTTTACAGATACAGTATAGTTTACAATAGACTTTAGACTTCCGGCGCCGACAGAGATGGCCACCTCGCTTCGCGTTCCTAGGAAACTATGCAGTTTTTTGTTTTTTTACGTGTTATTTCTTACATTAGTACCCCAGGTCATCTTAGGTTTCATTACATACAGTCGAGAAGAACTACTGAGAAGAACTACTGAATATAACGAGGCGGTCTTCTGGTCAGACTCCGGAGACGGACACACCGTGCACCACTCCCTAGCATTCTTCTTGCCAATGTCCAGTCTCTTGACAACAAGGTTGATGAAATCCGAGCAAGGGTAGCATTCCAGAGGGACATCAGAGACTGTAACGTTCTTTGCTTCACGGAAACGTGGCTCACTGGAGAGACGCTATCCGAGGCGGTGCAGCCAACGGGTTTCTCCACGCATCGCGCAGACAGAAACAAACATCTTTCTGGTAAGAAGAGGGGCGGGGCGTATGCCTTATGGCTAACGTGACATGGTGTGATGAAAGAAACATACAGGAACTCAAATCCTTCTGTTCACCTGATTTAGAATTCCTCACAATCAAATGTAGACCGCATTATCTAGAAAGAGAATTCTCTTCGATTATAATCACAGCCGTATATACCCCCCCCCCCCCCCCCCCCCCAAGCAGACACATCGATGGCTCTGAATGAACTTTATTTGACTCTTTGCAAACTGGAAACCATTTATCCGGAGGCTGCATTCATTGTAGCTGGGGATTTTAACAAGGCTAATCTGAAAACAAGACTCCCTAAATTTTATCAGCATATCGATTGCGCAACCAGGGGTGGAAAGACCTTGGATCATTGTTACTCTAACTTCCGCGACGCATATAAGGCCCTGCCCCGCCCTCCTTTCGGAAAAGCTGACCACGACTCCATTTTGTTGATCCCTGCCTACAGACAGAAACTAAAACAAGAGGCTCCCACGCTGAGGTCTGATCACGTGGACTGGGACATGTTTCGTATTGCGTCAGACAACAACATTGACGAATACGCTGATTCGGTGTGCGAGTTCATTAGAACGTGCGTTGAAGATGTCGTTCCCATAGCAACGTTTAAAACATTCCCTAACCAGAAACCGTGGATTGATGGCAGCATTCGCGTGAAACTGAAAGCGCGAACCACTGCTTTTAATCAGGGCAAGGTGTCTGGTAACATGACGAATACAAACAGTGCAGCTATTCCCTCCGCAAGGCTATCAAACAAGCTAAGCGTCAGTACAGAGACAAAGTAGAATCTCAAATCAACGGCTCAGACACAAGAGGCATGTGGCAGGGTCTACAGTCAATCACGGACTACAGGAAGAAATCCAGCCCAGTCACGGACCAGGATGTCCTGCTCCCAGGCAGACTAAATAACTTTTTTGCCCGCTTTGAGGACAATACAGTGCCTCTGACACGGCCTGCAACGAAAACATGCGGTAACTCCTTCACTGCAGCCGAGGTGAGTAAGACATTTAAACGTGTTAACCCTCGCAAGGCTGCAGGCCCAGACGGCATCCCCAGCCGCGCCCTCAGAGCATGCGCAGACCAGCTGGCCGGTGTGTTTACGGACATATTCAATCAATCCCTATACCAGTCTGCTGTTCCCACATGCTTCAAGAGGGCCACCATTGTTCCTGTTCCCAAGAAAGCTAAGGTAACTGAGCTAAACGACTACCGCCCTGTAGCACTCACTTCCGTCATCATGAAGTGCTTTGAGAGACTAGTCAAGGACCATATCACCTCCACCCTACCTGACACCCTAGACCCACTCCAATTTGCTTACCGCCCAAATAGGTCCACAGACGATGCAATCTCAACCACACTGCACACTGCCCTAACCCATCTGGACAAGAGGAATACCTATGTGAGAATGCTGTTCATAGACTACAGCTCGGCATTCAACACCATAGTACCCTCCAAGCTCGTCATCAAGCTCGAGACCCTGGGTCTCGACCCCGCCCTGTGCAACTGGGTACTGGACTTCCTGACGGGCCGCCCCCAGGTGGTGAGGGTAGGCAACAACATCTCCTCCCCGCTGATCCTCAACACTGGGGCCCCACAAGGGTGCGTTCTGAGCCCTCTCCTGTACTCCCTGTTCACCCACGACTGCGTGGCCACGCACGCCTCCAACTCAATCATCAAGTTTGCGGACGACACAACAGTGGTAGGCTTGATTACCAACAACGACGAGACGGCCTACAGGGAGGAGGTGAAGGCCCTCGGAGTGTGGTGTCAGGAAAATAACCTCACACTCAACGTCAACAAAACTAAGGAGATGATTGTGGACTTCAGGAAACAGCAGAGGGAACACCCCCCTATCCACATTGATGGAACAGTAGTGGAGAGGGTAGCAAGTTTTAAGTTCCTCGGCATACACATCACAGACAAACTGAATTGGTCCACTCACACAGACAGCATTGTGAAGAAGGCGCAGCAGCGCCTCTTCAACCTCAGGAGGCTGAAGAAATTCGGCTTGTCACCAAAAGCACTCACAAACTTCTACAGATGCACAATCGAGAGCATCCTGGCGGGCTGTATCACCGCCTGGTACGGCAACTGCTCCGCCCTCAACCGTAAGGCTCTCCAGAGGGTAGTGAGGTCTGCACAACGCATCACCGGGGGCAAACTACCTGCCCTCCAGGACACCTATACCACCCAATGTCACAGGAAGGCCATAAAGATCATCAAGGACATCAACCACCCGAGCCACTGCCTGTTCACCCCGCTATCATCCAGAAGGCGAGGTCAGTACAGGTGCATCAAAGCTGGGACCGAGAGACTGAAAAACAGCTTCTATCTCAAGGCCATCAGACTGTTAAACAGCCACCACTAACATTGAGTGGCTGCTGCCAACACACTGACATTGACTCAACTCCAGCCACTTTAATAATGGGAATTGATGGGAAATGATGTAAATATATCACTAGCCACTTTAAACAATGCTACCTTATATAATGTTACTTACCCTACATTATTCATCTCATATGCATACGTATATACTGTACTCTATATCATCGACTGCATCCTTATGTAATACATGTATCACTAGCCAATTTAACTATGCCACTTTGTTTACATACTCACCTCATATGTATATACTGTACTCAAAACCATCTACTGTATCTTGCCTATGCTGCTCTGTACCATCACTCATTCATATATCCTTATGTACATATTCTTTATCCCCTTACAGTGTGTACAAGACAGTAGTTTTGGAATTGTTAGTTAGATTACTTGTTATTACTGCATTGTCGGAACTAGAAGCACAAGCATTTCGCTACACTCGCATTAACATCTGCTAACCATGTGTATGTGACAAATTTGATTTGATTTGATTTGATTTAGTTATCTTTTGTTTGTTTTTAGTCCCATCCTTCAGCTCCACTCAACCCCTCCCATCTCTCTCTGAACACCATCCAGTTTTGATTTCTATTTGCCATATATTTGTTTAACATTAAAACTGTTAAATGCACAAATGATGAAAAAAAATATTTTGATATTTTATTTTTCTGTCTTTCTTTATAAATACCATTTGCCTAGACATATGTAACAGTGTCTGTATAATCCGTAAGTAGGGCCGGGATGATACCAGTATCAAAATACACATTAGTATCGTGGCAAGGAAACAAAACACAATGCGGATTATGTAAACAAACATCATTATGTTGTCATCCAGAGTCACATTTATTTATTTTCCAAACTATGGAACACAATATTTTACACACAGCAGGTTTTTAAAGAACCAAAGAATTTGGTCTGCTTTGTGTTTTAATATTGCGATACTGGTATTGTCTCAGCCCTATCTGTTATACCATTTTATTTGCTATGCTAAAAGCCCAGTATCATTTGAAAGCGATGCTGCTTTCCCCTCTGTTCTTTATCCAGCGTAATTTCCTATTCTGTGATAATGAGAGGGATCTGACCCCAGGTCAGAGGTTAGTGACCTATTAGCACACTGCCTCCCTTTCAAACAGTGTCTTAATCACATGCCAGCTGCTGGCATCACAGCACAGGAGGTTGGTGGGACCTTAATTGGGGAGGACGAGCTCGTGGTAATGGCTGGAGCAGAATCAGTGGAATGTTATTAAATACATGGAACACATGGTTTCTATGGTTTCTATGGTTTCCATGTGTTTGATGCCATTCCATTTATTCCATTCCAGACATTATTATGAGCCGTCCTCCCCTCAGCATCCTCTACTGCATCACAGTCCCTACTGTAGCCACCTTCTTAGTCATTATCCTCCAGATATTATACGGGAATGACTTGGTTAATTGAATTACTTTGTGCAAAATATGCAAGTACAGCCAAATGTATTCAAAATACAAAATATATTCAAAGTACAAAATGCAACAGCTAAAGAGGTAGATAATGTGTAACTGCTTGCTTGAGTTAATAACATAGTAATGATATTATATACATACATATATGGGGTATTGTGTGTAGATTGATGAAGAAAAACATTTAATTCATTTTAGAATAAGGTGGTAAAGAAACAAAATGTAGAAAAAGTAACGCTGTCTGAATACTGTCTGAATGTGTCAGGTGCGTGAATGAGGACCCAAAAGCGAATTAACAAAACAGAGTTTCTTTAATGATGAAACACACGTAGGCTCAGATGGACAGGCCGATTCCGACAGGACAGGACAAGGTTAGATGAACAGGCAGATTCCGACAGGACAGGACAAGGTTGCAGCAAACACGACGATAGTCTGGTTCAGGCATGAGTAACACAAACGAGAATCCGACAAAGACAGAAGCAGAAACAGAGAGAGATATAGAGACCTAATCAGAGGGAAAAAGGGAACAGGTGGGAAAAGGGGTGAACGAGGTAGTTAAAGAAGACAAGGAACAGCTGGGGGAAAGAGGGGAAGAAAAGGTAACCTAATACGACCAGCAGAGGGAGACAGGGTGAAGAGAAAGAACAGGAACAGGACACAACATGACAATACATGACAGTACCCCCCCACTCACCGAGCGCCTCCTGGCGCACTCGAGGAGGAAACCTGGCGGCAACGGAGGAAATCATCGATCAGCGAACGGTCCAGCACGTCCCGAGAGGGAACCCAACTCCTCTCCTCAGGACCGTACCCCTCCCAATCCACTAGGTACTGGTGACCACGGCCCCGAGGACGCATGTCCAAAATCTTACGGACCCTGTAGATAGGTGCGCCCTCGACAAGGATGGGGGGGGGGGGGAAAGACGAGCGGGGGCGCGAAGAACGGGCTTAACACAGGAGACATGGAAGACCGGGTGGACGCGACGAAGATATCGCGGAAGAAGAAGTCGCACTGCGACAGGATTAATGATCCGAGAAATACGGAACGGACCAATGAACCGCGGGGTCAACTTGCGAGAAGCTGTCTTAAGGGGAAGGTTCTGAGTGGAGAGCCAAACTCTCTGACCGCGACAATATCTAGGACTCTTAGTTCTACGCTTATTAGCAGCTCTCACAGTCTGCGCCCTATAACGGCAAAGTGCAGACCTGACCCTCTTCCAGGTGCGCTCGCAACGTTGGACAAAAGCCTGGGCGGAGGGGACGCTGGACTCGGCGAACTGAGATGAGAACAGCGGAGGCTGGTACCCGAGGCTACTCTGAAAAGGAGATAGCCCGGTCGCAGACGAAGGAAGCGAGTTGTGGGCGTATTCTGCCCAGGGGAGCTGTTCTGACCAAGACGCAGGGTTGCGAAAAGAAAGACTGCGTAAGATGCGACCAATAGTCTGATTGGCCCGTTCTGCTTGACCGTTAGACTGGGGGTGAAAGCCGGAAGAGAGACTGACGGAAGCCCCAATCAAACGGCAAAACTCCCTCCAAAATTGAGACGTGAATTGCGGACCCCTGTCCGAAACGACGTCTGACGGAAGGCCATGAATTCTGAAAACATTCTCGATGATGATTTGTGCCGTCTCTTTAGCAGAAGGAAGTTTAGCAAGGGGAATAAAATGAGCCGCCTTAGAGAACCTATCGACAATCGTAAGAATAACAGTCTTCCCCGCTGACGAAGGCAGTCCGGTGATAAAATCTAAGGCGATGTGGGACCACGGTCGAGAGGGAATGGGAAGCGGCCTGAGACGGCCGGCAGGAGGGGAGTTACCGGACTTAGTCTGCGCGCAGACCGAACAAGCAGCCACGAAACGACGCGTGTCATGCTCCCGGGTGGGCCACCAAAAACGCTGGCGAATGGAAGCAAGCGTACCCCAAACGCCAGGGTGGCCGGCTAACTTGGCAGAGTGAGCCCACTGAAGAACGGCCAGACGAGTAGGAACGGGAACAAAAAGAAGGTTCCTAGGACAAGCGCGCGGCGACGGAGTGTGAGTGAGTGCTTGCTTTACCTGCCTCTCAATTCCCCAGACAGTCAACCCGACAACACGCCCCTCAGGGAGAATCCCCTCGGGGTCAGTGGAGGCTACTGAAGAACTGAAGAGACGAGATAAAGCATCAGGCTTGGTGTTCTTAGAGCCCGGACGATAAGAAATCACGAACTCGAAACGAGCGAAAAACAGCGCCCAACGAGCCTGACGCGCATTAAGTCGTTTGGCAGAACGGATGTACTCAAGGTTCCTATGGTCAGTCCAAACGACAAAAGGAACGGTCGCCCCCTCCAACCACTGTCGCCATTCGCCTAGGGCTAAGCGGATGGCGAGCAGTTTGCGGTTTCCCACATCATAGTTACGTTCCGACGGCGACAGGCGATGAGAAAAATACGCGCAAGGGTGGACCTTGTCGTCAGAGAGGGAGCGCTGAGAAAGAATGGCTCCCACGCCCACCTCTGACGCGTCAACCTCGACAACGAACTGTCTAGAGACGTCAGGTGTAACAAGGATAGGTGCGGATGTAAAACGATTCTTGAGGAGATCAAAAGCTCCCTGGGCGGAAACGGACCACTTAAAGCACGTCTTGACAGAAGTAAGGGCTGTGAGAGGAGCTGCCACCTGACCGAAATTACGGATGAAACGACGATAGAAGTTCGCGAAGCCGAGAAAGCGCTGCAGCTCGACGCGTGACTTAGGGACGGGCCAATCAATGACAGCTTGGACCTTAGCGGGATCCATCTTAATGCCCTCAGCGGAAATAACAGAACCGAGAAATGTGACGGAGGAGGCATGAAAAGTGCACTTCTCAGCCTTCACAAAAAGACAATTCTCTAAAAGGCGCTGGAGGACACGTCGAACGTGCTGAACATGAATCTGGAGTGACGGTGAAAAAATCAGGATATCGTCAAGGTAAACGAAGACAAAGATGTTCAGCATGTCTCTCAGGACATCATTGACTAATGCCTGAAAGACAGCTGGAGCGTTAGCGAGGCCGAAAGGAAGAACCCGGTATTCAAAGTGCCCTAACGGAGTGTTAAACGCCGTCTTCCACTCGTCCCCCTCCCTGATGCGCACGAGATGGTAAGCGTTACGAAGGTCCAACTTAGTGAAAAACCTGGCTCCCTGCAGGATCTCGAAGGCTGAAGACATAAGAGGAAGCGGATAACGATTATTCACTGTTATGTCATTCAGCCCTTGATAATCTATGCAGGGGCGCAGAGACCCGTCCTTCTTCTTGACAAAAAAAAAAACCCCGCTCCGGCGGGAGAGGAGGAGGGGACTATGGTACCGGCGTCAAGAGCTACAGACAAATAATCTTCGAGAGCCTTACGTTCGGGAGCCGACAGAGAGTATAGTCTACCCCGGGGGGGAGTGGTTCCCGGAAGGAGATCAATACTACAATCATACGACCGGTGTGGAGGAAGAGAGGTGGCCCTGGACCGACTGAACACCGTGCGCAGATCGTGATATTCCTCCGGCACCCCTGTCAAATCACCAGGCTCCTCCTGTGAAGAAGAGACAGAGGAAACAGGAGGGATAGCAGACATTAAACATTTCACATGACAAGAGACGTTCCAGGAGAGGATAGAATTACTAGACCAATTAATAGAAGGATTATGACAAACTAGCCAGGGATGGCCCAAAACAACAGGTGTAAAAGGTGAACGAAAAATTAAAAAAGAAATGGTTTCGCTATGATTACCAGAGACAGTGAGGGTTAAAGGTAGCGTCTCACGCTGAATCCTGGGGAGAGGACTACCATCCAAAGCGAACAAGGCCGTGGGCTCCCTTAACTGTCTGAGAGGAATGTCATGTTCCCGAGCCCAGGTCTCGTCCATAAAACAGCCCTCCGCCCCAGAGTCTATTAAGGCACTGCAGGAAGCTGACGAACCGGTCCAGCGTAGATGGACCGACAAGGTAGTGCAGGATCTTGAAGGAGAGACAGGAGTAGTAGCGCTCACCAGTAGCCCTCCGCTTACTGATGAGCTCTGGCTTTTACTGGACATGAAGTGACAAAATGACCAGCGGAACCGCAATAGAGACAGAGGCGGTTGGTGATTCTCCGTTCCCTCTCCTTAGTCGAGATGCGGATACCTCCCAGCTGCATAGGCTCAGCACCCGAGCCGGCAGAGGAAGATGGTAGTGATGCGGAGAGGGGGGCAATGGAGAACGCGAGCTCCTTGCCACGAGCTCGGTGACGAAGATCAACCCGTCGCTCTATGCGAATAGCGAGTTCAATCAAGGAATCCACGCTGGAAGGAACCTCCCGGGAGAGAATCTCATCCTTTACCTCTGCGCGGAGACCCTCCAGAAAACGAGCGAGCAAAGCCGGCTCGTTCCAGTCACTGGAGGCAGCAAGAGTGCGAAACTCAATAGAGTAGTCTGTTATGGATCGATTACCTTGACATAGGGAAGACAGGACCCTGGAAGCCTCCTCCCCAAAAACAGATCGATCAAAAACCCGTATCATCTCCTCCTTAAAGTCCTGATACTGGTTAGTACACTCAGCCCTTGCCTCCCAGATTGCCGTGCCCCACTCACGAGCCCGTCCAGTAAGGAGAGATATGACGTAGGCGATACGAGCAGTGCTCCTGGAGTAAGTGTTGGGCTGGAGAGAAAACACAATATCACACTGGGTGAGGAACGAGCGGCATTCAGTGGGCTCCCCAGAGTAACACGGCGGGTTATTGATTCTGGGCTCCGGAGATTCGAGAGCCCTGGAAGTGGCCGGTGGATCGAGGCGGAGATGGTGAACCTGTTCTGTGAGGTTGGAGACTTGGGTGGCCAGGGTCTCAACGGCATGTCGAGCAGCAGACAATTCCTGCTCGTGTCTGCCTAGCATCGCTCCCTGGATCTCGACGGCTGAGTGGAGAGGATCCGAAGTCGCTGGGTCCATTCTTGGTCGGATTCTTCTGTCAGGTGCGTGAATGAGGACCCAAAAGCGAATTAACAAAACAGAGTTTCTTTAATGATGAAACACACGTAGGCTCAGATGGACAGGCCGATTCCGACAGGACAGGACAAGGTTAGATGAACAGGCAGATTCCGACAGGACAGGACAAGGTTGCAGCAAACACGACGATAGTCTGGTTCAGGCATGAGTAACACAAACGAGAATCCGACAAAGACAGAAGCAGAAACAGAGAGAGATATAGAGACCTAATCAGAGGGAAAAAGGGAACAGGTGGGAAAAGGGGTGAACTAGGTAGTTAAAGAAGACAAGGAACAGCTGGGGGAAAGAGGGGAAGAAAAGGTAACCTAATACGACCAGCAGAGGGAGACAGGGTGAAGAGAAAGAACAGGAACAGGACACAACATGACAATACATGACAGAATGCACTGTATTTAGTCTTGCCTGCATTAACTATACATTTTAAACCAACCAGGGCTTTCTTTGTAAGGCAACAAAGTCAGGTTGCAGCTTTCACATAGCCTGGTCAACAGTGGGGCAACGGCATACATAACAGTGTTGTTTGCATACAGATGAATATTACAAGTTACAACAGGTAGACCAATGTTATATATAAATAGTGAAGAGAACAGGTCCCAATACTGACCCCTGCAGTAAAAAAAATGTAATATACAGAAAACTAGACATCGTCAGAAATCACACATTGACAGATAACTCTCAAGAAGCCTGATTCAGGCCTATTTCAGTCAACCTTTAAATGAGAATGTAATGGTCAACAGTGTCGAAGTCCTTGGAAAGGTCTATGAATAAAGCAGCACAAGGGTTTTTAGGATCTAAACTATTTAAAACATAATCTATGTTCAGATCTAAAACCGGACTGGTGCACATTTACAATAGAAAGAGATGCTCTACTTTCCGGCTACCCGGATAAAGCACCAAATAAACTTCAGTTAGTGCTAAATATGGCTGCTAGAAAATTGACTAGAACCAAAATATTTGATCATTTTACTCCAGTGCTAGCCTCCCTACACTGGCTTCCTGTTAAGGCAAGGGCTGATTTCAAGGATTTACTGCTAACCTACAAAGCATTACATGGGCTTGCTCCTACCTATCTTTCCGTTTTGGTCCTGCCGTACATACCTACACGTATGCTACGGTCACAAGATGCAGGCCTCCATACTGTCCCTATAATTTCTAAGCAAACAGCAGGGCTTTCTCATATGGAGCTCCATTTTTATGGAATGGTCTGTCTACCCATGTGAGAGACGCAGACTCGGTCTCAACCTTTAAGTATTTATTGAAGACTCATCTCTTCAGTAGGTCCTATGATTGAGTGTAGTCTGGCCCAGGAGTGTGAAGGTGAATGGAAAGGCACTGGAGCAACGAGCCGCCCTTGCTGTCTCTGCCTGGCCGGTTCCCCTTTTTCCACTGGGATTCTCTGCCTCTAACCCTATTCAGGGGCTGAGTCACTGGCTTACTGGTGCTCTTCCATGCCATCCCTAGGAGGGGTGCGTCACTTGAGTGGGTTGAGTCACTGACGCGGCCTTCCTGTCTGGGTTGGTGCCCCCCTTGGGTTATGCCGTGGCGGAGATCTTTGTGGGCTATACTCGGCCTTGTCTCAGGATGGTAAGTTGGTGGTTGAAGATATCCCTCTAGTGGTGTGGGGGCGGTGCTTTGGCATAGTGCTTTGGCAGAGTGGGTGGTTTTATATTCATAGGTACAGGTACAGGTTGGCGGGCAGGCTCAGGGTCGGGGGCAGTCATAGTGGTCAGGCAGGCGGGCTCAGAGACAAGACAGGCAAGGGTCAAAACCAGGAGGACTAGCAAAAGAGAAATAGAAAGCAGGAGCCTGGGAAAACACGCTGGTTGACTTGAAAACATACAAGACAAACTGGCACAGAGAGACAGGAAACACATGGTTATATACACCAGGGAAAATTGGCAACACCTGGAGGGGGTGGAGACAATCACAAGACAGGTGAAACAGGTCAGGGCGTGACAATAATTCTGTTCTGATTTCAGATTTGAATAGCTGAGAAGCAGACTAAGATTTAATTTGTGTCTAATTTGTTGGGAAAGTGCTCAAAGTAGCTGATTTGTGTCAAAAGTTACATTGTTTACAGTGAATACAGTAGAATGTTGGAAGGCATGGTGTCACAATGGGCCCTTTAGAATGTTGAGGCAATCCCATGAAAGGGAATGGACAAAAATAAGGACAAAAAGCTCCTCAATAGTTTAAAAAGTATAAAAGATAAAAGCTGTATACAAGCAACCATCTGAGTTAACCATGCATTGACCTTTTATTGACCTTTTAGCACTGTTTCTATGCACACTCACAGGGCCCTATACGCTCACACATACTGTCACTCCAACACACACACAAAACACTCACACATACTGTAATATGCATATACATTTATACTGACTCTACACCAGTGGTGGCTCCTCGGAGGAGGAAGGGGAGGACCAATCTCCTCAGTGAATTTCATAAAAATATAAATTGTAAAACATTTAAAAAGTTATCCTTTTAGATAAAACTACATTAAATATAATGACCAAATAATTGATTAAAACACACTATTTTGCAAATAAAGTCTACAGTAGCCTCAACAGAACTCTGTAGGGTAGCACAGTGGTGTAGCCGGAGGACAGCTAGCTTTCATCCTCCTCTGAGTACATTGATTTCAATACAAAACCTAAGAGGCTCATGGTTCTCACCCCCTTCCATAGACTTACACAGTAATTATGACAACTTCCGGAGGGCAGCCTCCAACCTATCAGAGCTCTTGCAGCATGAACTGACATGTTGTCCACCCAAATCAAAGGATCAGAGAATTGATCTACTACTGAAGCATAAGCTACAGCTAGCTAGCACTGCAGTGCATAAAATGTGGTGAGTGGTTGACTCAAAGAGAGAGAAAGACAGAAGATGAACAGTTTTGAACAAATTCATTTCTTCCAAAATGAAGAAAAAGCGAGAGGGAAATAGAGCAAGAGAGAGATTGTCAAGCTAGCTTAGCCTACTGAAACACCCTGCTCAAACAGAGGGATGCTATGTTAGCTACACAACACTGGAACTCTTCCAAGTCAAGGTAAGTTTTTGATTTTACAAATGTATTGCCGCGAGGCCCGCTGGTGTAACTGGTTACTGACTGTACACTGTAACGTTACTGCATGATTGTAGCAGGTTTACTAACACGTTAGTTCTATTAGCTATGCTGACTATGAAGTTACTTTAACTAATATGGTGACAACGATGTAGGCTGTGTGTATCGGTTTGTCCTGGAAAGTTTTTTTCTCACCCTGTCACATACAGCTAATGTGTTGTGCATTGAAGTCCACAAGCGAAGGGACAAGGTGAGAGAAGGAGAGGGCATATATGCGAGAAGGAATACACTGCTGTTGCTATGAATGTGAACTGTGTTTACACGTGATCAGGGGTGTATTCATTCTGCTGATTCTGTTGAAAAATGTTTCTTAAATGGAAGAAAACGGGGATAAACATGATTGCACCCTAGGCGGTTTTGAATGTCACTGTCTGTCATCTCAAATGTGTCTCTTGACCTGTGCATCTACGTTGTAAACATTCATTCATAGGCTAGGTTGTAGCAACCTCATGATGGATATAGGGAACATTAGAGTATCGTGTAGTAGCCTAAACCTATCGATGTTACATTGAACTGGGTGAATGGAATATGAATGACAGTCATCCAATATGCTGTAATAGAAACAAGGCCATGCTCATGAAAAACAATCGTCATCGGGCATCATAATCGACACCGAACCGCCACTGCTCTTCACACCTGCACACCCACTCATATACAAGCTGCTGCTACTCTGTTTATCTTATATCCTGTTTCCTAGTCCCCTTACCCATATACATATACTGTAGTATCGACTTCCATCACTCCAGTATCTCTGCACATTGTAAGTATGGCATTGGAACTGACTTTTAAAACATATTTCCTGTACTTCCTCCACTTCCGGCGCCGACAGAGATGGCCGCCTCGCTTCGCGTTCCTAGGAAACTATGCAGTGTTTTGTTTTTTTACATGTTATTTCTTACATTAGTACACCAGGTCATCTTAGGTTTCATTACATACAGTCGAGAAGAACTACTGAATATAAGATCAGCGTCAACTCACCGTCAGTACGACCAAGAATATGTTTTTCGCGACGCGGATCCTGTGTTCTGCCTTTCACCCAGGACAACGGAATGGATCCCATGCATCGACCCAAAAAAACGACTCAGAAAAAGAGGGAAACGAGGCGGTCTTCTGGTCAGACTCCGGAGACGGGCACATCGTGCACCACTCCCTAGCATTCTTCTCGCCAATGTCCAGTCTCTTGACAACAAGGTTGATGAAATCCGAGCAAGGGTAGCATTCCAGAGGGACATCAGAGACTGTAACGTTCTTTGCTTCACGGAAACATGGCTCACTGGAGAGACGCTATCGGAGGCGGTGCAGCCAGCGGGTTTCTCCACGCATCGCGCCGACAGAAACAAACATCTTTCTGGTAAGAAGAGGGGCGGGGGCGTATGCCTTATGGCTAACGAGACATGGTGTGATGAAAGAAACATACAGGAACTCAAATCCTTCTGTTCACCTGATTTAGAATTCCTCACAATCAAATGTAGACCGCATTATCTACCAAGAGAATTCTCTTCGATTATAATCACAGCCGTATATATCCCCCCCCCAAGCAGACACATCGATGGCTCTGAAATAACTTTATTTGACTCTTTGCAAACTGGAATCCATTTATCCGGAGGCTGCATTCATTGTAGCTGGGGATTTTAACAAAGCTAATCTGAAAACAAGACTCCCTAAATTTTATCAGCATATCGATTGCGCAACCAGGGGTGGAAAAACCTTGGATCATTGTTACTCTAACTTCCGCGACGCATATAAGGCCCTGCCCCGCCCTCCTTTCGGAAAAGCTGACCATGACTCCATTTTGTTGATCCCTGCCTACAGACAGAAACTAAAACAAGAGGCTCCCACGCTGAGGTCTGTCCAACGCTAGTCCGACCAAGCTGACTCCACACTCCAAGACTGCTTCCATCACGTGGACTGGGACATGTTTCGTATTGCGTCAGATAACAATATTGACGAATACGCTGATTCGGTGTGCGAGTTCATTAGAACGTGCATTGAAGATGTCGTTCCCATAGCAACGATTAAAACATTCCCTAACCAGAAACCGTGGATTGATGGCAGCATTCGCGTGAAACTGAAAGCGTGAACCACTGCTTTTAATCAGGGCAAGGTGACTGGTAACATGACCGAATACAAACAGTGCAGCTATTCCCTCCGCAAGGCTATCAAACAAGCTAAGCGTCAGTACAGAGACAAAGTGGAATCTCAATTCAAGGCTCAGACACAAGAGGCATGTGGCAGGGTCTACAGTCAATCACGGACTACAAGAAGAAATCCAGCCCAGTCACGGACCAGGATGTCCTGCTCCCAGGCAGACTAAATAACTTTTTTGCCCGCTTTGAGGACAATACAGTGCCACTGACACGGCCTGCAACGAAAACATGCGGTCTCTCCTTCACTGCAGCCGAGGTGAGTAAGACATTTCAACGTGTTAACCCTCGCAAGGCTGCAGGCCCAGACGGCATCCCCAGCCGCGCCCTCAGAGCATGCGCAGACCAGCTGGCCGGTGTGTTTACGGACATATTCAATCAATCCCTATACCAGTCTGCTGTTCCCACATGCTTCAAGAGGGCCACCATTGTTCCTGTTCCCAAGAAAGCTAAGGTAACTGAGCTAAACGACTAAGTGCCCCGTAGCACTCACTTACGTCATCATGAAGTGCTTTGAGAGACTAGTCAAGGACCATATCACCTCCACCCTACCCGACACCCTAGACCAGGGGTGTCAAACTCAAATACCCAGTGGGCCAAAATGTAAAACCTGAACAAAGTCACGGGCCAACATTGAACAAATTAACCTTTTAATATGGACCCAAACAAGTTTTGCTTTAACATTGCATATGGAACAAGCATCGCTTATTACCATACAATATATAATTTAATAGTGGAGACATGCAAAATCGAATTTCAAATGAAAAAACACATCAATGGCATTCATTTATTAAATAAATAAAATTTAAATAAAAATTGTATGCCTCTTTTCTATTTGCAGCCTTCTGATTTAAATACCAAAATAAACTTTTTCCACTGGCTAATAATTTTACAAATAAAATGATAATAAATCAATCAACCATTCAAGCCCATGCCTTGTAGCAAGAAAAAGTGCATAAAGAAAACGTTAATTATTGCACACTGGTCTAATCTGATGTGCCCAAGCCAGATACCTGGCATCTCTTCTTGGATGCTAGTTCATCAATGTCTGGGCTCAAGCTCTGAGCTGAAGAAATCCTCAGTATCGAGCGAAGATGTTCATCAGTCAGACGTCTCCTGTGAGTTGTTTTGGTCATCTTCATCGAGGAGAAAAGTTGCTCGCATAGATAAGTGCTGCCGAACATGGAGAGCATCTGAGCAGCTTGGGTGAGGAGCTGAGGCATTGTGTCAGGGATGAACCGTGGAAACTGTGCGGCGCCCACAGCATCATACTTTGACTTCAGCGTGTCGTTGCACTGGAGTTCAATCAGCTCCATTTGGATGTTGGTTGGTGCATTTTCCACATCAACTGCGAAGGGATTACTAAGCAGTTCAAACTTGCATTTCTGGGCATCGAAGTCGGCAAATCGCCGGCTAAACTCAGCGGCGAGAACACTGAGTTTTTCAGCAAACTGTGCGCATGGGAACACGGCGGTAGAGATCTGCGCTTTTATGGATTGGCAGCAGGGAAAATGGCAAGGGTTTCCTTGCAGCATCTGATTCTCCCACAGGCACAGTTTGGTTTTGAAGGCCCTCACTGCAGCGTACATGTCTGTGATGATGCGCCCCCGCCCCTGAAGCTGCAGGTTCAGCGCATCGAGATGGCTCGAGATGTCACAGAGAAAGGCCAGCTCACACAGGAACTTTTGCTCCCGGAGCTCTGCTGTATCCTTCCCTTTGGTTTCCAGGAATTGACATATTTCCTCACGCAGCTTGAAACATCTGTTCAGTACTTTTCCTCTGCTTAGCCATCTCACCTCTGTGTGATACGGCACGTCTGCGTATTCCGAACCACACTCCTCCAGAAAAGATTTAAACTGGCGGTGATTTAGACCTTTGGCTCTTATAAAGTTAACTACCTGTGTTACTGTGGTCATAACATGTTCCATCTTTAGGGCTTTGGCACACAGTGCTTCCTGATGTATGATGCAGTGGTAAACAGTTAGCTCACCTGCACAGTTCTCTTCCCGCATCTTCTCCCGAACCATGCCCACCAGTCCACTCTTTTTACCGCACATCGCTGGTGCACCATCTGTCGTTAATCCAACGAGTTTATCCCACGGCAGCTTTATTTCAGTTACACATTTGGAAACATCCTCAAAGATTTCCTTTCCTATGGTTGTGCCATGCATTGATTTGAATCCTAATAGCTCCTCCGTAACACACAGATTTGAGTCCACTCCACGGATGAAGACTGACAGCTGAGCAGTATCAGATGCGTCGCAGCTCTCATCCACAGCGAGGGAGAAAGCAACAAAATCTTTTCCCTTTTCCATCAGCTGGTCATACAGATTGGTGGCAAGATCACATGTGCGATCAGCTACTGTGTTCCTGCTCAGGCTCACGTTTGAAAATGCTTGTTTTTTCTCTGGGCATACGAGGTCACAAACCTTCATCATGCACTTTTTCATGAACTCTCCCTCATTAAAGGGCCGGGCTGATTTTGCGATCTCTGCTGCCACTATATAACTAGCCTTTACAGCAGCCTCGCTTTGTGATGTGGCTTTTTTAAACATATTCTGTTGTGAAACCAAACTTATTTTCATCTCCTCTACTTTCTGGCTCCTTTGAGTCATGTCCAGGTCCTTATATTTGTCATGGTGTTTCGTTTCATAGTGTTGTCTAATGTTGTACTCCTTACTTACAGCCACGTTGACTCCACAAACAAGACAAACAGGTTTGTCTTTTACATATGTAAACAGATATTCTGCCTCCCACTTGTCCAGAAAGCTCCTGTTTTCTGCCTTTTTTTGCCATTTCTGGGAAGGGTTAGCTCGCTGACAGTTGTAGCGTCTATGTTGCTATGACTACTGTCACAGAGGAGAGAGCGTTTCTGGGTCCTGTCCTGATTGGCTCGCGAAAACAGCAGAGCATTATGGGATTCGTAGTATTAGTGGTGAATGCGCTGTATAATACCGGCGGGCCAGCTCTAGTAGTAATTTGGTATTGTCTCGCGGGCCAAATATAATTACCCCGCGGGCCAAATTTGGCCCACGGGCCAGAGTTTGACACCCATGCCCTAGACCCACTCCAATTTGCTTACCGCCCAAACAGGTCCACAGACGATGCAATCTCAACCACACTGCACACTGCCCTAACCCATCTGGACAAGAGGAATACCTATGTGAGAATGCTGTTCATCGACTACAGCTCGGCATTCAACACCATAGTACCCTCCAAGCTCGTCATCAAGCTCGAGACCCTGGGTCTCGACCCCGCCCTGTGCAACTGGGTACTGGACTTCCTGACGGGCCGCCCCCAGGTGGTGAGAGTAGGCAACAACATCTCCACCCCGCTGATCCTCAACACTGGGGCCCCACAAGGGTGCGTTCTGAGCCCTCTCCTGTACTCCCTGTTCACCCACGACTGCGTGGCCACGCACGCCTCCAACTCAATCATCAAGTTTGCGGACGACACAACAGTGGTAGGCTTGATTACCAACAACGACGAGACAGCCTACAGGGAGGAGGTGAGGGCCCTCGGAGTGTGGTGTCAGGAAAATAACCTCACACTCAACGTCAACAAAACTAAGGAGATGATTGTGGACTTCAGGAAACAACAGAGGGAACACCCCCCCTATCCACATCGATGGAACAGTAGTGGAGAGGGTAGCAAGTTTTAAGTTCCTCGGCGTACACATCACAGACAAACTGAATTGGTCCACTCACACAGACAGCATCGTGAAGAAGGCGCAGCAGCGCCTCTTAAACCTCAGGAGGCTGAAGAAATTCGGTTTGTCACCAAAAGCACTCACAAACTTCTACAGATGCACAATCGAGAGCATCCTGGCGGGCTGTATCACCGCCTGGTACGGCAACTGCTCCGCCCACAACCGTAAGGCTCTCCAGAGGGTAGTGAGGTCTGCACAACGCATCACCGGGGGCAAACTACCTGCCCTCCAGGACACCTATACCACCCGATGTCACAGGAAGGCCATAAAGATCATCAAGGACATCAACCACCCGAGCCACTGCCTGTTCACCCCGCTATCATCCAGAAGGCGAGGTCAGTACAGGTGCATCAAAGCTGGGACCGAGAGACTGAAAAACAGCTTCTATCTCAAGGCCATCAGACTGTTAAACAGCCACCACTAACATTGAGTGGCTGCTGCCAACACACTGACACTGACACTGACTCAACTCCAGCCACTTTAATAATGGGAATTGATGGGAAATGATGTAAATATATCACTAGCCACTTTAAACAATGCTACCTTATATAATGTTACTTACCCGACATTATTCATCTCATATGCATACGTATATACTGTACTCTATATCATCGACTGCATCCTTATGTAATACATGTATCACTAGCCACTTTAACTATGCCACTTTGTTTACATACTCACCTCATATGTATATACTGTACTCGAAACCATCTACTGTATCTTGCCTATGCTGCTCTGTACCATCACTCATTCATATATCCTTATGTACATATTCTTTATCCCCTTACAGTGTGTACAAGACAGTAGTTTTGGAATTGTTAGTTAGATTACTTATTGGTTATTACTGCATTGTCGGAACTAGAAGCACAAGCATTTCGCTACACTCGCATTAACATCTGCTAACCATGTGTATGTGACAAATAAAATTTGATTTGATTTGATTTGATTTTATATACACTTGAAGTCGGAAGTTTACATACACCTTTGCCAAATACATTTAAACTCAGTTTTTCACAATTCCTGACATTTAATCCTAAAAATTCTATGTTTTAGGTCAGTTAGGATCACCACTTTATTTTAAGAATGTGAAATGTCAGAATAATAGTACAGAGAATTATTTATTTCAGCTTGCATTTCCTTCATCACATTCCCAGTGGGTCAGAAGTTGATATACACTCAATTCATACTTGGTAGCATTGCCTTTATATTGTTTAATTAACTTGGGTCAAACATTTTGGGGAGCCTTCCACAAGCTTTCCACAATAAGTTGGTTGGATTTTGGCCCAGTCCTCTTGACAGAGCTGGTGTAACTGTGTCAGGTTTGTAGGCTTCCTTGCTCACACATGCTTTTTCAGTTCTGCCCACAAATGTTCTATGGGATTGAGGTCAGGGCTTTGTGATGGCCACTCAAACACCTTGACTGCCACAACTTTGGAAGAATGCTTGGGGTCATTGTTCATTTGGAAGACACATTTGCGACAAAGCTTTAACTTCCTGACTGATGTCTTGAGATGTTGCTTCAATATATCTACATAATTTTCCTGCCTCATGACACCATCTATTTTGTGAAGTGCACTAGTCCCTCCTGCAGCAAAGCACCCGCACAACATGATGCTGCCACCCCTGTGCATCACGGTTGGGATGGTGTTCTTCGGCTTGCAAGCCTCCCCCTTTTCCCTCCAAACATTCCAAAGAGTTCTATTTTTGTTTCATCAGACCAGAGCACATTTCTCTTCAAGAAGTACGATCTTTGTCCCCATGTGCAGTTGCAAACCGTAGTCTGGCTTTTTTTATGGCGGTTTTTGGAGCAGTGGCTTCTTCCTTGCTGAGCTGCCTTTCAGGTTATGTCGATGTAGAACTTGTTTTACTGTGGATATAGATACTTTTGTACCTGTTTCCTCCAGTATCTTCACAAGGTCCTTTTCTGTTGTTTTGGGATTGATTTGCACTTTTCACACCAAAGTACGTTCATCTCTAGGAGACAGAATGCGTCTCCTTCCTGAGCGGTATGGCAGCTGCATGGTTCCATGGTGTTTATACTTGCGTACTATTGTTTGTACAGATGAACGTGGTACCTTCAGGCGTTTGAAAATTGCTCCCAAGGATGAACCAGACTTGTGGAGGTATACAATCTTTTTTCTGATGTCATGCAAAGAGGCACTGAGTTTTAAGGTAGGCCACAGGTACACCTCCAATTGACCCAGATTATGTCAATTAGCCTATCAGAAGCTTTTAAATCCTTGACATCATTTTCGGGATTTTTACAAGCTGTTTAAAGGCACAGTCAACTTAGTGTATTTAAACTTCTGACCGACTGGAATTTTGATACAGTGAATTATAAGTGAAAAAATCTGTAAACAATTGTTAGAAAAGCAACTTGTGTCATGCACAAAGTAGATGTCCTAACCGACTTGCCAAAACTATAGTTTGTTAACAAGAAATGTATGGAGTGGTTGAAAAATTAGTTTTAATGCCTCCAAACTAAGTGTATGTAAACTTCCAACTTCAACTGTAGTATACTTTCTTACTTACACACTAACTTACTTTACTTTGTGTTTCATATTTCTTACTCTTATATCTTGTGTTTTTTTTCTAGTAATACATTGTTATTGATTATTGCATTGTTGTTAATAATAATAGATGACATTTTTATAGCTGTTTTCATTCAGAGTTATCTCATAGCTCTACTGGGGATAAACAAAAACAATAACATAAATTTAGAATCAAGGCAGGTAAAATAGCAATATTGGGCTATTATATATTTTATTATCTATTTTATATATTCATTGAGCTCCAAAAATGTTGGGACAATGAAATATTTTGTTCTTGTTTTGTTTCTGTACTCCAGCACTCTAGCACTTTGAAATGGTACTATGAGGTTGATGAAATGGTACAATGAGGTTGATGAAATGGTACTATGAGGTTGATGAAATGGTACTATGAGGTTGATGAAATGGTACTATGAGGTTGATGAAATGGTACAATGAGGTTGATGAAATGGTACTATGAGGTTGATGAAATGGTACAATGAGGTTGATGAAATGGTACTATGAGGTTGATGAAATGGTACTATGAGGTTGATGAAATGGTACAATGAGGTACAGACTGCCAACTTTTATTTGAGGGTATTTTCATCCATATCGGGTGAACAGTTTAGAAATGAAAGGAGATTTTGTACATAGTCTCCCCATTTTAGGGGACCAAAAGTACTGGGAAAAAGTATATTATGTGTGTATTAAAGTAGTAAAAAGTTAAGTATTTGGTTCCATGGTCATAGCACGCAGCAAGCATGTGACTCTACACATTTGTTGGATGCATTTGCTGTTTGTTTTGGTTGTGTTTAAGATTATTTTGTGCCCAATAAAAATGCATGGTAAATAATGTATTCTGTCATTTTGGAGTCACTTTTATTGTAAATTAGAATGTTTCTGAACACTTCTACGTTAATATGGATGCTACCATGATTACGGATAGTCCTGAAATAATAGTGAATAATGATGAGTGAGAAGGTTAGAGTCTTAAATATCATCCATATTAATGTAGACATGTTTGGAAACATATTATATTCTTATTTACAATAAAAGTTACTCCAAAATGGCACAATATATTATTTAACATTCGTTTCTATTGGGCACAAAATAATCTAAAATACAACCAAAGACATTTGTACAGTCCCAAAATGTTTGGAGCTCACTGTATTTATAACATGAGAAGTAATGTCGAGACATACTGTATTTATAACATGAGAAGTAATGAAGAGTCATACTGTATTTATAACATGAGAAGTAATGTCGAGTCATACCGTATCTATAACAGAAGAGGAAGTAATGTCGAGTCACACTGTGTTTATAACATGAGAAGTAATGTCGAGTCATACGTATCTATAACAGAAGAGGAAGTAATGTCGAGTCACACTGTGTTTATAACATTAGAAGTAATGTCGAGTCATACTGTATCTATAACAGAAGAGGAAGTAATGTCGAGTCACACTGTGTTTATAACATGAGAAGTAATGTTGAGACATACTGTATTTATAACATGAGAAGTAATGTCGAGTCATACTGTATCTATAACATGAGAAGTAATGAAGAGTCATACTGTATTTATAACATGAGAAGTAATGTCGAGTCATACTGTATCTATAACAGAAGAGGAAGTAATGTCGAGTCACACTGTGTTTATAACATGAGAAGTAATGTCGAGACATACTGTATTTATAACATGAGAAGTAATGTTGAGACATACTGTATTTATAGCATGAGAAGTAATGTTGAGACATATTGTATTTATAACATGAGAAGTAATGTCGAGTCATACTGTATCTATAACATGAGAAGTAATTAAGAGTCATACTGTATTTATAACATGAGAAGTAATGTCGAGTCATACTGTATCTATAACAGAAGAGGCAGTAATGTCGAGTCACACTGTGTTTATAACATGCGAAGTAATGTCGAGTCATACTGTATCTATAACAGAAGAGGAAGTAATGTCAAGTCACACTGTGTTTATAACATGAGAAGTAATGTTGAGACATACTGTAATTATAACATGAGAAGTAATGTCGAGTCATTCTTTATTTATAACAAAAGAAGAAGTAATTTCAAGTCATACTTTATTTATAACAAAATAAGTAATGTCGAGTCATACTGTATTTCATTGAACATTCGTGGAAGACTGACACATTTCAGACATTTCTCCCTTCAGGTTCACAATAGTAATAAAACGAAAGAGGAATATTGCCTGCTATTTCTTTTGTAGTAACTGTCATTGACTTTACCACGACACGACAGAGTATTTTATTAAAGACAAGCCAATATGACGGTGGAGTATAAAATATCAAGTTCAAAATGAGTTATTGATTACTACACCGCTGTAAATTAAAGAATGATCTTTCTCTGCCAGAGAACTTCAGAGAGAGCGATCTCAGAGTTAACTAAATTTAAAATAACGGATTCAAAAGACGCAATAACATCAAGGTTCAAGCCTTAACTGAAACAGATTCCTTACGAACAGAACTACAAGAGTCCTTTCTGTATAATTGACAAAGTACAGTACAGAGTTTGAAAGCAATACTCAAACTGAGTTGGCGCCAAAGATTGGCCCACACCTAATCCCTTGTAAAGTCAATTAAATGTAATCCTGAGAGAGAGAGAGAGAGAGAGAGAGAGAGAGAGAGAGAGAGAGAGAGAGAGAGAGAGAGAGAAAGAGAGAGAGAGAGAGAGAGAGAGAGAGAGAGAGAGAGAGACGTGGCTTTCTTGTGGTCCAGTAACCCCTGTAATAAGTCTTCATTAGTTGGGAGTGGGCTCTGTGCTGCTGAGAGGGAATGAAAGGATTTGTGTGTCTGATTCTCCTGCGCTGCGTAACAACTTTGCCCATGAATCATGTATCGTATAACTCACATGGGGCTGAAAGGAAGACTTATCACTTACCCCAGGCTTTATAACAGCATTACGCTGTGCTCAGATACTACATTGTATACTGTACTGTATTAAAGTGCTATGCTAAATGACTGGGTTGTGATATACTTTTTTACTAAATCTAGGACACAGTAGTGATATATATTCTCTATAATTTTTCTTTGGCAAACAGCCTATATGTCAATTCACACTGGATTATAGTGATGTATTGACTCAAATACATTGTGTTTACTGTTCTTATTCTAGCAAACAGTTGACCAACTCTGGACACTGAATGCTCTTATTATATTTCCACCTGACGCCCTGCATGTGACAGAGCAACACCTGAGGTATAATTCTGTCACAGTAATTCAACAGTAATCTTGCTGCATTTCATTCAGATTACACACAACTGGGAGAAAACCAGATACCCTTCTGATACTGTTCTTCTGACAATACACTTTTAATGCCTTTAGTAAGATGATGAGGAATTACTCACCAGAGAACGAGAAAGCTTTAAATTACCCAACAAAAAATGGTGCTACACATTCTCTCGGTCTCCTGCCTCCCCATGGTGGATCTCAATCATAGAGAATGATAGAGGACTCTTCGTTGTATCTGTCTCATTATCGCATGTCCCATTATTGCTACTTTTATGAGTTGGTTAACAAACTGAATGGGTGCATACTGCCACATGGAGTGTGTTGTTAAAACAGATATAAAGCCAAGGTTGGTGATTTACTTCCACCTGCAGTTATGAGAGAGAGAGAGAGAGAGAGAGCGATAGAGAGAGAGAGAGAGAGAGAGGGATGAGGAGAGAGAGAGAGAGATGAGGAGAGAGAGAGAGAGATGAGGAGAGAGAGAAAGAGAGAGAGAGAGATGAGGAGAGAGAGAGAGAGAGAGGTGAGGAGAGAGAGAGAGACAGAGAGAGAGAGAGATGAGGAGAGAGAGAGAGAGATGAGGAGAGAGAGAGATATGAGGAGAGAGAGAGAGAGAGAGCGAGAGAGAGAGAGAGAGAGAGAGAGATGAGGAGAGAGATGAGGAGAGAGAGAGAGAGAGAGAGAGAGAGAGAGAGAGAGAGAGAGAGAGAGAGAGAGAGAGAAAGGAGGAGAGAGAGAGAGAGAGAGAAAGGAGGAGAGAGCGAGAGAGAGATGAGGAGAGAGAGAGATGAGGAGAGAGAGAGAGAGAGAGGAGGAGAGAGAGAGAGAGATGAGGAGAGAGAGAGAGAGATATGAGGAGAGAGAGAGAGAGAGAGAGAGAGAGAGAGAGAGAGAGAGAGAGAGAGAGAGAGAGAGAGAGAGAGAGAGAGAGAGAGAGAGAGATGGTGCCGTAAAGAAGTATGGGTTGCACCTCCGTCACTCGGTCTGTCATTATCATTGATATCAACATTCCAAAAATAGAATGAGGGGCTAATGACTTTGAACGGGAGCTAATGACTGTTTTACTCAGTGACGTAGGTGAGTCACTAAACCTCGAATCCGAATAGAATCCCATGTCCCCTGTACTCGAGCCAAGCCATTTTCTCTGAGGAAATATGGATATGAAGTGCAGTGGGAAAAGTGCATATTCGAAGCCAGACTACTTTTCTATAGCCTACTCAAGGGAGAGAAAAACAAAGCTAGACTGTTGTTTTACTATTAAACTCCATGCCGCTATTGTTTTATTTTTGTAAAGCAGCTTGTATTCCTTAACCAGGCAAGGGGTAGCTAACTCAAAGGCTGGTGGTGACTGGTTAGTGACGGGAAAGCAAGAGTCACATGGGCGATGTGTATAATTGGAGGCGTCAGAGCGGAGCTGGTCTGCCTGTCTGCCCACCCTCATTGCTTGCTCACCTGCAGCTCACCTGCAGCTCACCTGCAGCTCACCTGCAGCCCACCTGCAGCTCACCTGCAGCTCACCTGCTGCTCACCAGGTGATGTAGCTTTGTTTGACGGGTGTGACGCATCCTTCCCACTGCTGAACAAAACTGCGCTGCACATCTGTGCTGCTAATTTCAATTGTGCTCATCACTGAAAATCTCTCATTGTCCTGTCCTCTAAATAGTCAGATGTATGTTTATTTCTGGGTCTATTTAGTCAGTTAATAAGGCTAGGGGTTCTGCTCGACAACATCCGCTGAAAAGGCAGAGTGCAAAATTCAAAAATATATTTTACAATATATTATATTTTACAAATATTTAACTTTAATACATTCACAAGTGCTTTCACTTGTTAATCTACCCATCGTGACCGATTTCAAAAAGGCTTTACAGCGAAAGAACACCTAATGATTATGTTAGGTCAGAGCCTAGTCACAAAAAAACATACAGCCATTTTCCAGCCGAAGAGAGGAGTCACAAAAAGCAGAAATAGAGATAAAATGAATCCCTAACCTTTGATGATCTTCATCAGACGGCACTCATAGGACATTTTACACAATACATGTATGTTTTGTTCGATAAAGTTCATATTTATATCCAAAAATCTCAATGTAATGTTGTGCCTCGAAAACATCCTGCAAATTTGCAGAGAGCCACATCCATTTACAGAAATACTCATCATAAACTTTGATAAAAGATACACGTGTTATGCACAGAATGAAAGATATGCATCTCCTTAATGCAACCGCTGTGTCAGATTTTAAAAAAGCTATACGGAAAAAGCACACCTTGCAATAATCTGAGTACAGCGCTCAGACACAAAAACAAGCCATACAGATATCCAACATGTTGTGGAGTTCACATTATCGAACAAAACATACATCTATTGTGTAACATGATGTCCTATGAGTGTCATCTGATGAAGATCATCAAAGGTTAGTGATTCATTTTAACTCTATTTCTGCTTTTTGTGACTCCTATCTTTGGCTGGAAAAATAGCTGTGTTTTTGTGACTTGGCTCTGACCTAACATAATCATATGTTGTGCTTTCGCTGTAAAGCCTTTTTGAAATCGGAAATGATGGGTAGATTAACAAGAAGTTTATCTTTCATTTGCTATATTGTACTTGTTAATGTGTGAAAGTTACATATTTCAAAAAAATATATTTGAATTTCGCGCTCTGCCTTTTCAGCGGAATGTTGTCGAGGGGATCCGCTAGCGGAACGTCTGCACTAGAAAGGTTAAAGTGACTATTCATAGATTATAAACCGAGAGTAGCAGCAGCAAAAAAGAGGGGTCTATGTAGCACTTTTGATTAGCTGTTCAGGAGTCTTATGGCTTGGGGGTAGAAGCTGTTAAGAAGCCTTTTGGACCTAGACTTGTCGCTCCGGTACCGCTTAGCAGTACAGTCTATGACCAGGGTGGCTGGAGTCTTTGACAATTTTTAGGGCCTTCCTCTGACACCACCTGGTATAGAGGTCCTGGATGGCAGGAAGCTTGGCCCCAGTGAGGTACTGGGTGGTACAAACTACCCTCTGAAGTGCCTTGCAGTTGGAGGCCGAGCAGTTGCCATAACAGGCAGTGATGGTGCAGCTGTAGAACCTTTTGAGGATCTGAGGACCAATGCCAAATCTTTTCAGTCTCCTGACGGGGAATCGTGCCCTCTTCATGACGGTCTTAGTGTGTTTGGACCATGATCGTTTGTTGGTGATGTAGACACCAAGGAACTTGAAGCTCTCAACGTGGTCCACTACAGCCCCGTCGATTACAATGGGGGTGTGGTCGGTCCTCCTTTTCCTGGAGTCCACAATAATCTCCTTTGTCTTGATCACATTGAGGGAGAGGTTGTTGTCTTGGCACCACACCACCAGGTCGCTGACCTCCTCCCTATAGGCTGTCTCATTGTTATGTGCCTGGCCATGCAGTCATGAGTGAACAGGGATTACAGGAGAGGACTGAGCACGCACTCCTGAGGGGCCCCCGTGTTGAAGATCAGCGTGGTATATGTGTTGTTCCCTACTCTTACCACCTGGGAGACGGCCCATAAGGAAGCCCAGGATCCAGTTGCAGAGGGAGGTGTTTAGTCCCAGGTTCCTTAGCTTAGTGATGAGCTTTGAGGGCACTATGGTGTTGAACGCTGAGCTGTAGTCAATGAATATCATTCTCGCATAGGTGTTCCTTTTGACCAGGTGGGAAAGGGCAATGTTGAGTGCAATAGAGATTGCATCATCTGTGGATCTGTTGGGGCGGTATGCAAATTGGAGTGGGTATAGGGTTTCTGGGATAATGGTGTTGATGTGAGCAATGACCAGGCTGTCAAAGCACTTCATGGCTACACACATGAGTGCTACGGGTCTGTAGTCATTTAGGCAGGTTGCCTTAGTGGTCTTAGTGACAGCATAGGTCTGCGGTGGTATATAGACTTCTATGAAAAATATAGAGGTAAACTCTCTTGGTAATAGTGTCGTCTACAGCTTATATACTCTACCTTAGACAAGCAAAACCTCGAGACTTCCTTAGATTTTGTGCACTAGTTGATGTTTACAAATATACATAGGCCGCCGCCCCTTGTTTTACCAGAGGCCCTGTTCTATCCTGCCGAAAAAGCTTAAAATCCCCCAGCTGTATGTTAATCATGTCGTCGTTCAGCCATGTATCCTACCAACAGGACATTAAAAACTGTAATATCTTATGTTTCACCGTGTTCGTAGTACGTCTATTTTGTTATCGATAGATAGTACGTTGGCTAATAGGACCGATGGTGAAGGTAGATTTCCTTCTTGGCTTGTTACGTCCGTCGTTGAATGAGTGGAACGTGTTCATGATCATTTAATAATGAAACACGGACAAAACAATAAAATACAAACAAACGTAAAGTTCTGCAGGGCTAGACAGCTACTGTGCAAAAACAAGATCCCACAAATAGGGGGGAAAACAGGCTGCCTATATATGATTCCCAATTAGGGACAACGATAGAACCCAACGATAGAACCCATACTCGGCCAACAAAGAAATAGAAAACTAGAATGCCCACCCAAATCACACCCTGACCTAACCAAATAGAGAAATAAAAAGGCTCTCTAAGGTCAGGGAGTGACAGTACCCCCCCCAAAGTTGGGGACTCCGGCCGCAAAACCTGACTCTATGAGGCAGGGTCCGGGTGGGCATCTAGCCTCGGTGGCGGC
Organism: Oncorhynchus mykiss; assembly: GCF_013265735.2. Lineage (NCBI taxonomy): Eukaryota > Metazoa > Chordata > Actinopteri > Salmoniformes > Salmonidae > Oncorhynchus > Oncorhynchus mykiss. The sequence continues at coordinate 90,709,967 of NC_048569.1, read as the reverse complement.
TCCGGTTCGGGGCGTAGACCCCGCTCCGCTTGCTGATCCTTCCGCTTCCATGGATCCGGACCGTGGATCGTCGCCGGAGGCTCCGGACCGTAGATCATTGCCGGAGGAGCCGGACCGTAGATCGTCGCCAAAGGACAGCCGACCGTGGCTGAAGGCTCTGGACTGCTGACTGTCGCTGGAGGCTCTGGACTGCAGACCGTCGCTGGAGACACTGGACTGCAGACCGTCGCTGGAGACTCTGGACTGAAGACAGTCGCTGGAGGCTCTGGACTGGGAACCCTCGCAGACGGCTCTGGACTGGGAACCCCCGCTGGAGGCCCCTGACTGGGAGCCCTCACTGGAGGCTTCGTGCCATGGATCATCACTGGAGGCTTCGTGCCATGGATCATCACTGCAGGCTTCGTGCCATGGATCATCACTGCACGCTTCGTGCCATGGATCATCACTGGAGGCTTCGGGCCCTGGAACATCACTGGAGGCCGGGTGCGTAGAGCTGGCACAGGACGCACCAGGCTGGAGAGACGGTGCGTGGAGCCGGCACAGGATATACTGTGCCATGGAGACTCACCGGAGGTCTGGAGCGCAGAGCTGGCACAACCCGTCCTGGCTGGATGCTCACTTTAGCCCGGCAAGTGCGGGGCACTGGCACAGGACGCACTGGGCTGTGAAGGTGCACTAGAGGCATAGTGCGTAGAGCCAGCACAGGATATACTGGGCCGTGGAGACTCACCGGAGGTCTGGAGCGCAGAGCTGGCACAACGCGTCCTGGCTGGATGCTCACCCTAGCCCGGCAACTGCGGGGCGCTGGCACAGGACACACTGGGCTGTGAAGGCGCACCGGAGACACAGTGCGAGGAACCGGCCCATATTGTACCGGAACGGTGACACACACACCAGGGCGAGTGCGCGAAGGAGACCGGACTGGTGTCACGCTCCTCAGCCCGCCCGCTCTGCAGTGCTCTCAACGCCAGCACCTCTCTCCGGAATCTTGCGTCGAGCTTCTCACTCGACTCCCTGACTGGCTCTGGTTCACCCCTCAGTTCCGCCGACCACTCCGTGTGCACCCCAAAATATATTTTTTAGGGCTGCCTCTTGTGCTTGCGTCGTGTCCTAGATTCCTGGTCTCTTCGCCGTACCACTCTCGCTGCCTCCGCCTGCTTACATTGCAGGGTCTTGTCCCCTGCCATTACCTCCTCCCAGGTCCAGGATGTCCTCCACTCTGGGCACGCTGCTTGGTCACTTGGTGGTGGGATCTTCTGTTACGTCCATCGTTGAATGAGTGAGACCAAAGTGCAGCGTGGAAAGTGTTCATTATCATTTAATAATGAACCAATGACAAAACAACAAAATACAAACTAACATAAAGTTCTGCAGGGCTGGACAGCTACTGTGCAAAAACAAGATCCCACAAACTAGGGTGGAAAACAGGCTGCCTAAGTATGATTCCCAATCAGAGATAACGATAGACAGCTGCCTCTGACTGGGAACCATACCCGGCCAACAAAGAAATAGAAAACTAGAATGCCCACCCAAATCACACCCTGACCTAACCAAATAGAGAAATAAAAAGGCTTTCTAAGGTCAGGGCGTGACATCGGCGACTGATCCTTAAAAGCCACTGGACCGTCGTCCACGATATCGCCATCTTTTCCTCCTGCGAATTACGGGGATGAGGGCCCTTCCCGTCCGACTCGTTGAAGAAGATGAATTCCTCCAATACGGGGTGAGTAATCGCTGCCCTGATATCAAGAAGCTATTTTCGGTCATAAAGAAACATTATGTACAAAATAAGTTAAAAATAACGCGAAAAAACATAGGCAATAGCACAATTGATTACAGGATCATAAAACGGCAGCCATCTCCTTCAGCGATGTACGCTGAGAGTCGTGAAGAAAGTTCAGGGAGTGAACACATTTAACAAATAAATGAACAAAACAAGAACCACAAACAGCGCACCGACATGACGACTGGGGAAGAAACCAAAGGGAGTGACGTACAAAAGGCAGGTAATCAATGAGGTGATGGAGTCTAGGTGAGTGTCATAATGCGCGTAACGCTGGTGACAGGTGTGTGCCCTAACGAGCAGCCTGGTGACCTAGAGGCCGGAGAGGGAGCAAACGTGACAGTTGGTGGGTAGAAGCTTATTCATACTAATTCATAGTATGTGGTCACCTGCTCGTCGAACATCTCATGCCAAAATCATGGGCATTAATACAGAGTTGCCCCCCCCCCCTTTTCTGATATAACAGCCTCAACTCTTCTGGGAAGGCTTTCAACTAGCACATTGCTGCGGGGACACTGATGTTGGGTGATTAGACCTGGCTCTCAGTCGCCGTTCCAATTCATCCCAAAGGTGTTCGATGGGGTTGTTCAGGCCAGTCAAGTTCTTCCACACGATCTCGACAAACCATTTATGTATGAACCTCAGTTTTTGCACTGGGGCATTGTCATGCTGAAATATGAAAGGGTTTTTCCCAAATTGTAGAGTCAAGATTTCCCTTCACTACTACTAAGGGACTTAGCCGGATCCATGAAAAACATCCCCAGAACATTATTTGTCCTCCACCAAAATTTACACTTGGCACTATGCATTGGGGCAGGTAGATTTCTCCTGGCATCCACCAAACCCAGATTTGTCCGTCGGACTGCCAGATGGTGACGCATGATTCATCACTCCAGAGAACGCGTTTCCACTGCTCCAGAGTCTAATGGCGGTGAGCTTTATACCACTCCAGCCAATTCTTGGCATTGCGCAAGGTGATCTTAGGCTTGTGTGTGGCTGCTCGGCCATGGAAACCCATGAAGCTACCGACGAACAGTTCTTGTGCTGACATTTTTTCCTGAGGCAGTTTGGAACTCAGTTGTACAGTGGGGTATGTCCTCGGTTGCAACACTTACAGTGGGGAAAAAAGTATTTAGTCAGCCACCAATTGTGCAAGTTCTCCCACTTAAAAAGATGAGAGAGGCCTGTAATTTTCATCATAGGTACACTTCAACTATGACAGACAAAATGAGAAAAAAAATCCAGAAAATCACATTGTAGGATTTTTAATGAATTTATTTTCAAATTATGGTGGAAAATAAGTATTTGGTCACCTACTAACAAGTAAGATTTCTGGCTCTCACAGACCTGTAACTTCTTCTTTAAGAGGCTCCTCTGTCCTCCACTCGTTACCTGTATTAATGGCACCTGTGTGAACTTGTTATCAGTCTAAAAGACACCTGTCCACAACCTCAAACAGTCACACTCCAAACTCCACTATGGCCAAGACCAAAGATCTGTCAAAGGACACCAGAAATAAAATTGTAGACCTGCACCAGGCTGGGAGGACTGAATCTGCAATAGGTAAGCAGCTTGGTTTGAAGAAATCAACTGTGGGAGCAATTATTAGGAAATGGAAGACATACAAGACCACTGATAATCTCCCTCGATCTGGGGCTCCACGCAAGATCACATCCCGTGGGGTCAACATGGTCACAAGAACGGTGAGCAAAAATCTCAGAAACACACGGGGGGACCTAGTGAATGACCTGCAGAGAGCTGGGACCAAAGTAACAAAGCCTACCATCAGCAAGGGCATTGAAGATGAAATGTGGCTGGGTCTTTCAGCATGACAATGATCCCAAACACACCGCCCGGGCAACGAAAAAGTGTCTTCGTAAGAAGCATTTCAAGGTCCTGGAGTGGCCTAGCCAGTCTCCAGATCTCAACCCCATAGAAAATCTTTGGAGGGAGTTGAAAGTCCGTGTTGCCTAGCAACAGCCCCAAAACATCACTGCTCTAGAGGAGATCTGCATGGAGGAATGGGCCAAAATACCAGCAACAGTGTGTGGAAACTTTGTGAAGACTTACAGAAAACGTTTGACCTCTGTCATTGCCAACAAAGGGTATTTAACAAAGTATTGAGATAAACTTTTGTTATTGACCAATTACTTATTTTCCACCATAATTTGCAAATAAATTAATTAAAAATCCTACAATGTGATTTTATGGATTTTTTTCCCTCATTTTGTCTGTCATAGTTGAAGTGTACCTATGATGAAAATTACAGGCCTCTCTCATCTTTTTAAGCGGGAGAACTTGCACAATTGGTGGCTGACTAAATACTTTTTTCCCCACTGTAAGTGTTGCAACCGAGGACATATTTTTACGCACTACGCACTTCAGCACTCGGCGTTTCCGTTCTGTGAGCTTGATATTAGAGATTTAACCTCTGCTATATCAGAGATTAAACCCATGCTATATTAGAGATTAAACCCATGCTATATCAGAGATTAAACCCATGCTATATCAGAGATTTAACCCATGCTATATCAGAGATTTAACCCATGCTATATCAGAGATTTAACCCATGCTATATCAGAGATTTAACCCATGCTATATCAGAGATTAAACTAATGCTATATTAGAGATTAAACCTATGCTATATTAGAGATCAAACCCATGCTATATTAGAGATTAAACCTATGCTATATCAGAGATTAAACCCATGCTATATCAGAGATTAAACCCATGCTATATTAGAGATTAAACCAATGCTATATTAGAGATCAAACCCATGCTATATCAGAGATTAAACCCATGCTATATTAGAGATTAAACCCATGCTATATCAGAGATTAAACCCATGCTATATCAGAGATTAAACCCATGCTATATTAGAGATTAAACCAATGCTATATTAGAGATTGAACCCATGCTATATCAGAGATTTAACCCATGCTATATTAGAGATTAAACCAATGCTATATTAGAGATTAAACCTATGCTATATTAGAGATTAAACCCATGCTATATTAGAGATTAAACCCATGCTATATTAGAGATTAAACCCATGCTATATTAGAGATTAAACCTATGCTATATCAGAGATTAAACCCATGCTATATCAGAGATTAAACCCATGCTATATTAGAGATCAAACCCATGCTATATTAGAGATTAAACCCATGCTATATCAGAGATTAAACCCATGCTATATTAGAGATCAAACCCATGCTATATTAGAGATTAAACCCATGCTATATCAGAGATTAAACCCATGCTATATTAGAGATCAAACCCATGCTATATTAGAGATTAAACCCATGCTATATCAGAGATTAAACCCATGCTATATTAGAGATAACACCCATGCTATATTAGAGATTAAACCCATGCTATATCAGAGATTAAACCCATGCTATATTAGAGATTACGCCCATGCTATATTAGAGATCAAACCCATGCTATATTAGAGATTAAACCCATGCTATATCAGAGATTAAACCCATGCTATATTAGAGATTAAACCTATGCTATATTAGAGATCAAACCCATGCTATATTAGAGATTACGCCCATGCTATATTAGAGATCAAACCCATGCTATATTAGAGATTACGCCCATGCTATATTAGAGATCAAACCCATGCTATATTAGAGATTACGCCCATGCTATATTAGAGATCAAACCCATGCTATATTAGAGATTACGCCCATGCTATATTAGAGATCAAACCCATGCTATATTAGAGATTACGCCCATGCTATATTAGAGATCAAACCCATGCTATATTAGAGATTACGCCCATGCTATATTAGAGATCAAACCCATGCTATATTAGAGATTACGCCCATGCTATATTAGAGATCAAACCCATGCTATATTAGAGATTAAGCCCATGCTATATTAGAGATCAAACCCATGCTATATTAGAGATTACGCCCATGCTATATTAGGGATCAAACCCATGCTATATTAGAGATTAAGCCCATGCTATATTAGAGATCAAACCCATGCTATATTAGAGATTAAACCCATGCTATATTAGAGATCAAACCCATGCTATATCAGATATTAAACCCATTCCATTTTGGAGATTAAACCCATGCTATATCAGAGATTAAACCCATGCTATATCAGAGATTAAACCCATGCTATATTAGAGATTAAGCCCATGCTATATTAGAGATCAAACCCATGCTATATTAGAGATTAAACCAATGCTATATCAGAGATTAAACCCATGCTATATTAGAGATTACGCCCATGCTAATACAGAGATCAAACCCATGCTATATTAGAGATTACGCCCATGCTAATACAGAGATCAAACCCATGCTATATTAGAGATTACGCCCATGCTAATACAGAGATCAAACCCATGCTATATTAGAGATTAAGCCCATGCTATATTAGAGATCAAACCCATGCTATATTAGAGAATAAGCCCATGCTATATTAGGGATCAAACCCATACTATATCAGAGATTAAACCCATGCTATATTAGAGATTAAACCCATGCTATATCAGAGATCAAACCCATACTATATCAGAGATTTTACCCATGCTATATTATATTAAACTCATACTATATCAGAGATCAAACCCATGCCATGTCAGAGATCAAACCCATGCTATATTAGAGATCAAACCCATGCTATATTAGAGATCAAACCCATGCTATATTAGAGATCAAACCCATGCTATATCAGAGATCAAACCCATGCTATATCAGATATTTTACCCATGCTATGTCAGAGATCAAACCCATGCTATATTAGAGATCAAACCCATGCTATATTAGAGATCAAACCCATGCTATTTTAGAGATCAAACCCATGCTATTTTAGAGATCAAACCCATGCTATATTAGAGATCAAACCCATGCTATATTAGAGATCAAACCCATGCTATTTTAGAGATCAAACCCATGCTATTTTAGAGATCAAACCCATGCTATATTAGAGATCAAACCCATGCTATATCAAAGATCAAACCCATGCTATATTAGAGATCAAACCCATGCTATATTAGAGATCAAACCCATGCTATATCAGATATTTTACCCATGCTATATCAGAGATTTTATCCATGCTATATTAGAGATAACACCCTGCTATATTAGACATCAGATGCTATCTACCTGTCATTGTGCCATATTTATTATATTTACTGTTTTCTTCTTTTGCTGTTGGTGATCAACCCGTCTTGGACAAGCAAGTGCCTGCCAGAACGGATCTCTTTCTAAATGGTATGGCTTTACTGTCTCCCAAGCCATGACACCTTGTTGTGAAACATATGTCAATGATAGCATAACACATTCTAAATCAAATAGATATGTCCTAAGCTACTCTGTTTGGAACGCTGATGTATACAGCATGAGAATCCATACCTTGAATCCACAAACACGAGAAGATATCCAATGCCTATTGACAGAATGCAGATTAATACAAAACAAGGTCAGACCAAGGTTTGGGTTAAGGTTTTGGTGAACTCACCAAAGGAGTCATCCCAGGTTCAGTGATGCTCCTCTCAAGTCTGTCTATGGCCTTCTTCACCCTGAGCTAAACACCTCTCCTTTGATCCTGTCAGCTCTGAGACAGGTCCCAGGGACCAGGTCAACAGAAGAGAACGTAGCTTCACTTCTGCCCCCTGTCTGTCTGTCTGTCTGTCTGTCTGTCTCGGTCTCTATCTGTCTCTATCTGTCTGTCTGTCTCTCTCTCAGTCTCTCTCTATCTGTCTCTATCTGTCTGTCTGTCTCTCTCTCAGTCTCTCTGTCTCTCGCTCTCTCTCTCTGTCTCTGTCCCTGTCTCTGTCTGTGTCTCTGTCTCTAGATTTGGCTCCGGGTCTGGCTCCAAGTCTGTCTCTCTCTCTCTGTCTCTGTCTCTGGGTCTGTCTCTGTCTAGCCCACAGGGAAGGAAACATGACCTGGTGGAGAGATCAGAGCATGCTGCTTTGACTGCAGGTCCTTGAGGAGGGGATAGAAGCTGTCTGTCAAGTCAGAGCCGTTATGCACAGTCAGGTTCCAGACCAGAGGGAGAGAAGAGGGAAAGAGGCGAAGGAGCAAGGGAGGGGGATAAAGGGAGAGGAAGAAAAGGAGGGAGTGATGGAAAAAGAGAAAGAGAAGTTGTTGGAGAGAGAGAAAGAGAGAAAAAATAAGGTAGATTTTATTTTAGAATCAACTTCCTCTCCAATAATGGATAAGTTATTGGGATGAGGTCTAAAGAGAACAGAAAATATTAAATATTAACAGCAGATTCTGACTGAGAAGAAAACAAGCCCGATACTGTATGTTGCCATCTTTGTTGGGCCATTGGGGAAGATGCAGCGTTGACCAGAACTGGGTTCATCCTCAGCCTACTAAAGGCAGGGGAATTGCAGTATGTCTTGTGATTGAGGGAAGCAGCCAGAGAAAATGACTTTCAGATAGATTGACATGAACATCGAACAACATCAATCACAGGTCCAGTCGAGCAAACGCCTCTCAGACACAAGGGTATTTAGAAAACACTGTTTTAGAAGCAATGGGGGAAATATACAATTTGCCTTTGAAACAACACCTCAACTTGTATTGAACTCACAAAACACCTGTAATTGTATTCTTCCAACTGTTTTGCCAATTACGCCTCGGCACCCTTCATATCCCTGTTTACTTGGCGGCCCAGAAGGTATCCCTTGCCGCGTCTTCAGAGCATGCGCAGACCAGCTAGCTCGTGTGTTTACGAACTATTTCAATCAATCCTTATCCCAGTCTGCTGTTCCCACATGCTTCAAGAGGGCCACCATTGTTCCTGTTCCTAAGAAAGCTAAGATAACTGAGCTAAACGACTATAGCACTCACTTCCGTCATCATGAAGTGCTTTGAGAGACTAGTCAAGGACCATATCCCCTCCACCCTACCTGACACCCTAGACCCACTCCAATCTGCTTACCGCCCCTAATTGGTCCACAGACGACGCAATCGCACTGCATACTGCCCTAACCCATCTGGACAAGAGTAATACCTGTGTAATAATGCTGTTCATCGACGACGGCTCAGCATTTAACACCATAGTACCCTCCAAACTCGTCATTAGGCTCGAGACCCTGGGTCTCGACCCCTCCCTGTGCAACTGGGTCCTGGACTTTCTGACGGGACGGCCCCAGGTGGTGAGGGTAGGAAACAACATATCCACCCCGCTGATCCTCAACACTGGGGCCCCACACGGGTAGGTTCTCCTCCCTCTCCTGTACTCCCTGTTCACCCACGACTGCGTGGCCATGCACGCCTCCAACTCAATAATCAAGTTTGCGGACGACACTACAGTGGTAGGCTTGATTACCAACAACGACGAGACGGCCTACAGGGAGGAGGTGAGGGCCCTCGGAGTGTGGTGTCAGGAAAATAACCTCACACTCAACGTCAACAAAACAAAGGAGATGATTGTGGACTTCAGGAAAAAGCAGAGGGAGCACCCCCCTATCCACATCGATGGGACAGTAGTGGAGAGGGTAGTAAGTTTTAAGTTCCTCGGCGTACACATCACGGACAAACTGAATTGGTCCACCCACACAGACAGCGTCGTGAAGTAGGCGCAGCAGCGCCTCTTCAACCTCAGGAGGCTGAAGAAATTCGGCTTGTCACCAAAAGCACTCGCAAACTTCTACAGACGCACAATCGAGAGCATCCTGTCGGGCTGTATCACCGCCTGGTACGGCAACTGCTCCGCCCACAACCGTAAGGCTCTCCAGAGGGTAGTGAGGTCTGCACAACGCATCACCGGGGGCAAACTACCTGCCCTCCAGGACACCTACACCACCCGATGTCACAGGAAGGCCATAAAGATCATCAAGGACAACAACCACCCGAGCCACTGCCTGTTCACCCCGCTATCATCCAGAAGGCGAGGTCAGTACAGGTGCATTAAAGCAGGGGCCGAGAGACTGAAAAACAGCTTCTATCTCAAGGCAATCAGACTGTTTAACAGCCACCACTAACATTGAGTGGCTGCTGCCAACACACTGACTCAACTCCAGCCACTTTAATAATGGGAATTAATGGGAATTGATGTAAAATATATCACTAGCCACTTTAAACAATGCTACTTAATATAATGTTTACATACCCTACATTAGTCATCTCATATGTATATGCATATACTGTACTCCATATCATCTACTGCATCTTTATGTAATACATGTATCACTAGCCACTTTAAACTATTCCACTTTTGTTTACATACCCTACATTACTCATCTCATATGTATATACTGTACTCAATACAATCTACTGCATCTTGCCTATTCTGTACCATCACTCATTCATATATCTTTATGTACATATTCTTTATCCCTTTACACTTGTGTGTATAATGTAGTAGTTTTGGAATTGTTAGGTTAGATTACTCGTTGGTTATTACTGTATTGTCGGACCTTGAAGCACAAGCATTTCGCTACACTCGCATTAACATCTGCTAACCATGTGTATGTGACAAATACATTTGATGTGATTTGATTTGAACAGGGAGGGATGTAGAATAGGGAGGTAGAATAGGGAGGTAGAACAGGGAGGGAGGTAGAACAGGGAGGTAGAACAGGGAGGGAAGTAGAACAGGGAGGTAGAACAGGGAGGTAGAACAGGGAGGTAGAACAGGGAGAGAGGTAGAACAGGGAGGTAGAACAGGGAGGGAAGTATAACAGGGAGGTAGAACAGGGAGGGAAGTAGAACAGGGAGGTAGAACAGGGAGGTAGAACAGGGAGGGAGGTAGAACAGGGAGGTAGAACAGGGAGGGAAGTATAACAGGGAGGTAGAACAGGGAGGGAAGTAGAACAGGGAAGTATAACAGGGAGGGAAGTATAACAGGGAGGTAGAACAGGGAGGGAAGTAGAACAGGGAGGGAAGTAGAACAGGGAGGGAAGTAGAACAGGGAGGTAGAACAGGGAGGTAGAACAGGGAGGGAAGTATAACAGGGAGGTAGAACAGGGAGGTAGAACAGGGAGGTAGAACAGGGAGGGAAGTAGAACAGGGAGGGAAGTAGAACAGGGAGGTAGAACAGGGAGGTAGAACAGGGAGGGAAGTATAACAGGGAGGTAGAACAGGGAGGGAAGTAGAACAGGGAAGTAGAACAGGGAGGGAAGTAGAACAGGGAGGTAGAACAGGGAGGGAAGTAGAACAGGGAGGTAGAACAGGGAGGGAAGTATAACAGGGAGGTAGAACAGGGAGGGAAGTAGAACAGGGAGGTAGAACAGGGAGGGAGGTAGAACAGGGAGGTAGAACAAGGAGGGAGGTAGAACAGGGAGGTAGAACAGGGAGGGAAGTATAACAGGGAGGTAGAACAGGGAGGTAGAACAGGGAGGGAAGTAGAACAGGGAGGTAGAACAGGGAGGTATAACAGGGAGGTAGAACAGGGAGGGACGTAGAACAGGGAGGGAGGTAGAACAGGGAGGTAGAACAGGGAGGGAGGTAGAACAGGGAGGTAGAACAGGGAGGGAGGTAGAACAGGGAGGGAAGTATAACAGGGAGGTAGAACAGGGAGGGAAGTAGAACAGGGAGGTAGAACAGGGAGGGAGGTAGAACAGGGAGGTAGAACAGGGAGGGAGGTAGAACAGGGAGGGAAGTAGAACAGGGAGGTAGAACAGGGAGGGAAGTAGAACAGGGAGGGAGGTAGAACAGGGAGGGAAGTAGAACAGGGAGGGAGGTAGAACAGGGAGGGAAGTATAACAGGGAGGGAGGTAGAACAGGGAGGGAAGTAGAACAGGGAGGGAGGTAGAACAGGGAGGGAAGTATAACAGGGAGGTAGAACAGGGAGGGAGGTAGAACAGGGAGGTAGAACAGGGAGGGAGGTAGAACAGGGAGGTAGAACAGGGAGGGAAGTATAACAGGGAGGGAGAACAGGGAGGGAAGTAGAACAGGGAGGTAGAACAGGGAGGGAAGTATAACAGGGAGGTAGAACAGGGAGGGAAGTAGAACAGGGAGGTAGAACAGGGAGGGAAGTAGAACAGGGAGGTAGAACAGGGAGGGAAGTAGAACAGGGAGGGAAGTAGAACAGGGAGGGAAGTAGAACAGGGAGGTAGAACAGGGAGGTAGAACATGGAGGTAGAACAGGGAGGGAGGTATAACAGGGAGGTAGAACAGGGAGGGAAGTATAACAGGGAGGTAGAACAGGGAGGGAAGTAGAACAGGGAGGTAGAACAGGGAGTTAGAACAGGGAGGAAAGTAGAACAGGGAAGTAGAACAGGGAGGGAGGTAGAACAGGGAGGTAGAACAGGGAGTTAGAACAGGGAGGGAAGTAGAACAGGGAGGGAAGTAGAACAGGGAGGTAGAACAGGGAGGGAAGTAGAACAGGGAGGGAAGTATAACAGGGAGGTAGAACAGGGAGGGAGGTAGAACAGGGAGGGAGGTAGAACAGGGAGGGAAGTAGAACAGGGAGGTAGAACAGGGAGGGAAGTAGAACAGGGAGGGAGGTAGAACAGGGAGGGAGGTAGAACAGGGAGGGAAGTAGAACAGGGAGGTAGAACAGGGAGGGAAGTAGAACAGGGAGGGAGGTAGAACAGGGAGGGAGGTAGAACAGGGAGGGAAGTAGAACAGGGAGAGAGGTAATACAGGGAGGTAGAACAGGGAGGGAAGTAGAACAGGGAGGGAAGTATAACAGGGAGGTAGAACAGGGAGGGAGGTAGAACAGGGAGGGAAGTAGAACAGGGAGGTAGAACAGGGAGGGAGGTAGAACAGGGAGGTAGAACAGGGAGTTAGAACAGGGAGGGAAGTAGAACAGGGAGGGAAGTAGAACAGGGAGGTAGAACAGGGAGGGAAGTAGAACAGGGAGGGAAGTATAACAGGGAGGTAGAACAGGGAGGGAGGTAGAACAGGGAGGGAGGTAGAACAGGGAGGGAAGTAGAACAGGGAGGTAGAACAGGGAGGGAAGTAGAACAGGGAGGGAGGTAGAACAGGGAGGGAGGTAGAACAGGGAGGGAAGTAGAACAGGGAGGTAGAACAGGGAGGGAAGTAGAACAGGGAGGGAGGTAGAACAGGGAGGGAGGTAGAACAGGGAGGGAAGTAGAACAGGGAGAGAGGTAATACAGGTGCTACACAAATAATTTTTCAATCGATTGATTGATAGTCTCCACAGACTCAACAACAATCACTAGACTGGACTTTGGTGGCACAAAATGAGCTTGGACATGTAGACCTGCTATAGCTGCTTGCATTAAAATATGACCATTGTTAAGTATCCTTTTTTAGGGAATTACAAATACTGTATAAATATACTCGATAAACAGGATATAAATTGTGTTCTCTCTCCCTATTTTCGCAAGTCTATTAACATATCATTCAGAAGCCTTTGTGTTCCAGAGAGATATTTAATTGGAGATTATGCCAGCAAGTACCTCTCACCATAGCGACCAAACCAAAACCTTTCCTCTTCTCTCATTGGTTTAATTGCTTCTTCTTCAGCTGTACTTGGTAGCTGCTGCCACTGTCACCTTGGTTTCCATAGTAATGGGTCAAGGCTTGGACACCACTCGCCAGTCACTTAAATCCTATAGACTTATGGAACCCTGCATTTCTCTGAAACGTACAGGTTTGGGATATGTAGTATGTAAGCAACAGGATATGTAGTATGTAAGCAACAGGATATGTAGTATGTAAGCAACAGGATATGTAGTATGTAAGCAACAGGATATGTAGTATGTAAGCAACAGGATATGTAGTATGTAAGCAACAGGATATGTAGTATGTAAGCAACAGGATATGTAGTATGTAAGCAACAGGATATGTAGTATGTAAGCAACAGGATATGTAGTATGTAAGCAACAGGATATGTAGTATGTAAGCAACAGGATATGTAGTATGTAAGCAACAGGATATGTAGTATGTAAGCAACAGGATATGTAGTATGTAAGCAACAGGATATGTAGTATGTAAGCAACAGGATATGTAGTATGTAAGCAACAGGATATGTAGTATGTAAGCAACAGGAAGGATATGTAGTATGTAAGCAACAGGATATGTAGTATGTAAGCAACAGGATATGTAGTATGTAAGCAACAGGATATGTAGTATGCCTTTTCTTTTAATCATTTCAGTACAATTTTAATTACAGTGAGAATATGATTAAAGAGGACATATTTACCTTACAAGTCAAACAGCCTTAACCATTAACAAATCTTTTGATGAACAATTCAATTGTGCCATTAACAAATCAATTGATGAACAATTCAATTGTGCCATTTAACGCAACTCTCTGGTATGAATGTTAATTTCACAACTACCTCGTCATATTTGTCCCTCATCAGTCCTAATTGACACATGCTGCATACGCAATCAACGTTGCACAGAACGGTACACCAATTACCATGGAAATCTTGATGGTCGTTAATGAAAGAATATTGAGAGCAGAGATGCAGTGCTTCCTGCTCTTGCTGCCCGTACAACTGCATCAAAATCATTTAGTAAATGCCCTTCTCCAGAGGGACTCTCACTGTCAACACCTAGTAAGTTCTTGTGGGCATCAGAGAACTGAACGTTGATATCCTTGTCATCTGTACCATCACTCACTAAGGCTCTCTGAGTCAGTACTGTCTGTTCTCCCCACTACCTGTATTTCATAAGAGTTCACTTTTTAATTAATGAGCCATACTTTAATTAAAAACTTTACATAGTAATGACACAGAATAGCTGTATTTGACATGCAGCAAGAATAATAAAAATCTAAATCCCATATGTGCAGATAAGAGTGTACTTTCATCTATGTAAACAACACGTACACAGCTCAACCCTCATCTGCTTTGACTGTGAACATAGGCTGCTGCCTATCTGCTAAAAACATATTATTAGTTTCTCACTACAAAGCTCTGTGATGCATCTGTGAGTGAGATGATAGGAGTGGAATAAAGATATAAATGATTCACAGGAGTGGAACATCAAAACACTGTGCTAATGAGACAGGCAACAGGTGGACGGGAATAGCAAAGGTCACTTTACAACATGACAAGCTGAACATCAATATTTCACCATAAAAAAAGATGATGCTCCCTCAGAACTAAATTATAGCAGGTATAGTCCATCTGGAACAGCAGAACTGAATTAGAGCAGGTATAGTCCATCTGGAACAGCAGAACTGAATTATAGCAGGTATAGTCCATCTGGAACAGCAGAACTGAATTAGAGCAGGTATAGTCCATCTGGAACAGCAGAACTGAATTAGAGCAAGTATAGTCCATCTGGAACAGCAGAACTGAATTAGAGCAGGTATAGTCCATCTGGAACAGCAGAACTGAATTAGAGCAGGTATAGTCCATCTGGAACAGCAGAACTGAATTACAGCAGAGATAGTCCATCTGAAACAGCAGAACTGAATTAGAGCAGGTATAGTCCATCTGGAACAGCAGAACTGAATTAGAGCAGGTATAGTCCATCTGGAACAGCAGAACTGAATTAGAGCAGGTATAGTCCATCTGGAACAGCAGAACTGAATTAGAGCAGGTATAGTCCATCTGGAACAACAGAACTGAATCACAGCAGGTATAGTCCATCTGGAATAGCAGAACTTAATCACAGCAGAGATAGTCCATCTGGAACAGCGGAACTGAATCACAGCAGGTATAGTCCATCTGGATCAACAGAACTGAATCACAGCAGGTATAGTCCATCTGGAATAGCAGAACTGAATCACAGCAGAGATAGTCCATCTGGGACATCAGAACTGAATCACAGCAGGTATAGTCCATCTGGAACAGCAGAACTGAATCACAGCAGAGATAGTCCATCTGGAATAGCAGAACTGCATCACAGCAGGTATAGTCCATCTGGAACAGCAGAACTGAATCACAGCAGGTATAGTCCATCTGGAATAGCAGAACATTTTACATTGTGTGTTTTCAGCCTGTACTTTTGTATCTATTGGTGTGTAACTGCTAATTTTAGCCAGAGATGCTGAGCGATGCACTAATACATCAGGGATGCTGAGTGATGCACTAATACGTCAGGGGTGCTGAGTGATGCACTAATACGTCAGGGGTGCTGAGTGATGCACTAATACATCAGGGATGCTGAGTGATGCACTAATACGTCAGGGGTGCTGAGTGATGCACTAACATGCCAGGGATGCTGAGTGATGCACCAAGACGTCAGGGATGGATGGATGGTGGTCTGTAGACCATCATAACGTACATCCGTCATGCTGCTGCATGTGTGTATGCGCTTGTTTGTGCCCTTGTGTGCTTGTGTGTAACACCATACTCTGTCTCTGTCTTCGAACACCTCAGGTCTTCCTCACTGCTCTGTGAGGAACAGCAGACCTAATGGGTCCCAGTGAGGAGTAATGATTCATGCATGAGAGAACTGCTCTTAAGACTAATGGCTGCCTCAAAGTGTGTGTGTGTGAGAGAGAGAGAGAGAGAGAGAGAGAGAGAGAGAGAGCAGAATGAGTCAGAGGGAGACAGAAAGAGACAGAAAGAATGCGCGAGAGAGAGACATGAAGCGAGAGAGCAAGAGGTGATATGGTAATGTCAGTCAACATCCAAAAGTTCCCAAGAGCCTGAGGGGGAAGGCTCTGACACCCTGTTCGCCCTGGTGACACACACACACATAGCCCTATTCTAACCCCGGTCAAACTCACATCTCCACATCGCCACAGAGGTGGGGATAATAAGAAGAGGGTGTCTGACAGATAACCTGCATTAGAGCCGGTTACATCCAGCCAGCCGGGGAGCAGAGAGAGAAAGACAGAGAGAGAGAGAGAGAGAGAGAGAGAGGAGGGGAGCAGAGAGAGAGACGAGGGGAGCAGAGAGAGAGAGGAGGGGGGTAGAGAGAGAGAGATGAGGGGAGCAGAGAGAGAGAGAGAGAGGAGGGGAGCAGAGAGAGAGGAGGGGAGCAGAGAGAGGAGGGGAGCAGAGAGAGAGAGGAGAGGAGCAGAGAGAGAGAAGAGGGGTGCAGAGAGAGAGGAGAGGAGCAGAGAGGGAAAGGAGCAGAGAGGGAGAGGAGCAGAGAGAGGAGGGGAGCAGAGAGAGAGAGGAGGGGTGCAGAGAGAGAGGAGCAGAGAGAGAGAGAGAGAGGAGCAGAGAGAGAGAGAGAGAGAGAGAGAGGAGCAGAGAGAGAGAGAGAGAGAGAATGAGAGAGAGGAGAGGAGCAGAGAGAGAGAGAGGAGCAGAGAGAGAGAGAGAGAGAGAGCGAGAGTAGGAGAGAGAGAGAAAGAGAGAGAGAGAGAGATAGAGAGAGAGAGACAGAGAGAGAGAGAGAGAGAGAGAAAGAGAGAGGAGGGGTGCAGAGAGAGAGGAGCAGAGAGAGAGAGAGGAGCAGAGAGAGAGAGAAAGACTGAGAGACTGAGAGACAGAGAGAGAGGAGTATAGAGAGAGGATCAGAGAGAGAGAGAGAGAGAGAGAGAGGAGCAGAGAGAGAGACTGAGAGAGAGGGGAGGGGAGCAGAGAGAGGAGGGGTGCAGAGAGAGAGAGAGAGAGAGGAGGGGAGCAGAGAGAGAGGAGGGGAGCAGAGAGAGGAGGGGAGCAGAGAGAGAGAGGAGAGGAGCAGAGAGAGAGAAGAGGGGTGCAGAGAGAGAGGAGAGGAGCAGAGAGGGAAAGGAGCAGAGAGGGAGAGGAGCAGAGAGAGGAGGGGAGCAGAGAGAGAGAGGAGGGGTGCAGAGAGAGAGGAGCAGAGAGAGAGAGAGAGAGGAGCAGAGAGAGAGAGAGAGAGAGAGGAGCAGAGAGAGAGAGAGAGAGAGAATGAGAGAGAGGAGAGGAGCAGAGAGAGAGAGAGGAGCAGAGAGAGAGAGAGAGAGAGAGAGCGAGAGTAGGAGAGAGAGAGAAAGAGAGAGAGAGAGAGATAGAGAGAGAGAGACAGAGAGAGAGAGAGAGAGAGAGAGAAAGAGAGAGGAGGGGTGCAGAGAGAGAGGAGCAGAGAGAGAGAGAGGAGCAGAGAGAGAGAGAAAGACTGAGAGACTGAGAGACAGAGAGAGAGGAGAGAGAGAGAGAGGAGGAGAGAGAGAGAGAGAGAGGAGCAGAGAGAGAAGGACTGAGAGACTGAGAGACAGAGAGAGAGGAGTAGAGAGAGAGGATCAGAGAGAGAAAGAGAGAGAGAGAGAGGAGCAGAGAGAGAGACTGAGAGAGAGGGGAGGGGAGCAGAGAGAGGAGGGGTGCAGAGAGAGAGAGGAGCAGAGAGAGAGAGGAGCAGAGAGAGAGAGAGAAGAGATGAGAGAGAGAGGAGGGGAACAGAGAGAGAGAGAGAGGAGCAGAGAGAGAGAGAGCGAGAGGAGGGGTGCAGAGAGAGAAGAGCAGAGAGAGAGAGAGAGAGCGAGAGTAGGAGAGAGAGAGAAAGAGAGAGAGAGAAAGAGAGAGAGAGCGAGAGAGAGAGAGAGAGAGAGAGAGAGAGAGAGAGAGAGAGAAAGAGAGAGAGTGGAGTGGAAAATTGAGAAAATATTAATGATTCACACACTAAAGGACTTTAACAAACCCTTTTTATGTGCCCACATTCATCAAGTGTTAATAAACAGTGGAAAGGGCACGGATGCAAACGCAGGGGAGGGATGGAGAGGCGGGAGTGAGGGAGCGGGAGAGAGAGAGGGAGAGAGAGGGAGGGAGAGAGAGAGGTTTCCAATGGAACAACACTTGCTCGCTACTCCTAAACCTTAACTTTATTATTATGAAAGCCTCTCATCTCAAATAGCGGTGTATCAGATAAGAGCAGCTCTCACTGTTGAGAAGCAATTCCTCACAGATCTGCTGGTTGTGTATTACCTCACACTTCTTGGGTTTAACAAACCACAGGCCAAACGAGAAGGAAAGAGATTGGGAGAGAGAGAGAGGGAGAGAGAGAGAGGTCAAAAATCTCATCCCATAAGTGTTTTTTAAATGGTGGAATGATTTCAAGTGGTGGGCAATTCGGTTCAAGTTTCAAATTGGGAACAATTTTGGTTATGGATTGCTTTTTATGTCTGCTATGTTTGGTTATCATAGTACCATGATTTCAAAAACAGCTCATTTTAAGCTGTCACATGTAGATGATTGTACCATAAAGTGGCCTATATCTCTCTTCTATCTGTTCTGGCTCTCTACGTGTTACATTGATTCCTCTTCTATGCACTCTTACTCAGAGTAATTTGCTGTAATCTGTGTCTGATTGCCCAGTGTTTGATTGATGAGAATGAGATAGTGTGTTGTTCTCCGCCCCTTACCTATCCACCGTCTCCTTGCTGACTGGTAATGACACGTATAATGAATGGCAAGCAGTGCATTAGGGCTGTACAGCCACTCCCACAAGGCTTTGGGGAAGAACTCAAAGTCAATACCCAGCACGCTAAGTGTACTTAAATGACGATAAGTGACGATTTCTTACGAGGAGGGCTTAAAGAGGAGTTTACAGTTTTATCTGAATGACAGATTGTGAGTTGTTGATTCTGTGACCCAAAATATATAGACACTTGTTTCCCATTAAAGTGTATTCATAATCTTAAAATTAAAACAATGGGCCATTCTTCAGTTCTCTGAAATACAAGAGGAGATGGAGATTTTAAAGTCAATATTAAATATTCATGCCATGATTAGCCTCTTTCTAAATTTGAAATGAGAACATTACATTAAATATACATGAGTAAGAGAAAATAGAACGTGATTTATTAGAACATCTTTCTTATTGTAAAACTGATACTCTTTTGGATGTTGCCATTTTCTCATTTCTACAGTATGTAATCTCCAACAAAGTAACTAACTGAATACGTCCCTCAGTAATTAAAATATCCTTGATGAAGACATTAAAGACCTCGGTCATAATAAATCTCACTGCCAAGGAAGAGAACCGTGTGCAACTTTAGTTTACTTTTCTAAATGTCCAATCATATGTCATCATAACCTTTGACCTCTTGAGCTGTGACGCAACCCTGGTGAGTGCTTAGGGATGTGGATTAAACTCATCTCTGACGCACGGCTCTGGATGGATACACGCTGCAGGGCGCTGACTAACTTCACAGACGAGCCGTTCCGATGAAAACGTCCCCCAAAATACAGACATCTGGAAGGAGAGGGAAGGAAAAGGGCTATCTCAGATCTGAGGTTGTAATCATCATGAAGCCAATGAGCCATACTAAGCACACAGAGCAGCTAGGGTGTGGAGCTGAATTGATATATATCGCCTCCACTTAGAGCAGGTGGTGTTTGTAAACACTTGGAAATTGTAGAGCTCCAAATTGCTCAGACTGTGGCACGGCGAGAGAGAGAGAAAGAAGGGAGTGAGAACGAGGTGAGAAGTGCTCTTATAGTCTAACACTGAAGGATCTACTTAGCCTTTTATATGGGCCCCACGGAGCGAATGAAAAGAAGTACTAAAAAGTGTGAATAAAGCTAATTAGCCAACAGTGATTAGGAGTGGGACCATCCATCCTGGTCCTAGGTGCTCTCCTGTGGTCGGATCAAGCAGAGACACACTTTGCTTCTATCTTCCATCCAGAATTAGCATGCTGTTACATTATTTATATAGACATCAAAGGCATGTACAAATGTAGAGAAGACCCAGCTAACGATTATAGGAAGAGAGAACGTTTTTGTAATGTTACCCGTGATGTTCCCCAGATGTTTGAGTGTCCCGTTTTCCGTTTGTTATGGGAATATTATTTGTACAGTGTATGTTAGCAAAAACCTTCTAAGAATCTATTTGTCATGTTTTGGCGTTAGTGATAGGAGAACATTGTTAGTGTTGGTAACCTAATAACTGTCACACCCTGATCTGTTTCACCTGTCTTTGTGCTTGTCTCCAACCCCTTTCAGGTGTTGCCCATCTGCCACATTATCCCCAGTGTATTTATACCTGTGTTCTCTGCTTGTCTGTTGCCAGTTCGTTTTGTTCGTCAAGCCTACCAGCGGTTTTCCACTTGTGCCTGTCTGTTTCTAGTTCCTGTTTTCTAGTTTTCCCAGTTTTGACCAGTCTGCCTGCCCTGACCCTGAGCCTGCCTGCCGTTCTGTACCTTTTGGACTCTGATCTGGATAACCGACCTCTGCCTGCCCTTGACCTGTCGTTTTGCCTGCCCCCTGTTCTAGTAATAAACTTTTGTTACTTTGACACGGTATGCACCTGGGTCTTCCCTAAAATGTAATAGTAACCATGTTCCTGCGTTTAAATTCTGTTTGGCGTTAAGGGAATGGTCTCTTGGAAACAGTCCTTGCACATCACTGGAACATTCTTATGAAAAAGTTAGGTAATGACTTAATGAGACTCTTAAGAGAACGTTCTCGAAAGTTGTGGGAACATTTGTTTTTAGCTGGGGATATGACTCAGTGTTTTCTTGTTGTTTTTCCTGTTATGATGCCACGGTTTTCTCGGTTCAATAGTTTAATGAGACCTCTAACTCAACCAGGACTTACAAGGGAAATATTACAAGACCTAACACCTCTCTGATGAGGTGTTAGGTGAGCAACATAAAGAGATAGAGGTGATACCTATAGGTAGGAGGCACTGGCTGGTTGTGTGGAGCTAAACTTCAAGTTCCTTCTTTTGTCTCTGTTGTATGCATTTTTACACATAGTATTATTTAAAAAATAGTATTGTGTGGGTAATATTTTTAATGTAGCTCTGTAAACATCTGTAATCTTTCCCTTGGTTACAATGGGATGAACATGTTTATAGTTTTATTAATTTAGAATTGAATAGAACAGATTCTTTTTGGCATGTCAGGTGAGGGAGAGAGACACTGCTATGAAAACACCTCCTGTGTTCTCCCAAACAGAACAAATCCTCAAGGAGCTCAGGAACTCTCTTTTTATTTTACTGCTGAAAGTTGTGGGATGTTTTGATGTTTGGCATCCCAGGTGGGAAGACAAACACAAACACACACACCTCCCCCTGAAAGCGCTATGTGTGAGTTGATGGGTTGCTGTCAGGTGATATGAAGTAGAATGCTGGTATCTAGAGAGAACCCTCCTACCCCTCGGCTCCTAGGCCTTTAATCACAGATTACTGCCAGGCTGAGGGACAGGAGGAAGAGGATCCCCCTGAGAGTCACACAGACTCATGACAGCGTACACACACACACACACACACACACAAACACACACACACACACACACACACACACAAACACACACACACACACACACACACACACACGCACACACACACACACACACAGGAGAGAGACACACATGCAGACATATATAGGAATGAGGGATGAGCAGGTCCCTTGTGTGTCATGAAGAAAACCCACAGGAAGCCCTACTTAGCCTCACTGTGAAGAACCAGGCCAATTCCTCTCTGTTTACACACCCTCACATCCACATACACATACAAGAACCAAACCGCACACACACACAGGACACATGTGGAGAAGTACTGGCGTGGCACTGTGTGCTCTGCAGGCGAATGGAGGAAGATGATGGCTTCACTCAGCAGGTTCCAGTCTCTTCAGGGGGAAGATACAGCTTCCCACAGCAGGTTCCAGTCTCTTCAGGAGGAAGACAGAGCTTCACTCAGCAGGTTCCAGTCTTTTCAGGAGGAAGACACAGCTTGACTAAGCAGGTTCCAGTCTCTTCAGGAGGAAGACACAGCTTCACTCAGCAGGTTCCAGTCTCTTCAGGAGGAAGACACAGCTTCACTCAGCAGGTTCCAGTCTCTTCAACAGGAAGACACAGCTTCACTCAGCAGGTTCCAGTCTCTTCAGGAGGAAGATAACAGGTTGTATCTGCAGTATCACTCTTGCTAGCATTATTGGCATGCCAGTGAGAGGTTTACTTCACAGGTTAAGAATCTACAGCGCCAGCAATGAGAGAGGCAGTATTTGTCTGGCACATTCTGAATATATACTGAGTGTACAAAACATTAGGAACACCTTCCTAATATGGAATTGCACCCATTTCTTCTCCCTCAGAACATCCTCAATTCGCCGAGGCATGGACTCTAAAAGGTATCGAAAAAGTTCCACAGGGATGTTGGCCCATGTTGACTCCAATGCTTGTCACAGTTGTGTCAAGTTGGCTGGATGTTCTTTGGGTGGTGGACCATTCTTGATTCACATGGGAAACTTGAACAACCCAGCAACGTTGCAGCAGCGTTGCAGTTCTTGACACACTCAAACCGGCATGCCTGGCACCTACAACTATACCCTGTTGAAAAGCACTTAACATTTTGTCTTGCCCATTCACCCTCTGAATGGCATACACACACAATCCATATCTTAATTGTCATAAGGCTTAACAATTATTCTTTAACCTCTCTACTCAAGTTCATCTACACTGATTGGGGTGAATTTAACAATTAACATCAAAATAAGGGATCACAGCCTTCACCTGGATTCACCTGGTCAGTCTATGTCATAGAAAGAGCAGGTGTTCCTAATGTTTTGTACACTCATTTAAATATGGTAATGATGTGCATTGTAAAGAGGAAAATAAATTGAAATGAAAGAAAACTAAATAGATTTAAGGTACTTGGTAGTAAATGTAGTGAAGCATATTGACCATTCAATTCAATTGTCAATTCCTTCACCTTTTCACAGACAGTATACAGATTATTTTGAAGAGTGTTCCTTATGGTCTGTACACTCAGTGCATATAGGGCTTTATTAACCAGGCAGCACTCCACCTCACGACATTCCCTGATTCCCTGCATCCTAAACAAAGGAGCATGGACAGAGGCAGAATAGCAAAAGCATCGCCAACGTCAGCCCTTTATATAGAATGACCTCAAGTAATCTTTATCCCGCTGAAATTCAACGTCCCCCCGAGGTCAGTGACCATGAAAGAGCCCTTGAATCAGATCCTGACCTGCCAGGTCCACAGCTGAATGATCACAAGGCCCTTGATGTGTGAGGTGCATCGCAATAAGGCCCCAGTCCAATGCAACCCCAGGCAACAGCCAGTGGTGGAAAAAGTAGACAACCCCAGGCAACAGCCAGTGGTGGAAAAAGTAGACAATTGTCATACTTGATTGAAAATAAAGATAACTTAATAGAAAATGACTCAAGTAAAAGTGAAAGTCACCCAGTAAAAGCCAGCTTGAGAAAAAGTCTGGAAGTATTTGGTTTTAAATATAATTAAGTATCAAAAGTAAATGTAATTGCTAAAATATACTTAAGTATCAAAAGTAAAAGCATACATCATTTCAAATATCCAGATATCCAGCCATCCAGCCTTCCAGCTATCCAGATATCCAGATATCCAGCCAACACAGCTATCTAGCCATCCAGATGTCCAGCTATCCAGATATCCAGCCATCCAGCCAACACAGCTATCCAGATATCCAGCTATCCAGCTATCCAGATATCCAGATATCCAGATATCCAGCCAACACAGCTATCTAGCTATCCAAATGTCCAGCTATCCAGATATCCAGCCATCCAGCTATCCAGATATCCAGATATCCAGCTATCCAGCTATCCAGATATCCAGATATCCAGCTATCCAGATATCCAGCTATCCAGCTATCCAGATATCCAGCCATCCAGCCATCCAGATATCCAGATATCCAGCCAACACAGCTATCTAGCTATCCAGATGTCCAGCTATCCAGATATCCAGCCATCCAGCCAACACAGCTATCCAGATATCCAGATATGCAGCCAACACAGCTATCTAGCCATCCAGATGTCCAGCTATCCAGATATCCAGCCATCCAGCCAACACAGCTATCCAGATATCCAGCTATCCAGCTATCCAGATATCCAGATATCCAGCCAACACAGCTATCTAGCTATCCAAATGTCCAGCTATCCAGATATCCAGCCATCCAGCTATCCAGATATCCAGATATCCAGCTATCCAGCTATCCAGATATCCAGATATCCAGCTATCCAGATATCCAGCTATCCAGCTATCCAGATATCCAGCCATCCAGCCATCCAGCCATCCAGATATCCAGATATCCAGCCAACACAGCTATCTAGCTATCCAGATGTCCAGCTATCCAGATATCCAGCCATCCAGCCAACACAGCTATCCAGCTATCCAGCCATCCAGCCAACACAGCTATCTAGCTATCCAACCAGCCGCAAAGCTATCCAGCCAATGCCATCTCTCTGATAAGTGGGAGTCCATTTGAAAAGCACTGCATCCTCTCCCATTATCTCCATATTAGTTTCAAGCCAGCTGGCCTGCTCTGCTTTGCTCTGCTCCACTCAGGCCTGCTCTGCCTTGTTCTGCTCCACTCAGGCCTGCTCTGCCTTGCTCTGCTCCACTCAGGCCTGCTCTGCCTTGTTCTGCTCCACTCAGGCCTGCTCTGCCTTGCTCTGCTCCACTCGGGCCTGCTCTACTCTACTCCGTCCTGCTCAATCTTACTCTGCCTTGCTCTGCTCTACTCCGTCCTGCTCTGCTCTGCTCTGCTCCACTCTGTTCTGCTCTGCCTTGCTCTGCTCCACTCCGTCCTGCTCAGCCTTGCTCTACTCCACTCAGGTCTGCTCTGCCTTTCTCTGCTCTACTCCGGCCTGCTCAGCCTTACTCTGCCTTGCGATCTGCTGCACTACGTCATGCAGATGCCAGTGAAAAAGCCCCCTAGAGAAAGCCCAGAGATGAAGCTTTGGCATTGATACAGCAGATCCAGACTGGAGCAACAACAAAAGGGGTGCTGGGAGGGCCGACTGCTCTCACATTCCCAGGATGGAGTCTGCCAATGCTGCCGTATTGTAGCTGCCCACAACAGTCCTGAATAGGGCGGATTTATTGTGAATGTGTTGCCACTCATAGATATTATTCTCCGTCATTTCATACGGCTGAGGCTGGGATGATAATCCTGTATATTGTGTGTACTGTATGTAAATTCACTGCATGACAGTGTTGGGGAATCCAGAGTCTGAACAGGTTTTCCAGCAGATCCCATACTTTTAAAAATAATGGTGCAAGTTGGTTCTTGAGAGCGATGCCATAAGGGAACCATTCAAGGGTTCCCACGACTGTATTTGCTAGTGACAGAGACAAGGTTGTTGCATTCATTTATTTCTAATCCTGAAGCCTTCACCAGATCCTATGTGAATGTGTTGTCATTACAATTTCATTATTTAGGATAATACAATTCATATTTCATGAGGCCTTCTTTCGAGACACTAGTTTTACCCGAATAGAGTGGCCTGATTCTCATAGTTTACAGGCCATATTGGCCTGAAAATTACATTATGCTTGCTTGCAAAGTGAGCTTAGAAAATGTTCCTATTGGAATCCAGCCAGAATGGGGATATCCAAGATTTGGAATCCAGACAGAATGGGGATATCCAACATTTGGAATCCAGCCAGAATGGGGATATCCAAGATTTGGAATCCAGCCAGAATGGGGATATCCAAGATTTGGAATCCAGCCAGAATGGGGATATCCAAGATTTGGAATCCAGCCAGAATGGGGATATCCAAGATTTGGAATCCAGCCAGAATGGGGATATCCAACATTTGGAATCCAGCCAGAATGGGGATATCCAACATTTGGAATCCAGCCAGAATGGGGATATCCAAGATTTGGAATCCAGCCAGAATGGGGATATCCAAGATTTGGAATCCAGCCAGGATGGGGATATCCAAGATTTGGAATCCAGCCAGAATGGGGATATCCAAGATTTTGAATTTTTATTTACCTGCAACCTGTGTTCACAATTACTGCGGGGGATGGAAAGACTAAGATATGAGAGAGTACCTTCAACATCTAAACTGGAACAACAATTTCAGGAACGGGTGCAATATGACAAGTAACAGATTTGAAAAGTTGCAAGAAATGGTATGTTGTTAATATTTGAATAGCATTAGATTATTTAATCAATCAATGTACATGCAAAAACATAGATATTGAAAGAAACAATTCTAAAAATCGAACTGCAACAGATGTCGTGGCAGAATCAGAATCCTTTAAGTAACATTTATAAATAAGATGTTTTATTCATTTTTATAAGTATGTTTATGTTGGAAAAATGACTTGGGCCCAGAGAGGGGGGAGGTCTGGTTAGTCTTATCTGTGAATGTGTCTGTAAACTAAGGACCAAAGGAAGATCACATCAGTGACTCAACCCACTCAAGTGACGCACCTCTCCTAGGGACAGTATGAATGAGCCCTAGTAAGCCAGTGACTCAGCCCCTGTAATGGGGTTAGAGGCAGAGAATCCCAGTGGAAAGAGGGGAACCGGCCAGGCAGAGACAGCAAGGGCGGTTCGTTGCTCCAGAGCCTATTGGTTGACCTTCACACTCCTAGGCCAGACAACACTCAATCATATGACCCACTGAAGAGATGAGTCTTCAGTAAAGATTTAAAAGTTGAGACCGAGTTTGCGTCTCTCACATGGGTAGGCAGACCATTCCATAAAAATTGAGCTCTATAGGAGAAAGCCCTGCCTCCAGCTGTTTGCTTGTAAATTCTAGGGACAATTAGGAGGTCTGCGTCTTGTGACCCTAGCGTATGTGTAGGTATGAACGGCAGGACCAAATCAGAGAGATAGGTAGGAGCAAGCCCCATGTAATGCTTTGTAAGTCAGCAGTAAAACCTTGATGTGTATGACCTATGACCTCTGATGACCTTCCGTTGTGGCTTGATCACCCGCATTGGAAAGCCATTTGGGTTAAATCATTTTTCTTTGTGGAGTTTTTTCAGTTTAGTGATTTTAATTTGATTAGGTTATTTGACATTTGTTTTAAAAAAATCCAGTAGTAGTAGTTGTTTTTTACATTACTCTCATGGAGAGATATGTGTAAAACATGGGGGAGGATTCAGTTTTTTGAGGTTTTGAATTAAAGTTATACACCTTGAGTGATATGTGAAGGAGTGTTTTGTATTGTTGAGGGTATTGTATTGTTGTGTTTGTTTTGTTCTATTCCCGAGGGGTATAGGTCTAACTTCTTGATCCTTGTCTCTACGATGGAGTTGACAGTGAGATGGGAAGTATAAGCAAATTTGATAGAATAGTTTCAATAGAATGTGTTGATATTTTATTTGAGATATGTTTAGATATGTGTATTAAGAATAATTGGTAAAAGTAATAATTTATCATGTAGTTAATGAACTGAACTAAACTGTTGTTCTGATCTGTTCTTTCGAGGTTATCATGAAAAGTGACATCAGACGGTATCTTAATGCATGGAAGAGATAATTGGACTGAATAGTGTGTGTACCTCAAAACCCCCTCTAACTGGCTGAAGAAGAGTGACAAAGGCGTTGAAGAAGGCCTTCTGAACCACTTCTACCGAGAGAAAGGAACCAAGCCAGAAATCGGTGTAGTATCCGATCTAAGCTATCAACTGCTTTTCTTTCATGTTAATCTCAGGAGTGTGAGAGTCCACATGGAGTGATCATGGAGAGAGATCTATTCCAACCTTTTCTCATGATGCTGGTATATTGGTTGATGAATGGACAAGACATGAGTGGTAAAGATGAGACATTGACATTGGGACGTTATCATGGGCCGTCCACTTTGAACTGTAAAGCTATCTGAAGAAGAACGAAAAAGACACCAGAAGAATCAGTGCCTGACAAGGGGGGGTTGGTCAACTGTGCCAATAAAATAGTTTAGACTTTTGTGGTATCCGGTTGATTGTAGAGGTCTACACCATGTACATTTGAGTAATTTAGATTAAGAATGCATTGAGATACTGATCTGTATTATAATCATGATTAAAAAAGTTAATAGTAGAATTATGGGATAATTGTACTGAATGTAATTTCTGCTAATATTGATGTGTGTGTTAAATTGAGGTTTTTACTTTGAGTGATAAGATCAATTTGAATCACTGAGGAATGTCATTCTAAATGTTGGTTGGATACATTGCCTTGCGAAAGTATTCGGCCCCCTTGAACTTTGCGACCTTTTGCCACATTTCAGGCTTCAAACATAAAGATATAAAACTGTATTTTTTTGTGAAGAATCAACAACAAGTGGGACACAATCATGAAGTGGAACGACATTTATTGGATATTTCAAACTTTTTTAACAAATCAAAAACTGAAAAATTGGGCGTGCAACATTATTCAGCCCCTTTACTTTCAGTGCAGCAAACTCTCTCCAGAAGTTCAGTGAGGATCTCTGAATGATCCAATGTTGACCTAAATGACTAATGATGATAAATACAATCCACCTGTGTGTAATCAAGTCTCCGTATAAATGCACCTGCACTGTGATAGTCTCAGAGGTCCGTTAAAAGCGCAGAGAGCATCATGAAGTACAAGGAACACACCAGGCAGGTCCGAGATACTGTTGTGAAGAAGTTTAAAGCCGGATTTGGATACAAAAAGATTTCCCAAGCTTTAAACATCCCAAGGAGCACTGTGCAAGCGATAATATTGAAATGGAAGGAGTATCAGACCACTGCAAATCTACCAAGACCTGGCCGTCCCTCTAAACTTTCAGCTCATACAAGGAGAAGACTGATCAGAGATGCAGCCAAGAGGCCCATGATCACTCTGGATGAACTGCAGAGATCTACAGCTGAGGTGGGAGACTCTGTCCATAGGACAACAATCAGTCATATATTGCACAAATCTGACCTTTATGGAAAAATGGCAAGAAGAAATCCATTTCTTAAAGATATCCATAAAAAGTGTTGTTTAAAGTTTGCCACAAGCCACCTGGGAGACACACCAAACATGTGGAAGAAGGTGCTCTGGTCAGATGAAACCAAAATTTAACTTTTTGGCAACAATGCAAAACGTTATGTTTGGCGTAAAAGCAACACAGCTGAACACACCATCCCCACTGTCAAACATGGTGGTGGCAGCATCATGGTTTGGGCCTGCTTTTCTTCAGCAGGGACAGGAAAGATGGTTAAAATTGATGGGAAGATGGATGGAGCCAAATACAGAACCATTCTGGAAGAAAACCCGATGTAGTCTGCAAAAGACCTGAGACTGGGACGGAGATTTGTCTTCCAACAAGACAATGATCCAAAACATAAAGCAAAATCTACAATGGAATGGTTCAAAAATAAACATATCCAGGTGTTAGAATGGCCAAGTCAAAGTCCAGACCTGAATCCAATAGAGAATCTGTGGAAAGAACTGAAAATTGCTGTTCACAAATGCTCTCCATCCAACCTCACTGAGCTCGAGCTGTTTTGCAAGGAGGAATGGGAAACAATGTCAGTCTCTCGATGTGCAAAACTGATAGAGACATACCCCAAGCGACTTACAGCTGTAATCGCAGCAAAAGGTGACGCTACAAAGTATTAACTTAAGGGGGCTGAATAATTTTGCACGCCCAATTTTTCAGTTTTTGATTTGTTAAAAAAGTTTGAAATATCCAATAAATGTCGTTCCACTTCATGATTGTGTCCCACTTGTTGTTGATTCTTCACAAAAAAATACAGTTTTATATCTTTATGTTTGAAGCCTGAAATGTGGCAAAAGGTTGCAAAGTTCAAGGGGGCCGAATACTTTCGCAAGGCACTGTAAATAGTTGGGTTGTTAACTATGATTTGGAATATGAATGATTTCCCTGACCTATTCTCTATTCTTGACAACATCCCTGAGCATAAGGACTTAGAGGGATGTCTGTCCTATATGTTGTGATGAGGTCTGTGTTTAGACACTGGTTCTCATGTAACTTAGGGAGCATTTCTATGTTATGTTTTTATTTTCCTCAAATGGATTATTCTGTGTTCTTAAACATGTGCAAGTTTGTCTTGTAGAATAAAGGTTGTAAATTTAGTTTCAGAAGGGAGAAAGCTTACATATAAGCTAAGGTATTTGACATTGAAGGGATTTTATTTTTTATTTTCTTTTAAATATTGAGTATGTAATTAATGTTCTGATTCTTTAGAAGGGACAATGTCCCTGAGAGGGGAATGTTGTGGCAGAATCAGAATCCTTTAGGTAACATTTATAAATAAGATGTTTTATCCATTTTCATAAGCATGCTTATGTAGGGAAAGTTAGGAGGGGAGAGGTCGGGTTAGTCTCATCTGTGAATGTGTCTGGAAACTAATCCCAAACCATGTGAAGGGATGGGGTGATTAATGGGGAACCAGTTAGGTGGCTACACAATGTCTGTGTGCCAGTCACGTCTCAGTCACGTCTCTCTGTGATCTTGTCCAGGGGGGGTGTATTTGATATATGCCATTGGATGAGGTAATGTTTTTGGTCCTAAGTGGTACCAAGAGCGAGATCAGAACTTAATTCAGGAGACCAAACTGAACGATAATTTATAGCCAATGCTGTCTGGCTATGTGTGTCTTTGCTATAAAGGATCTCAGTTGCCAATATGTAAGCACTCTCAGATAATTCATTTATAGACACTGAATTGATCTGAGAGTCACAGGGCTATGGTGAAGCTCATATAATTAAAGATGTACTTTATGATAACTCTGACTTGTGTGTGGTTTGCTCTCATGATTTGGTAATACAGGAAATTTCCACGACATAGAGCATGCTAGGCATTACGATTTTTGTTCAACTCTGGTTATTAACACCAACACTGGGGCTCTTTGACAACACAGAGTGTCAATTTAACTCTTTACAGTCTTGAATCAACACTTGAAATGTTGCACTAAAAAATCAACACAAATTAAAGGGATACTTTGGGATTTTGGCGAATGAGGCGCTTTATCTACTTCCCCAGAGTCAGATGAACTTGTGGATACCATTTTTATGTCTCTGTGTCCAGCATGAAGAAAGTTAAAGGTAGTTTTGCGGGCCAATGCTAACCAGCATTATATATGGGTATCTACGTAGCATGCTAGCAATCCTGAAGTACCCCCCCTTAACACTGGCCAATTTGCACTGTGCTATGAAAGGGACAAATATGCAGGCTTCCATACATTTCAAGAACCTTTTAGAATTCTGAAGAACCGTAGATGCCAGGTCAAGAACCCCACACTTAAACCAAATATTCCATTTAAGAAAAAATACATCTTTGCAGTGATCATGCAGAGAAAGACGTGGATGATCTTCGTTACGGGTAGGAAGAAACAGTAGTTTATAGGGAAGACCAGGGAACATTAAACATTAAACATTAGGAGGGCTATATTTTACTCCTTTAAATCCTTTTTTCAGGTTAATTTGAAAAACGTCTTTGACTCAGTTTACACTTTCATACTATGTTTACATTTGTAAAAATGTTGGTCATTTAGCCAGAAGCTCTATAGAAGAAATTAGGGTTAAGTGCCTTGCTCAAGGGCACATCGACAGATTTTTCACCTAGCCAACTCGGGGATTCGAATCAGTGACCTTTCAGTTACTGGCCCAATGCCTTTAACTGCTAGGCTACATGCTAGTATTCATAAAATAGAAATGGGCATATATCTACTTTTAGTTCTGTGCTAAGCATAGCAATGACACCAGGAGATACTGAATGGCACTCAAGGAACTTCATTTATCTGTGTATGAAAGCCGTCATCAACCTATGGTAAAGACTTCATCCTGTTCTCCTGCATGTATTCCTGTCTGGCCTCAGTGATAGGGTCATGGAAATTGAACTGATATGAAAATCGTCAAGGGCAGTTTTTCAGTGAGCAACTCTCAGGCTTTGAAGCTAGCTTATTAAAGCGATGCCCTGAGGCCAATGCTTGCTCATTAAAGGTAAGGGATATTAATGTTTAATAGTTAACAGGCCTCGTCAGTAAAAAGTTATTTTGATGCAGATTTGGTATGCAACAGAAAACGCCCCATTTGTCTGATGTTGGCCAAAAGAAAGGGGACAAGATCCAATCTGATTCTCACCTTCTGCTTATTAACCAATGACTTTGATGCCCTTGATGCTTTCTTTACAATGTACAATTTAATACCAAATGATTATACAGCAGTCCTTCCTTTGAACCAATACAGGCCTTACCGTTTGAAGACTTATTTTGAGCTACAGTAGTTGTTGCAAATTCCATTAATAGTTTGTAATGCAGAATCCGTTGATGCTTTGTGTTCAGAACCTGACAATACAAATCCAATTCTACTCGTCACATGCTTCATAAACAACAGGTGTGGAATAACAGTAAAAGGTTTACTTAGGGTCCCTTCCCAACAAAGCAGAGAGAAAGAAAATAGAGAAATAATCGTAAAAGTAAAAAACGGACTAATAAAAGTAATAATAGATACACAATGAGTAATGATAACTTGGCTATACAAGGGGTAGCAGCACCGAATCGATGTGCAGCGCTACGAGGTAATTGAGGTAGATATGTACATATAACCAGGAATAAAGTGACAGATAGTAAACAGTAGCGGCAGCGTATGTGATGAGTCAAAACAGTTAGTGTAAAAAGGGTAAATGCAGATAGTTTCATAGTTAACCAAATAGCTACCCAGACTAACTATTTAGCGTTATTTTGGCTCGGCTTGGGTCCTGTTGGTTCCGCTTCCTGTGAGGTAGCAGACTGAACAGTCTATGACTTGGGTGGCAGGAGTACGTTTTTAGGGGCTTCCTCTGACACCGCCTGGTGTAGAGGCTTGGCCGTATACACTACCTTCTGTAGCACCTTTAGGTCCGTTGATAAGCAGTTGCCATACCAAGCAGTGATGCAGCCAGTCAAGATGCTCTCAAAGACGCAGCTCTAGAACCTTTTGAGGATCTGAGGGCCCATACCAAATCTTTTTAGCCTCCTCAGGTGGAAGAGGCGTTGTCGTGCCCTCTTCACGACTGTGTTGGTGTGTGTGGAACATGATAGATCCTTACTGAAGTGGACAAAGAGGAACTGGAATCTCTTGACCCGCTCCTCTTCAGCCCCGTCGATGTGAGTGGGGGCGTGTTCGGCCCTCCATTTCCTGTTGTCCACAATCAGCTCCTTTGTCTTAATGAAGTAAAGGGAGAAGGTTGTTATCTTGGCACCACACTGCAAGGTCTCTGACCTCCTCCCTAAAGGCTATCTCATCTTCAGCGGTGATCA
The DNA here is from genome assembly GCF_013265735.2 of Oncorhynchus mykiss. Classification (NCBI taxonomy): domain Eukaryota; kingdom Metazoa; phylum Chordata; class Actinopteri; order Salmoniformes; family Salmonidae; genus Oncorhynchus; species Oncorhynchus mykiss. The sequence goes on along the minus strand of NC_048569.1, from coordinate 90,676,479 downwards.
GGCCTACCCCCGTTGTGACGTCAGCAAATCTAATAATGGTGTTGGAATGATGCACGGCCACGCAGTCGTGGGTGAACAGGGAGTACAGGAGGGGACTAAGCACGCACCTCTGAAGGGTCCCATATGGTTGCCTACCCACTAGGGGCGCCCCGTCAGGAAGTCCAGGATCAAGTTGCAGAGCGAGGTGTTCAGTCCCAGGGTCCTTAGCTTAGTCATGAGATTGTAGTTAAGGAACAGCATTATCACGTAGGTGTTCCTTTTGTCCAAGGGCAGTGTGGAGTGAATAGAGATTGTGTCATCTATGGATCTGTTGGGGTGGTGTGTGAATTGGAGTGGGTGCAGGCGGTCCAGGATGATGTTGTTGATGTGAGCTATGACAAGCCTTTCAAAGCATTTCATGGCTACAGATGTGAGTGCTATAGGGCGATAGTGATTTAGACAAATTACCTTGGTGTTCTTGGGCACAGGAACTATGGTGGTCTGCTTGAAACATGTAGGTATTAAGAACTAGATTAGGGAGAGGTTGAAAATGTCAGTGAAGACACTTGCCAGTTGGTCAGTGCATGCTCTAAGTGCGCATCCTGGTAATCCCTCTGGCCCTGAGGCCTTGTGAATGTTGACCTTACATTGGCTACGGAGTGTGTGATCACACAGTCATCTGGAACACCTGGTGGTCTCAATGCATGTTTCAGTGTTGCTTGCCTTGAAGCGAGCATAGAAGGAATTTAGCTTGTCTGTTAGGTTTATGGGCAGCTTATAACTGAGTTTTCCTTTGTAATCCATGATCATTTGCAACCCCTGCCACATCCGACGAGCATCAGAGCCGGTGTCATCAGTGTAATAGGATTTTATCGTAGTCCTGTATTGTCTCTTTGCATGTTTGATGGTTCGTCAGAGGGCGTAGCAGGATTTGTTATAAACACCCTGGTTTTGCATATGTATTTGCATTTATATACCAATACATGTATATATATATATATATATATATATATATATATATATATATATATATATATATATATATATATATATATTTGTATTTATTTGTATTTAAGGATCCCCATGACCTGCTGCCAAGGCACCAGCTACTCTTCCTGGTGTCCAGCAACATTAAGGCAGTTATGTACAGTTTAAAATATGACATGACATGACATTTTATAACACTTTACCCATTATATTTAGTGTGTGTAGAGTGCATGTCTCATCCTCTGCATGTATGTCTGTGCCTGTGTATGTGTCTCTTCACAGTCCCCGCTGTTACATAAGGCATATTTTGCATCTGTTTTAAAACTGTTCCTACTGTTTGCATCAGTTACCTGACATGGAATATAGTTCTATGTAGCCATGACTCTATGTAGTACTGTGCGCCTCCCAAAGTCTGTTCTTGACTTAGGGATTGTGAAGAGACCTTAGGTGGTATGCCTTCTGGGGTATGCATGGGTGTCCGAGCTGTGTGCTAGTAGATTAAACAGACAGCTTGGTGCATTCAACACGTCAATACTTCTCACAAAAACAAGTAGTAGTAGTGATGGAGTCAATCTCTCCTCTACTTTGAGCCATGAGAGATTGACATGCATATTATTAATGTTAGCTCTCCATGTACATTTAAGGGCCAGCTGTTCTGCCCTGTTCTGAACCAATTGTAACTTTCTAAGGTCCCATTTTGTGGCACAACTGAATAGTAGTCCAGGTGTGACAAAACTAGAGCGTGTAGGACCTGCCTTGTTAATAGTGTTCTTAAAAAGGCATAGCAGCGCTTTATTATGGACAGACTTCTCCCTATCTTAGCTGCTGTTGTATCAACATGACCATGACAGTTTACAATCCAGGGTTACTCTAAGCAGTTTAGTCACCTCAGCTTGCTCTATTTCCACATTATTTATTACAAGATTTAGTTGCGATTTTGGGTTTAGTGAATGATTTGTCCCAAATACAATGCTTTTAGTTATTGAAATGTTTAGGACTAACTTATTTCTTGCCAACCATAAAGAAACTAGCTGCAGCCCTTTGTTAAAATGAAGTGTTGTGGGGATTTCACTCGCTGTAGTAGCTGATGTGTACAGTGTTGAGTCATCCGCATACATAGACACACTGGCTTTACTGAAGGCCAGTGGCATGTCATTAGTGTCCCTCTCCTTGAAAGCATCAGCTCTAGCCTCTCGCTTGGTGCAGATGTTGCCTATAATCCATGTCTGGTTGGGATATGTACGGACGGTCACTGTGGGGACAACGTCATCGATGCACTTTTTAATGAAGCCAGTGACTAATGTGGTTAACTCCTCAATGCTGTCATATGAGTCCCGGAATATATTCCAGTCTGGGGTAGCAAAACAGTCCTGCAGCTAAGCATCAATTTCTGCGGACCACTTCCGTATTGAGCGTGTCACTGGTACTTCCTGTTTCAGTTTTTGCTAGTAAAAAGGAATCAGGAGGATAAAGTTATGGTCAGATTTGCCAAATGGAGGGCAAGTCAGTTAAGAACAAATTCTTATTTACAATGACGGCCTACACCGGCCAAACCAGGACGACGCTAGGCTAGTTGCGCGTCGCCCTGTGGGACGTATGCGTCTCTGTGTGTGGAGTAAAGGTGATCTAGCAATGTTTTTCCTCTAGTTGCACATGTGACATGCTGGTAGAAATGAGGTAAAAACAGATTTCAGTTTTCCTGCATTAAAATCACAAGCCATTAGGAGTGCCGCCCCTGGATGAGCATAGTTCTTGGTTGCTTTTCTGTGTATATTATAGTTCTTCAGGTCCCTTTGATAGGATAGTCTCGAACGGAGCTCGTCCAGTTTATTCTCCAGTGATTGTACGTTAGCCAATAGAACAGAGGGTAGAGGCGGTTTATTTCCTTGCCACCGCAGTTTCATCAGGGTGCCCGCACGCCTCTATATCGCCATCTCTTTCTCTTCAAACAATCATCTGCAGTTTACTGGAAACAACCTTCAATTGAATAGCTAAGGTGAAGGGACATCTGATGTATTAATGTAGGCCACAAGGTGCTTGTAGAAGGCAGGTCCAGAAAGATTATATTTATTTTTTGTGTCCCCACATTATTACAGGAATGAAAAGCATAACTTCGGCAGACAGCATGGAAACGGGAAGGTTATGCAGAGGTTTGCTAAAAAAAAATCATCTCGGAGAGACAATTTAAAAAGCTTTTGCTGTAACTAATCCACGAAATAAGAAAAATTCTGACAATCTCAAACCTGAAAGGTTTGTGTGTGTGTGCGTGTGTGCGTTTGTGTGTGTGTGTGTGTGTGTGTGTGTGTGTGTGTGTGTGTGTGTGTGTGTGTGTGTGTGTGTGTGTGTGTGTGTGTGTGTGTGTGTGTGAGCAGACACTCAAGTCATTTGCATGGCGTGACGCATTAAAACATTGTTCAGTGTGCTGTAGGCATCGCTGCAAACAAATGGATTTCTCTGCCACTGATATGATAGTTCATATATCCTCCCTGTACAACATCCAGAGGTATGAAGCTAGATAATCTTACATTTACTATTCACCCTAAACCCACTATGCCACCGTGACACTTCTCACTGTAATGCTTAGTGGGTGCATGCTGTTCTTCGGGTAAATGAAGAGGGAAACTCTGTTATATTCCGCTGCACGCCAGAGTGGTGAAGATGCCCTTGAAATATCTGATGGACACACTTTTGAGTAGCGTCTGTTCGCTCTCCACAGACAACCCACCATATTCTCGGGGTGGTAATTTTGGAAATAAATGCAATTCATTCATCTCACGCAGGAGTTTACTAAAATATTCAACGGGTCCTGGTAATTATCCCTGCTTTGCTGAGAATTCTAATTCACGAGCCGCCATTAGCCCCTTCCAACACTAGAGCGAAACAAAAACAAGGTTCCGACAGCGCAACGTACATCTGTACATCTCCGGAGAGGAGAAAGCAGCTGTTAATTACTAATGAAGGACACATAAGGGATTTCAAACTGAAGGTCGATTGAATTAGATTAACGAGTTACAAAAACATGACCAGAAAAAAATGTGAAAAAAGTCAAATGAGCACTTGTTATATTAACTCGCAATGAGCTGGATATAATGAACATAACATTTTCGATTTAATTAAGATAAAGTTAAATGGGTCTCTACTCACTGTGAAAGACAGAGGGCAATGGAAAGGACATGTTTCGTACAAAATAACTTTGAAAATAAGCCTATGTTTCTGTACTCACACGAGACAGAAGTAATTTCTTTTAATTGACAAAATGTCTTTATTTACATGATAACATACTGCATAATGTACATAATCTCAATTCCCCAAATTAATTTTGAACAGTTCAGTGTCTAATACTTATAGTGCATACTTCACAATTGTGGAAAAGCAAAGTAATAAGCCTATACTGCCTTTCATAACCAACAGTATAAAGGCTAATGTGGAGATTTGTCACCCTGAGCTGGAAGTGACATGTCAAACATCCTGACAAAATTAATACACTGATAAACTCACAGCTCTGAAGTGTCTTAGCCGGTGTGAATCAAAAGCAAAGTAGATAAGAGAAACGCTCCTAATCTCAACAATTAGCTGACTATAAAAAGAACAGGCCTCTAAATAACATATCAACTGGCTACCCCTACCCTGGCCAACAGCTCTGCACCCCCCGCAGCAACCTGCCAAAGCCCGCCCCACACCCCGCTTCTCCTTCTCCCAAATCCAGATAGCTGATGTGCTGAAAGAGCAGCAAAATCTGGACCCCTACAAATCAGCTGGGCGAGACAATCTGGACCCTCTCTTTCTAAAGTTATCCACTGCAATTGTTGCAACCCCTATTACTAGCCTGTTCAACCTCTCTTTCGTATCATCTGAGATCTCTAAAGATTGGAAAGCTGCCGCGGTCATCACCCTCTTCAAAGTGGTAGACACTCTAGACCCAAACTGTTACAGACCTATATCCATCCTGCCCTGCTTTTCTAAATGATTTGAAAGCCAAGTTAACAAACAGATCACCAACCATTTCGAATCCCACCGTACCTCCGCTATGCAATCTGGTTTCCGATCTGGTCATGGGTGCACCTCAGCATCACTCAAGGTCCTCAACGATATCATAACCAACATCGATAAAAGTCAGTACTGTGCAGCTGTATTCATCGACCTGGCCAAGGCTTTCGACTGTCATTCACCGCATTCTTATCGGCAGACTCAATGACATTGGTTTCTCAAATGACTGCCTTGCCTGGTTCACCAACCACTTCTCAGATAGAGTTCAGTGTGTCAAATTGGAGGGCCTGTTGTCCAGACTTCTGGCAGTCTCTATGGGGGTGCCACAGTGTGCCACAGGGTTCAATTCTTTTTTTTTCAAGACTCTTTTCTCTGTATACATCAATGATGTCACTCTTGCTGCTGGTGATTCTCTGATCCATCTCTACGCAGACGACACCATTCTGAATACATCTGACCCTTCTTAGGACACTGTGCTAAAACCTGTTTGGGAAAGGCGTGCTGCTAGCGGGCACCTCGACAACATCTGGTGAAATTGCAGAGCGCCAAATTCAAATTAAATTACTATAAATATTTAACTTTCATAAAATGACAAGTGTAATACATCAATATAAAGCTTAACTTGTTGTTAATCCAGCCGCCGTGTCAGATTTCAAAAAGGCTTTACGGCGAAAGCAAACCATGCGATTATCTGAGGACAGCGCTTCGCATACCAACACATGAAAAACATATTTCAGCCAGGCAGGTGCGACATAAAAGTCAGAAATAGTGATATAAAAAACGCCTTACCTTTGATGATCTTCTTCTGTTGGCACTCCAAAGGTCCCAGTTACATTACAAATGGTCCTTTTGTTCGATAATGTCCTTCTTTATATCCATAAAAACTCAGTTTAGCTGGCGCGCTTCAGTCAATAATCCATCCATTTTCCTTCCATCAAAATGCATACAAAATGAATCCCAAACGTTACTAATAAACTTTTCCAAACAAGTCAAACGACATTTATAATCAAACCTTAGGTATCCTAATACGCAAATAAATTATACAATTTAAGACGGAGAATAGTATGTTCATTACCGGAGATAAATAATAAAGAACGCGCTTTCCTCCACACGCTTGGAACACTACAGCCAAAATGGGAGCCTCCTAGAAAAACTACAATTTCTGGGTCCTAAAACCAGCCTGAAACTCATTCTAAATACTGTTGACATCTAGTGGAAGCCCTATGAACTGCAATTTGGGAGGACTTGGGCTTATAATTATAGTTCTAGCCATTGAAAACAGTGATAAGCTGAACATTACGTTTTTGGGATGGTTTGTCCTCGGGGTTTCTACAGCCCATGTCCCCAGTTCTGTTATACTCACAGACATATTTCTAACAGTTTTTTAAACTTTAGAGTGTTTTCTATCTAAATCTAACAATTATATGCCTATCCTATGTGAAAATACTGCCCCCTATCCCAATGAATTAACAAACCTCCAAACGAGCTTCAATGCCATACAACTCTCCTTCCGTGGCCTCTAACTGCTCTTAAATGCTAGTAAAACTAAATGCATGCTCTTCAACCAATTGCTGCCCACACCCGCCCGCCCAACTAGCATCACTACTCTGGACGGTTCTGACTTAGTACATGTGGACAACTACAAATACCTAGGTGTCTGGTTAGACTGTAAACTCTCCTTCCAGACTCACATTAAGCATCTCCAATCCAAAATCAAATCTAGAATCGGCTTCCTATTTCGTAACAAAGTCTCCTTCACTCATGCTGCCAAACATACCCTCGTAAAACTGACTATCCTACCAATCCTTGACTTTGGCGATGTCATTTACCAAACAGCCTTCAACACTCTACTCAGCAAATTGGATGTAGTCTATCACAATGCCATCCATTTTGTCACTAAAGCCCCATATATTACCCACGAGTGTGACCTGTATTCTCTCGTTGGCTGGCCCTCGATACATATCCGTTGCCAAACCCACTGGCTCCAGGTCATCTATAAGTCTTTGCTAGGTAAAGCCCCGCCTTATCTCAGCTCACTGGTCACCATAGCAACACCCACCCGTAGCGCGTGCTCCAGCAGGTATATTTCTCTGGTCATCCCCAAAGTGAATACCTCATTTGGCCGCCTCTCCTTCCAGTTCTCTGCTGCCAATGACGGGAATGAATTGCAAAAGTCACTAAGGCTGGAGACTTACATTTCCCTCACTAACTATAAGCATGAACTGTCAGAGCAGCTTACCGATCACTGCACCTGTACACAGCCCATCTGTAAACAGCCCACCCAACTACCTCACCCGACATTGTTATCTTTTTGCTCTTTTGCACCCCAGTGTCTCTACTTGCACATCATCATCTGCACAACTATCACTCCAGTGTTAATGCTAAATTGTAAGTATTTTGCCACTACTTTCTACATTTGCACAAGCTCTATATAGATTTTTCTATTGTGTTATTGACTGTACATTTGTTTATCCCATGTGTAACTCTGTGTTGTGGTTTATGTCACACTGCTTTGCTTTATCTTGGCCAGGTCACAGTTGTAAATTAGAACTTGTTCTCAACTGGCATACCTGGTTAAATACATTTATTTTTATTTTTTATATCTCACCACCTGTCGATGCGTATATTTATCTATTTAAAAAATGTATTTAACTTGGCAAGTCATTTAAGAATAAATTCTTATTTACAATGGCGGCCTTCCCCGGCCAAACTCGGATGATGCTGGGCCAATTGTGCACCGTGCTATGGGACTCGCAATCATGGCCGGATGTGATTCAGCCTGGATTCAAACCAGGGACTGTAGTGTTTCAGCTTGCACTGCGATGCAGTGCCTTAGACCGCTGCGCTACTCAGGAGCCTTAATATAAAATATATAAAAGCCTTAATAAAATGACATGATCAACATTATTATTTATTTATTCACTTTAACAATGTTGTGAGGCTATATAGTGTTTGTTAACATTTACTTTGTTTACAAACATTGGAGTTAAGCAAGCGTATATTTTGGGTTCTGATGGGGTTCGATGGTTGAACTAAGCTGATGAGGCATTTATAAATTATATTCTTCAAGAATCAATGGATACATATCATTCATTTAAAACATTTGATTAATGGGTTGATTGGTGTATGAAGCATATGTCTCCTTATTTATTATTAATTCCTGTTGGTGTAATGTTGTACAGTCAATCGTGTCATGGTGATTCTATTGTTGTTTTGATTTCCACCTACGATACCATCTCCTCCACTTCTAATCTATTTCACCTTTTAATCTATCTCCCCTTCTAATCTACCTGCCCTTCTAACCTACCTACCCTTCTAATCTACCTTCCTTTCTAATCTACCTCCCCTTCTAATCTAACTCCCCTTCTAATCTACCTCCCCTTCTAATCTACCTCCCCTTCTAACCTACCTCCTCTTCTTATCTACCTCCCTTCTTATCTACCTCCCCTTCTAATCTACCTCCCCTTCTAATCTACCTCCCCTTTTAACCTACTTTGCCTTATAACCTACCTCCCATTCTATCTACCTCCCCTACCAATCTGCCTACCCTTTTAACATACTTCATCTTCTAACCTACCTCCCCTTCTAATCTACCTCCCCTTTAAATAACCTACTTCACCTTCTAGCCAACCTCCCCTTCTAATTTACCTCCCCTTCTAATCTACCTCCCCTTCTAATCTGTCCCCCCTTCTAATCTACCTCCCCTTCTAATCTACCTCCCCTTCTAATCTACCTTGCTTTCTAATCTGCCTCCCCCACCTCTGATATGCGTCTCCCTCCATCAAGAAAGTTAGGGTTAATCACCTGCTACCAAAATTATCATTACAACATAATCATTACAAGCATAAAACCTCCCCTCAGGGATTGAAATGTCCTCCAAATTAGATATTGTCTTGAAGCCCAAGTCTGTCACAACAGGAGGTCTTCACTGCGTCAAATTAAACCTCTGGAGACAAGCAACGCCTTCTTTTTATTGGCATTTGTGTTATTTCAAGTCCCCAGTGACCACATGATGTCCCTAGTGACCTCTACCCTAGTGACCACTTCTAATCTACCTCCTCTTCTAATCTACCACACAATGTCCCTAGTGACCACTTCTAATCTACCTCCCCTTCTAATCTACCACATGATGTCCCTAGTGACCACACAATGTCCCTAGTGACCACATGATGTCCCTAGTGACCACATGATGTCCCTAGTGATCACATGATGTCCCTAGTGATCACATTATGTCCCTAGTGACCACTACCCCAGTGACGACATGATGTCCCTAGTTACCACTACCCTAGTAACCACATTATGTCCCTAGTGACCACATGATGTCCCTAGTGATCACATGATGGCCTAGTGGTTAGAACGTTGGGCCAGTAACCGAAAGGTTGCTTGATCGAATCCCCAATCTGACAAGGTAAAAATATGTCGTTCTGCCCCTGAACAAGGCAGTTAACCCACTCTTCCAAGGACGGCATTGGAAATAAGAATTTGTTCTTAACTGACTTGCCTGGTTCAATAAATAAAAAATGTCCCTAGTGACCACATGATGTCCCTAGAGACCACTACACTAGTGACCACATGTTGTCCCTAGTAACCACATGATGTCCCTAGTAACCACATGTCACTAGTGACCACATGATGTCCCTAGTAACCATATGATGTCCCTAGTGACCACATGATGTCCCTAGAGATCACTACCCTAGTAACCATATGATGTCCCTAGTAACCACATGATGTCCCTAGTGACCACATGATGTCCCTAATAACCACATTATGTCCCTGGTGACTACATGACTTCCCTAGTAACCACATGATATCCCCAGAGACCACTACCCTAGTAACCATATGATGTCCCTAGTAACCACATGATTGCCCTCGTGACCACTACCCTAATGACCACAGTATGTCCCTAGTAACCACATGATGTCCCTAGTGACCACTACCCTAGTAACCACATGATATCCCTAGAGACCACTACCCTAGTAACCATATGATGTCCCTAGTAACCACAGTATGTCCCTAGTAACCATATGATGTCCCTAGTAACCACAGTATGTCCCTAGTAACCACATGATGTCCCTAGTGACCACTAGCCTAGTTACCACATGAAGTCTGAACATTATGTTTTTGCTTTTCTATAGTGAATTAGCCTTGCAGAGCACAGCAGGAGTACTTTGCGATGTTATACAGACCTGATGAGGACTGTAGAGTGCTGAATTCCTGTCTGATCCCCCTAGGCCTCACCTGTGAAGTGCTAATACCGGATCTAGCCCCGTTAGCTTAGCACCTTTATTCACCTTTGAGGTGCTGAATGGGAGATAAATATGGTGGAAACACAGCAATGTACATGCAGATCAGAGATGGGCTGCGTGATATATGCCAACTGATGGTGAATGGGCTGGATGGTTCGTAGATAGTTCCTTATGTGAATCTGACCTGACCAGGAAAAACTCTGGGCCCATGTCTTAGACAAACTCAGAGACACATCAGGGACATATTCAGGGACACATCAGGGAACCTCATACATCATGAATAGGGCCCTGTGTTTTGGACTACGCTATATATACTAAAGTATGTGGACACCCCTTCAAATGAGTGGATTCGGCTATTTCAGCTACACCTATTGCTGACAGGTGTATAAAAAAGAGCACACAGCCATGCAATCTCCATAGACAAACATTGGCAGTAGAATGACCTTACTGAAGAGCTCAGTGACTTCCAAGGTGGCACCGTCATAGGATGCTACCTTTCCAACAAGTCAGTTCATCACATTTCTGCCCTACTAGAACGACCCCGGTCAACTGTAAATGCTGTTATTGTGAAGTGGAAATGTCTAGGAGCAACAACGGCTCAGCCGCAAAGTGGTGAGCCACACAAGCTCACAGAAAGGGACAGCCCAGTGCTGAAGTACGTAGCACGTAAAAATTGTCTGTCCTCGGTTGCAACACTCACTACCCAGTTCCAAACTGCCTCTGTAAGCAACGTCAGCACAAGAACTGTTGGTCGGGAGCTTCATGAAATGGGTTTCCCTGGCCGAGCAGCCGCACACAAGCCTAGGATCACCATGTACAATGCCAAGCGTCGGCTGGAGTGGTGTAAAGCTCACCGCCATTGGACTCTGGAGCAGTGAAAACGCATTCCCCGGAGTGATGAATAACACTTTACCATCTGGCTGTCCAACGGACGAACCAGACTATATGCAGATGCCAGGAGAACGCTACCTGCCCGAATGCGTAGTGCAAACTGTAAAGTTTGGTGGAGGACGAATAATGGTCTGGGGCTGTTTTTCATGGTTTGGGCTAAACCCCTACTCCCAGTCAAGGGAAATCTTAACTCTACAGCATACAATGACAATCTAGATGATTCTGTACTTCCAACTTTGTGGCAACAGTTTGAGGATGGCCTTTTCCTGTTTCAGCATGACAATGCCCCCATGCACAAAGTGAGGTCCATACAGAATTGGTTTGTCTACATCGGTGTGGAAGAACTTGACTGACCTGGACATAGCCCTGACCTCAACCCCATTGAACACCTTTGGGATGAATTGGAATGCTGACTGCAAGCCATGCCTATTCACCCAACATCAGAACTCGACCTCCGTAATGCTCTTGTGGCTGAATGGAAGCAAGTACCCGCAGCAATGTTCCAACATCTAGTGGAAAACCTGGCCAGAAGAGTAGAGTTGTTCTAGCAGCAAAGGGGGGACCAACTCCATATTATTGCCCCTAATTTTGGAAAGAGATGTTCAATGAGCAGGTGTCCACATACATCTGGTCATGTGGTAAATCATGTCACATTACCTATATTTTAACATGTATTTTAAGTAATTTCAAGGGAATGAGAGTTACACCTAAAATGAAAGCAATTGTCTGAGGATGGTGCTGGAGGATGGTGCTGGAGGATGGTGCTGGAGGTTGTTGCTGGAGGATGGTGCTGGAGGATGGTGCTGGAGGTTGGTGCTGGAGGATGGTGCTGGAGGATGGTGCTGGAGGATGGTGCTGGAGGATGGTGCTGGAGGATGGTGCTGGAGGATGGTGCTGGAGGTTGGTGCTGGAGGATGGTGCTGGAGGTTGGTGCTGGAGGATGGTGCTGGAGGTTGGTGCTGGAGGATGGTGCTGGAGGTTGGTGCTGGAGGATGGTGCTGGAGGTTGGTGCTGGAGGTTGGTGCTGGAGGATGGTGCTGGAGGATGGTGCTGGAGGATGGTGCTGGAGGATGGTGCTGGAGGTTGGTGCTGGAGGATGGTGCTGGAGGATGGTGCTGGAGGATGGTGCTGGAGGTTGGTGCTGGGATATGTGGCTGGACCATGTGGCATAAAAAGAAAAGGGAACAGTTTGTAACACATGTATCACTAGCCACTTTAAACTATGCCACTTTGTTTACATACCCTACATTTCTCATCTCATATGTATATACTGTACTCTATACCATCTACTGCATCTTGCCATCTTGATGTAATACATGTATCACTAGCCACTTTAAACTATGCCACTTTGTTTACATACCCTACATTACTCATCTCATATGTATATACTGTACTCTATACCATCTACTGCATCTTGCCTATGCCGTTCTGTGCCATCGCTCATTCATATATCTTTATGTACATATTGTTTATCCCTTTACACTTGTGTGTATAAGGTAGTAGTTTTGGAATTGTTAGGTTAGATTACTCGTTGGTTATTACTGCATTGTCGGAACTAGAAGCACAAGCATTTCGCTACGCTCGCATTAACATCTGCCAACCATGTGTATGTGACAAATAAAATTTGATTTGATTTGATTTGATTTGAAAAAGCTTTAAATAAAGGTTAAAATCCAGGTCATGTGACATTGTCCAAAACACAGGGCCCTATTCAAGGGGGAAAGGTGAACCATATGGTAATTGTTTTATCTCAGATACACAGTTGTTTTCTATAGCATAAGACACAGCTAGTTTATCCAAGGCTCACCACTCTATTCAGGAACTCAAGTTTTTCAAGGATTTACCAAAGAAACACATGTTTACCCACTTTCATTTTGATAATTTCCTGGAGCTTAATTTCTTTCAAATAACATCTGACTCATATTCCCCGGCATTGTTTTGGTTAGTTTCATGTAGGATTGTATAATTCAATGTAGCTGTAAATTCTTTCATCCCCAGAGGGAAAAAGAACAGGCTAATTAGAATCACAGATAAAGCACAGAAAGAGGGCTTGGGAGATAAAGGGCCTGCAGAAAGAAATGTAATTACCTCACTTTGAGAAAACAACAACGACGACAACAACTAATCCCAAAAACCAGCCGATAATGCCCTGGTTTGGTAATGTTTTTAATGTATTTTTACTTAACCTTTATTTAACGAGGAAAGTCAGTTATTTAGAATAAATTCATATTTACAATGACGGCCTACCCCGGCCAAACACTTACCCGGACAACGTTGGGCCAATTGTCTGGCCTGGAATCGAACCAGGGTCTTTAGTGACACCTCTAGCACTGAAATGCAGTTACTTAGACTGCCCAAACAATGCTTTCTATAGGCAAGAGCGAAATAAAGCACAGCATGTCATGGTTTGAAGGAAAAAACAAAGGCTATTGAATTATGTTTTCTTCAACAGTTTGAAAGTTGGACCAGGATGAAGTCATGAAAACTAGCATTGAAAAGATAAATTACAAACATCAACCAGTGCTGACATTTGCGCCACAACATGGATATCATATGTCTAATTTAAGAAAAATTATAAAGAAATAAAATACTGGCCTTTTTTTCTGACTTCGTCACTGATATTTCAGATATAATGTGTGTGACCAAATCAAATCAAATGTTATTGGTCCTAGCTACATTTCTTCAGCCTGCTGAGGTTGTGTTGTGCCTTCTTCACTACATAGTCTGTGTGGGAGGAGCATTTTCAGATTGTCAGTGATGTGTACACCGAGGAACTTGCCATTTTTGACCTTCTCCACTGCGGCCCCATCGATGTGGATGGGGGCGTGCTCTCTCTGTTGTCTCCTGAAGTCCAAGATCAGCACCTTCGATTTGTTAATGTTAAAGGAAAGGTTATTTTCTGGCACCACTCTGCCAGGTCCTTCACCTCCTCATTTTAGGTGGTCTTGTCATTGTTGGTAATCAGGCCTACCAGTGTTGTGTCGTCTGCAAACTTGATTATTGAGTTGGACGCGTGCAACAGAACCCCGGTGCCAAATATCAACACTTTTTTCTAGGATCTACTCATTGAATTGTCCTTATTAAGGCGGTTTAAGTATGTGAATTTTCCTCCTATTTATAATGACTGAGTCGAAGGCAGGTTAGCTTTTTACCTCATGAATCTTGTTCTGGAGGGCAGCTCTGCAGAGAGGTCACTAGCTAGCACAGCCACAAAGTCTTACAATCAGATTTTCAACCTAACCCTAACCTTAACCCTAATCTTAACCACACAGCTAACCCTAATTCCTAACCCTAACCTTAAGTTAAGACCAAAAAGCAACAGAAAAATGTCATACATTTTTACAACATAGACAATTTTGACTTTTCAGCTGGCCTACCTAAGGACAAGACCCATGACAATGAATGCAAACCAGCTAGAAAACGCTGCATCACTTACTCATGCTGCATCAGGCTTTACTGTTTGAAAAAGGACAAGAACTAAAGTTTACAATACTCTAATAAACACAAAGAAAACTTTACAAAACATTAGGTTCATGAATTCTCCCCATCGTCAGGGTAAAGTGTGCATACAGTATGTGTTACACTATCATGTTACGAATTAGAAATCAGACCTTTTATTATGAGACTTGATGTTGAGCTCAGGTGCATCCTGTTTCCATTGATCATCCTTGAGATGTTTCTACAACTTGATTGTAGTCCACCTGTGGTAAATTCAATTGATTGGACATCATTTGGAAAGGCACACACCAGTCTATAAGGTCCCACCACCATGCCATGAGGTCAAAGGAATTGTCCGTGGAGATCCGAGACAGGATTGTGTCGAGGCGCAGATCTGGGGAAGGGTACCAAAACATTTGTGCAGCATTGAAGATACCCAAGAACACAGTGGCCTCCATAATTCTTAAATGGAAGAAGTTTGGAACCACCAAGACTCTTCCTACAGCTGCCCGCCAGGCCAAACTGAGCAATCGGGGAGAATGGCCTTGGTCAGGAAGGGGACCAAGAACCTGGTGGTCACTCTGACAGAGCTCGAGAGTTCCTCTGTGGAGATGGGAGAAACTTCCAGAAGGACAACCATCTCTGCAGCACTCCACCAATCAGGCCTTTATGGTGGAGTGGCCAGACGGAAGCCACTCCTCCGTAAAAGGCAGCCCAACATGACAGCCCACTTGGAGTTGTCAAAAGGCACCTAAAGGACTCAGACCATGAGAAACAGTATTCTCTGGTCTGATGAAACAATGACTGAACTCTTTGGCCTGAATGTCAAGCGTAACATCAGGAAGAAACCTGGCATCATTCCTACGGTAAAGCATGGTAGTGGCAGCATCATGCTGTGGGGAGGTTTTTCAGCGACATGGACTGGGAGACTAGTCACGATCGCGGGAAAGATGAACGGAGCGAAGTATAGAGAGATCCTTGATGAAAATCTGCTCCTGAGAGCTCAAGACCTCAGACTGAGGCAAAGGTTCACCTTCCAATAGGACATCGACCCTAAGCACACAGCAAAGACAACGCAGAAGTGGCTTCGGGACAAGTCTCTGTATGTCCTTAAGATGTCCAGCCAGAGCCCGGACTTGAACCCGATCGAACATCTCTGGAGAGACCTGAAAATAGCTGTGCAGTAACTAACCTGTCAAAGCTTGAGAGGATCTGAAGGAAAGAATGTGGGAAACTCCCCAAATACAGGTGTGCCAATCTTGTAGCGTCATACACAAGAAGACTTGAGACTGTAATTGTTGCCAAAGGTGCTTCAACAAAGTACTGAGTAAACGGTCTGAATACTTATGTACAGTATATATGATATTTCTGTATTCCCTGTTTTTGCTGTGTCATTATGGGGTATTGTGTGTAGATTGATGACGTTTTAGAAGAAGGCTGTTCGTAACAAAATGTGGAAAAGGTGAATGGGTCTGAATACTTTCTAAATGCAACAAATCCCTGGTAGTAACTTGCTATGGGGCAGTTTACATGGGTTATGATGATATTCCAGGAGGATATCTTCAGTCTGTGGATGATTGACAATAGTTTGTTTGAGAAATGCTGCCTCTGTAAGTACTAAGAGGTCATTAAGGATGAGCCTTTGGGCCTCGCAATTGACTCCACATGTCCAAGTGTAGAGAACATGCTACCAACAAATATCCTCAAGACATTTTAGATTGGTGCGACTATCAATCACAATTTACTGCGTAGGCAACCTAATGTCAGCACTGTCAATATGACAGTGGCTATGGCTAGATTCTACATGTTTGCAGTTCTTACAACACATTGCAAACAGACAGTGTGTTTTGTATGTTATGTGGATTATTTACTGGTTGCTCCTAACATGGTTTCTGGTTTCTGCACAAAGGCAGCTGACATCAAGCTTTAAATTCATAGCCTCTATTTATTTTTTGCAAATGTTTATTTTTTATTTTTGGGTTGATGGGAAGATTTTCTGAAAGCTGTCAGAATGAATCAGGTTAGTCACCAGTGAGCTTGCCGTTTGGAGTTGAGACTCTGTTGTGATGACATATGCTGTGCAATAGAAGCCTATCACACCCTGATCACATGTTTTTATGGTCGCAACACACAAGATAATGTATTATGTGATCGACTGAAACAGCACATAGGAATGTAAAGTGAGAAATGCTGTGTGTTCAATCCAAGCTCTGTGAACCTGAGAAGCAATTCAGGTCATTTTATAGTACATCTATGCATATTTGTCAAACATTTTTATTTATTTAACCTTTATTCAATTAGGCAAGTCTGTTAATTAAGAACAAATTATTATTTACATTGAAGGCCCACCAAAAGGCAAAAGGCCTCCTGTGGGGAAGGGGGCTGGGATTAAACATTTAAAATAAAATAAGAATATAGGACAAAACAAACATCACGACAAGAGAGACCCCTCAACACTGCATAAAGAGAAACCTAAGACGCCAACATAGCAAGGCAGCAACACGTTTCAAAACCGCATGGTAGCAACACAACATGACAACAACATGGTAGCAAAACAACATGGCAGCAGCACAACATGGTAGCAGCACAAAACATGGCACAAACATTATTGGGCACAGACAACAGCCCAAAGGGCAAGAAAGAAGAGACAATACATCACGCGAAGCAGCTACAAACCTCACAAACTTTTACAGATGCACAATTGAGAACATCCTGTTGGGCTGTATCACCGCCTGATAGGGCAGAGAAAGCTTGTTGGACACTAAGAAAGCTTTGTTTTCGAGCATTTAACACAAAATCCGGAGAGGGACCAGCTGAGTATAAGACTCTATCATCTGTACATCCATGGATAAGAGAGCTTTCTACTGGCTGAGCTATGTTGTTGATGTAAATTGAGAAGAGCGTGGGGCCTAGGATCGAGTCTTGGGGCACTCCCTTGGTGACAGGCTGAGACAGCAAGTGTTCTGATTTTATACACTGCCCTCTTTGAGAGAGGTACTTAGGAAACCAGGCCAAAGACCCCTCAGAGACACCAATACTCCTTAGCAAGCCCACAAGAATGGAATAGTCTACCGTATCAAAAGCTTTGGCCAAGTCAATAGAAATAGCAGCACAACATTGCTTAGAGTCAAAGACAATGGTGACATAATTTAAGGCCTTTAAGGTTGCAGTGACACATCCATACCCTGAGCAGAAACCAGATTGTATACCAGAGAGAATAATTTAGACATCAAGAAAGCCAGTCAGCTGATTATTGACAAGTTTTTCCAACACTTTTGATAAACAGGGCAAAATAGAAATGGTCTTATAACATTTAGGATCCGCTTGATCTCCCCCCTTTAAATAAAGGATGCACCATGGTTGCCTTTCAAGCAATAGTAACCTCCCCAGAGTGGAGAGATAGGCTTGGTGATGATAGGGGCAGCAACCTTAAAGAAGAAAGGGACTAAACCATCTGACCCAGACGTTTTTTGGGGTTCCTTTAGCACCTCGGACTCAGTGACCGCCTGCAGGAAGAAACTATGTAGCAGGACAGGGGAAAAGAGGGAGGAGCATCGGGGCTAGTCGCATTAGAAGGGGTTGGAGATGCGGAAATGTTGGACGGGCTGTAACGAGTACGCTGAGAGTCGGGAAGCAAGTTCAGGGAGTGAGTGTTTAATAAATAAATAAAAGAAACAATGAACATGAAACACAAACAATGCACTGACATGACAACAGAGTCAATAACACCTGAGGAAAGAACCAAGGGGAGTGATGGATATAGGGAAGATAATCAAGGACGTGATGGAGTCCAGGTGAGTGTCATGAGGCGCAGCTGCACAAGAAGATGGTGACAGGTGTGCAGGATAATCAGCAGCCTGATGACCTAGAGGCCGGAGAGGGATTATAAATGACGTGGGCAAGGAGGCATGGCTGAGTCAAATAGGAATACTGACTTAATGAAGTTGTGATTAAAGAGCTCAGCCATATGCTCCTTGTCAGTAACAACCACATCATCAATATTAAGGGACATGGACAGCTGTGAGGAGGAGGGTTTATTCGGCCTTCGGGATAGTCTGAGTGCACTTATTTCTCATTTACCTGAACGAGAGCCAGCCAGCCTGAGTATGCGTGTGCCGAGCCTTTCGCCAAATGGAATTCTTGAGGTGGAGTAACTCTGTCAGATCACGGTCAAACCAGGGGCTGAACCTGCATTAAATTCTAATTTTCTGCATGGGGGTGTGTTTGTTAACAATACCACTGAAAATATGAAAAAGGAAGGTCAAAGCGCCTTCGCTGATTCTATACCAATTTACAGAGGCCAGGTCATGAAGGAAGGATTGCTCATTAAAGTTTTTTAGCAAGCGTCTATGACAAATCAGGACAGGTCGTTTCACTGAGCAACCATTACGAACACAGGCTTTAAAACAGTGATCACTAAGGTCATTACAGAAATCACCAGACTGATATCAGGATTATCAGGATTATTTGTGAGGGTAACATCAAGGAGAGCAGCCTTTTCTGGGTGTTTGGAGTCATACCTTGTGGGATTGGTAATAATTTGAGAAAGATTTTGGGAGTCCCATTGCTTTAGATCCCAGTTTAGGTCTAAGTCACCTATCAGGACAAATTCAGACTTAGTGTAAGGGGCCAGGAGAGAGCTTAGGGCATTTAGGGTAAGGGCTAGTACTGATGGTGGACGATAACACCCAGTCAACAAACAGCTATTTGTTTGGGGACAGACCTGGTGGAGACAACTGAGCACATAAGATGTTCCTTGGTAAAGATTGCCACTTCACCACCTTTGAAATATCTGTCTTGCCGAAAAGGGTTATAACCAGAAAGGTTAACATCAGTGTTCAAAACACTCTCTCTTAACCATGTGTCAGTAATGACCAACACATCTGGATTGGAGCGATGAAGCCACACTTTCAATTGATACATTTTAAGTAATAAGCTTCTAGTGTTAACGTGGAGATGACCCAGGCTTTTACAAGAGCAGAAATCAGTTAAGAAAATTCCAGCTAGCTAGCTAAAGCTAGCAAGTCTCTGTTAACTGTTTTTTTCCATGTGGAAAAGGATGTTGTTAGCTATCTCTTCTGATGTGATCAAAGCAACAATATTGTTTCTTATTGAGGTAATTTACAATTGAAGTGTCCTGGCTGCACATCAGTTCAAAATATAGAAGAATCCAGGGGGTACTGTACTGTAAGGACCTCTGCACAGATGGAGGGGGCTTCAAATGCCTTTGCATTTGGGTGGGGGAAGCAGTGAAACTCTCCTGCCATTGTTGGGCTCAAGGGCTTTGAAACCTCTCATTTCACACCTCAGTGCTAATGGATCTGTTCTGTCCTGGCAAGCTTGGTAGCCTTAACTTAACATTCAGTCCTTACAAAGAAAAAATACAGTGTCTTGCAAAAGTTTACTCCCCCCCCTGGAATTTTTCCTAATTTGTTGCCTTACATCCTGGAATTAAAATAGATTTTTGAGGTTTTGCATAACTTGATTTACACAACCTACCACCTTTTGCAGCAATTACAGCTGCAAGTCGCTTGAGATATGTCTCTATAAACTTGGCACATCTAGCCACTGAGATTTCTGCCCATTCTTCAAGGCAAAACTGCTCCAGCTCCATCAAGTTGGAGGGGTTCCTGCTGGTGTACAGCAATCTTTAAGTCATACGACATATTCTCAATTGAATTGAGGTCTGGGCTTTGACTAGGCCATTCCAAGACATTTAAATATTTCCCCTTAAACCACTCAAGTGTTGCTTTAGCAGTATGCTAAGGACCATTGTCCTGCTGGAAGGTGAACATCCATCCCAGTCTCAAAACTCTGGAAGACTGAAACAGGTTTCCCTCAAGAATGTCCCTGTATTTAGCAACGTCCATCATTCCTTCAATTCTGACCAGTTTCCCAGTCCCTGCCGATGAAAAACATCCCCACAGCATGATGCTGCCACCACCATGCTTCACTGTGTGGATGATGTTCTCGGGGTGATGAGAGGTGTTGGGCTTGTGCCAGAAATAGTGTTTTTCTTGATGGGAAAAAAGCTACATTTTAGTCTCATCTGACCAGAGTACCTTCTTCCATGTGTTTGGGGAGTCTCCCACATGCCTTTTGGCGGAAAACCAAATGTGTTTGCTTATTTTGTTCTTTAAGCAATTACTTTTTTCTGGACACTCTTCCGTAAAGCCCAGCTCTGTGGAGTGTACGGATTAAAGTGGTCCTATGGACACAAACTACAAACTCCAATCTCCGCTGTGAAGCTTTGCAGCTCCTTCAGGGTTATCATTGATCTCTCAGTTGCCTCTCTGATCAATGCCCTCCTTGCCTGGTTCATGAGTTTTGGTGGGCGGCCCTCTCTTGACAGGTTTGTTGTGGTGTCATATTCTTTCCATTTTTTAATAATGGATTTAATGGTGCTCCGTTGGATGTTAAAAATTTCTGATATTTTTTTTAACCCAACCAACTTCATGGTGCCGCATGCTTGGTGGTGCCCCTTGCATAGCAGTGTTGCAGACTCTGGGGCCTTTCAGAAAAGGTGTATATATCTTTTCACTTTCATTTAAATAGGTAGGCAAGTTGAGAACAAGTTCTCATTTACAATTGTGACCTGGCCAAGATAAAGCAAAGCAGTTTGACACATAGAACAACACAGAGTTACACATGGAGTAAAACAAACATACAGTCAATAATACAGTAGAAAAATAAGTCTATATACAATGTGAGCAAATGAGGTGAGATAAGGGAGGTAAAGGCAAAAAAAAGGCCATGGTGGCAAAGTAAATACAATATAGCAAGTAAAACACTGGAATGGTTGATTTGCAGTGGAAGAATGTGCAAAGTAGAGATAGAAATAATGGGGTGCAAAGGAACAAAATAAATAAATAAATACAGTAGGGAAAGAGGTAGCTGTTTGGGATAAATTATAGATGGGCTATGTAAAGGTGCAGTAATCTGTGAGCTACTCTGACAGCTGGTGCTTAAAGCTAGTGAGGGAGATAAGTGTTTCCAGTTTCAGAGATTTTTGTAGTTCGTTTTGGGGGTGACCAGAGATTTGCTGGAGCGCATTCTACAGGTGGGTGCTGCTACGGTGACCAGCGAGCTGAGATAAGGGACCCTTTACCTAGCAGGGTCTTGTAGATGTCCTGGAGCCAGTGGGTTTGGCTACAAGTATGAAGAGAAGGCCAGCCAACGAGAGCGTACAGGTCGCAGTGGTGGGTAGTATATGGGGCTTTGGTGACAAAACGGATGGCACTGTGATAGACTGCATCCAATTTATTGAGTAGGGTATTGGAGGCTATTTTGTAAATGACATCGCCGAAGTCGAGGATTGGTAGGATGGTCAGTTTTACGAGGGTATGTTTGGCAACATGAGTGAAGGATGCTTTGTTGCGAAATAGGAAGCCAATTCTAGATTTAACTTTGGATTGGAGATGTTTGATGTGAGTCTGGAAGGAGAGTTTACAGTCTAACCAGACACCTAGGTATTTGTAGTTGTCCATGTATTCTAAGTCAGAACCGTCCAGAATAGTGATGTTGGACGGGCGGGCAGGTGCAGGCAGCGATCGGTTGAAGAGCATGCATTTAGTTTTACTTGTATTTAAGAGCAATTGTTTGCCACGGAAGGAGAGTTGTATGGCATTGAAGCTCGTCTGGAGGGTTGTTAACACAGTTTCCAAAGAAGGGCCAGAAGTATACAGAATGGTGTCATCTGCGTAGAGGTAGATCAGAGGCTCACCAGCAGCAAGAGCGACATCATTGATGTATACAGAGAAGAGGTCCAAGAATTTAACCCTGTGGCACCCCCATAGAGACTGCCAGAGGCCCGGAACACAGGCTCTCCGATTTGACACACTGAACTCTATCAGAGAAGTAGTTGGTGAACCAGGCGAGGCAATCATTTGAGAAACCAAGGCTATTGAGTCTGCCGATGAGAATGTGGTGATTGACAGAGTTGAAAGCCTTGGTCAGGTCAATGAATACGGCTGCACAGTATTGTTTCTTATCGATGGTGGTTAAAATCCAAGTTTATCTATTTCTAAATGTATCTTTAAGTTAAACAAATGCTGGAAAATGCAGGAGCCTATCTGCTCAGGATTTCTCATTGTAGGTCATCAAAACCAATGCAACACCAGAAGCTACAGTAAAGATAATAATGCTTGCCATTGTCTTTCCATACACAAGTTTGATTCACATGGCCATATGTGACTCATCACCTGGATTTGATCTTATGTAGCAACATTTGAAATAGTGTTTTTTACATTGGATAAAAGTAGAGACTCAGAGCTACAAAATGGTATATCATACACTGCATTTTGAGGAACAATGGGAAAGTAATTCTGCTTTGAAAGTTGATAAACTTGTAAACTCACTTTTGAGGAAAATGGCCTTTGAATATTTTAGTATCTAGTGAAAAGCTCCTCTTTGTCTACACCCATTCAACATCGTTCACACCCTCTTAAGCTTTAGCCCCACCAATCTCGTATCGCTCTTGGAGCGTTCAGAGCACACACTTGATGGTCTGGCTTAGATTACATCTGGATAACAGGAAAACAGTCTCACCAACTCTGCTGGCAAAAATTTTGATACACTTTTTTGACGATGTTTACTGACACCAGGCATGTTCAATAGGTGTTGTACACTAGCTAGCTAACAGTACACTTTAGCTTAAGACATGTAGCTAGCTAGCTAGGTAAACAATGAACCTAGCTAGGTAAATGTGTAAGATCACACACATTACGTAACATTAGCTAACGAGCCAGCCAGCGTTAGCTATTTAAACAACAATGAACATATTGCTAAATCATGTCGTTACAACCCTGCATGAATATCCTGGAAGCTAACCAACCAGGTTCAATGTTAGTTAGCTAACATTAGGCTCTAACTAGCAAAGCAAACAGCTCTGGGAAACGAATAATAACGTCATACAAGTAACGTTAGCTAGGGAGTCAGCCAGCTAATGTTAGCTAGCTAGCTAACAGTACACTTTAGCTTAAAACATGTAGTTAAC
The DNA here is from genome assembly GCF_013265735.2 of Oncorhynchus mykiss. Classification (NCBI taxonomy): domain Eukaryota; kingdom Metazoa; phylum Chordata; class Actinopteri; order Salmoniformes; family Salmonidae; genus Oncorhynchus; species Oncorhynchus mykiss. The sequence goes on along the minus strand of NC_048569.1, from coordinate 90,652,956 downwards.
TTGCTTGGTAAACAATGAACCTGGCTAGGTGAACAACGTGTAAGATCACACACGTCACGTAACATTAGCTAACGAGCCAGCCAGCTAACGTTAGCTAGTTAAAAAGCAATGAACATAGTTCCAAATCATATCGTAACGACCCTGCATGAATATGCTGGGAACTAACCAACAGGTTCAACGTTATCCAGCTAACATTAGGCTCTAACTACCTAAGCAAATGGTTCTGGGATATGAATAATAACGTCATACACGTAACGTTAGCTAGGTAGGTAACAGTGCACTTTAGCTTGAAATGAAACCATTTTCTGTCAAAAGTAGAAATGCATAATATCTGAAAATGTAGCTACCTAGACTATCTTCATCTCCCTGTCACAGATGCCATGCCACGATTGCCCTTAGTTTGAAGATGTAATCCGGAGAAAGGTGTACTCTCCATCTCTTTAGCTATCATACTCTAATTACACTGATTTCAAAACTGGATCCTCCAGAAAGTGGAGAGCAACACTTATGCAGCTCCACTACATGATAAACATTTTTAAAAGTCGTGTTTGACAGGATCACAAGCAGACTAACAAATAGACAGAAGCTTTTTATATGGCAGACCAATTAAAACTCCTCTCTCAGCATGTCCAGCCCTCTCATTATCTCAGCCAATCATGGCTTGTGGGAAGGTTGCTCACTTTTTCTGTGGCTTAACCAACAAGGCTTGTAATTTAACAATTTATTCGTATTTACAGATGGCATATAAGTTTGTTATTGAGGCACATGAAAGTTCACATGTTCCAGGAGGCATTTCTGCCAAAAAACTAATTTTGATCAAAATAAAAAAAAGATTCAAATGGCTCTCCTGTGAAGTCGTAACTTGCTACATGCACCTAGTTTCCTGAAACGGGTCACACATTCAATATAATAATTACCAACACAATGTTCACACAACTGTCCAAACTTTCATAGTAAGACATAATTGTGAGGACCGACGCTGGAGTCAAGAATCATGTACGGGGAGTCAAGCATTTCATGAGGAACAGACAAGGAACAAGACAGAAACAGTGTCAGCACAGGGGATGAAGAGTGGGAGCAGGCATGACAACAATAACAAATACAGATAATAACAATGGTCCTATAATCAAACCCTGTGGTACACTCTTTTTAATTCCCAAGTGATTAGACTTGCCCTCCTACTGGAACACACCAATTTATATTACAAAGATATACACAAACCCAACAACAACAACAACATCAGCCACGTAATTGAACAGGTGTCCCTAGGTCAAGGCCATGTCTGTGACTCGATCTAGGTTGTGCAAAACTAAACATGGTGTTGTTCGCTTTAGCAATCTCACTAGAATAAAGACCTCCTCCAATCCTGTTATTATTGAAAGAGGTCGTGATACCTCACATCTCAAAATAGGGCTACTTAATGTTAGATCCCTCACTTCCAAGGCAGTTATAGTCAATTAACTAATCACTGATCATAATCTTGATGTGATTGGCCTGACTGAAACATGGCTTAAGCCTGATGAATTTACTGTGTTAAATGAGGGCTCACCTCCTGGTTACACTAGTGACCATATCCCCCGCGCATCCCGCAAAGGCGGAGGTGTTGCTAACATTTACGATAGTAAATTTCAATTTACAAAAAACCCCAGACATTTCCGTCTTTTGAGCTTCTAGTCATGAAATCTATGCAGCCTACTCAATCACTTTTTATAGCTACTGTTTACAGGCCTCCTGGGCCATATACAGCATTCCTCACAGGGTGTGATTAGGTTGAAATTCTAGTTTCTTTATTTCTATATTTTCAGTTTTTATGTTTTGGCCGGGAGGTTCTCAATCAGGGACAGCTGCCTAGTGTTGTCTCTGATTGGGAATCATACTTAGTCAGCCTTTTTTCCTTTGTATTTTGTGGGTAGTTGACTTTGTTAGTGACATGGTTGCCCAAGTTAAGCTTCATGGTTGTTTCCTTGTTTTGTTGGCGACATTCATTTAAAAAAATATATATATATACCTTGATCATGCTGCGCTTTGGTCCAGTCATTTCCACGACGATGTCTGTGACAAATGCCTTGGCTCACTGTCGGTACTAAGGTTGATTTGAAATTCCTTTTGAACTACTGTATGAGAGGATTCTGCACCACTACCCACCATCGTCCCCTCCCATGTTCGGCTCTTAAGTAGCAATGCTTTGAAGATGTGAAGGCGTTTTAAACTATAGTATACTAGATAAATATTTTCCCTTAGAGAGAATGCACTGTAGGTAGGTAAGGTATGGTTAGGTTTGTCAATTTCATGGAGAATTTATATGTTCTATATTTCTAATGAATACACTTAGCTTCTGATGTTAATGATCCAAAACCCTGTTTTTAAGTGTCTGCAATCTCTTTCTATAAATGTTTTGTTTTGGGTATTCACACCAACCTCTTGACCTTTCGAACTGCTGACAAAGTGCACTTTAAAAGCAGTGCAGTCTCCTACACAAACCTGAAAAAATTACATCTGCAAATGGTATGAACTGGGAATGATTGTGAGGCATCTCACACTCATAAAAGGTGCAAATTAATCTAAAGAACCTGTATTGATAAAACGTATGATAGTTCCATAGTTGAAATATTGCGTGTTGCAGTAGACGCATTTCAGATAAATTTGCCACTAGTGCAGCTGACTCGACAAACAGGCCCAACTTATCCAGCCGGTGATCTGCCTGGAGTTCCATATAAATGAGCCCCTGTTAGATGCACAATGTTCCATTTGACATCTAGAGGAACATCTTTTACTGTCGCCAGACTAATTGTCTCTCATTAGTATGAAAAGCATGGCCGAATGCAGTTTATGCAGCGAGACAGCCAGCCGCTGTAAAACAATGCCAACTTGTTGGCTAACTTATCTTTGTTTGTTCATGTGAAAGAGTGGGTGAAAAGTACCCTGTAATCATTCAATTTTGAGAGGAATAATTACGTTTATGAATCATATTGTAAATTTAGGCTGTTTCTGCTCTGTGCTTTCAAATGGACTATGATGGAGAGGCTCAGAGCTCTAATGCTGAATTAGAGGATAGAGACTTCTCCAAAAGTTCTAGAACAGCTCATACAGTATGAGAACTCTAGCTGGCCTGTAGTGTCAAGGAAACACCTGTGGTGTCAAGGGAATGCTGTGTTGTCAACGAAACACCGTGTTGCGGAAAGAAATGGAACATGTAGAAAGGACATAATTTTCTGTCCCAGTGTTGCAGATAGAAACGTGATGAAAACAGTTCACTACACAACCATTTTCAATCTGAATGTTGTGGAATGTTGGATGCTGGCGAACAGACCCCAGGCCATGAAGAGGACGACAGAACGGCGTTGAAGAATATATAGTTTTCCATTGGTGAATTCAATCGGAGTGATGGTGGTTTTAATGTGGGAGACATTGGTTGAATTAATGCTGTCTGTTTCCTTTAGGCTGTATAACTTTAGAATATTCAATAGGCCTATCGATTACCAAATGGTCACTCTGCCCTCCTCTCAATGCATGAATACCATGAGCTGTCAATCCCTGGGTATTCAGATTATTTTCCAAATATACAGTGCTTTCTGAAAGTATTGACATCCCTTGGCTTTTTCAACATTTTGTTGTGTTACAGCCTGAATTTAAAATCCAATAAATGTAGATTTTTTTGTCAACTTCCTACTCACAATACCCCATAATGTCAAATTGGAATAATGTTTTTCAACATTTTTACAAAAAAAAAATAGGTAAAACTGAAATGTCTTGAGTAAATCAGTTTTCAACCTCTTTTTTTATGGTAAGCCTAAATAAGTTCAGGAGTAAAAATGTGCTTAACAAGTCACATAATAAGTTGCATGGACTCATTCTGTGTGCAATAATAGTGTTTAACATGATTTTGGAATGACTATTATTTTCAAACACAGATTCAACAACAAAAACCAAGGATGTTTTCCATCGCCTCACAAAGAAGGGCACCTATTCGTAAAAATAAAAAAGAAGACATTTGAGCATTGTGAAGATATTAATTACACTTTGGTTGGTGTATCAATACACCCAGTCACTACAAAGATACAGGCATCCTTCCTAACTCAGTTGCCGGAGAGGAAGGAAACCGTTCAGGGATTTCAACATGAGGCCAATGTTTTCTTTAAACAGTTACAGAGTTTAATGGCTGTAATAGGAGAAAACTGAGGATGGATCAACAACATTGCTCCACAAAATCAAATCAAATCAAAGTTTATTTGTCACATGTGCCGAATACAACAGTGAAATGCTTACTTACAGGCTCTAACCAATAGTGTAGAAAAGGTATTAGGTGAACAATAAGTAAGTAAAGAAATAAAACAACACTAAAAAGACAGGCTATATACAGTAGCAAGGCTATAAAAGTAGCGAGGCTACATACAGGCACCGGTTAGTTAGGCTGATTAAGGTAGAATGCACATGTAGATATGGTTAAAGTGACTATGCATATATGATAAACAGAGAGTAGCAGTAGCGTAAAAGAGAGGTTGGCGGGTGGTGGGTAGTGGGACACAATGCAGATATCCCGGTTAGGCACTGTGCAGGAGCACTGGTTGGTCGACCCAATTAAGGTAGTATGTACATGAATGTATAGTTAAAGTGACTATGCATACATGATAAACAGAGAGTAGCAGCAGCGTACAAGAGGGGTGGGGAGGCACACAATGCAAATACAGTGCCTTGCGAAAGTATTCGGCGACCTTTTGCCATATTTCAGGCTTCAAACATAAAGATATAAAACTGTATTTTTTTGTGAAGAATCAACAACAAGTGGGACACAATCATGAAGTGGAACGACATTTATTGGATATTTCAAACTTTTTTAACAAATCAAAAACTGAAAAATTGGGCGTGCAAAATTATTCAGCCCCTTTACTTTCAGTGCAGCAAACTCTCTCCAGAAGTTCAGTGAGGATCTCTGAATGATCCAATGTTGACCTAAATGACTAATGATGATAAATACAATCCACCTGTGTGTAATCAAGTCTCCGTATAAATGCACCTGCACTGTGATAGTCTCAGAGGTCCGTTAAAAGCGCAGAGAGCATCATGAAGAACAAGGAACACACCAGGCAGGTCCGAGATACTGTTGTGAAGAAGTTTAAACCCGGATTTGGAAACAAAAAGATTTCCCAAGCTTTAAACATCCCAAGGAGCACTGTGCAAGCGATAATATTGAAATGGAAGGAGTATCAGACCACTGCAAATCTACCAAGACCTGGCCGTCCCTCTAAACTTTCAGCTCATACAAGGAGAAGACTGATCAGAGATGCAGCCAAGAGGCCCATGATCACTCTGGATGAACTGCAGAGATCTACAGCTGAGGTCGGAGACTCTGTCCATAGGACAACAATCAGTCGTATATTGCACAAATCTGGCCTTTATGGAAGAGTGGCAAGATGAAAGCCATTTCTTAAAGATATCCATAAAAAGTGTCGTTTAAAGTTTGCCACAAGCCACCTGGGAGACACACCAAACATGTGGAAGAAGGTGCAGATGAAACCAAAATTGAACTTTTTGGCAACAATGCAAAACGTTATGTTTGGCGTAAAAGCAACACAGCTCATCACCCTGAACACACCATACCCACTGTCAAACATGGTGGTGGCAGCATCATGGTTTGGGCCTGCTTTTCTTCAGCAGGAACAGGGAAGATGGTTAAAATTGATGGGAAGATGGATGGAGCCAAATACAGGACCATTCTGGAAGAAAACCTCTGTCTGCAAAAGACCTGAGACTGGGACGGAGATTTGTCTTCCAACAAGACAATGATCCAAAACATAAAGCAAAATCTACAATGGAATGGTTCAAAAATAAACATATCCAGGTGTTAGAATGGCCAAGTCAAAGTCCAGACCTGAATCCAATAGAGAATCTGTGGAAAGAACTGAAAACTGCTGTTCACAAATGCTCTCCATCCAACCTCACTGAGCTCGAGCTGTTTTGCAAGGAGGAATGAGAAAAAAATTCAGTCTCTCGATGTGCAAAACTGATAGAGACATACCCCAAGCGACTTACAGCTGTAATCGCAGCAAAAGGTGGCGCTACAAAGTATTAACTTAAGGGGGCTGAATAATTTTGCACGCCCAATTTTTCAGTTTTTGATTTGTTAAAAAAGTTTGAAATATCCAATTAATGTCGCTCCACTTCATGATTGTGTCCCACTTGTTGTTGATTCTTCACAAAAAAATACAGTTTTATATCTTTATGTTTGAAGCCTGAAATGTGGCAAAAGGTCGCAAAGTTCAAGGGGGGCCGAATACTTTCGCAAGGCACTGTAGTCCGGGTAGCCATTTGATTAGCTGTTCAGGAGTCTTATGGCTTGGGGGTAAAAACTGTTAAGAAGTCTTTTGGACCTAGACTTGGCGCTCCGGTACAGCTTGTCGTGCGGTAGTAGAGAGAACAGTCTATGACTAGGGTGACTGGAGTCTTCGACAATTTTTAGGGCCTTCCTCTGACACCACCTGATATATAAGTCCTGGATGGCAAGAAGCTTGGTCCCAGTGATGTACTGGGCCATACACACTACCCTCTGCAGTGCCTTGCGGTCAGAGGCCGAGCAGTTGCCATGCCAGGCAGTGATGCAACCAGCCAGGATGCTCTCGATGGTGCAGCTGTAGAACCTTTTGAGGATATTTTCAGTCTCCTGAGGGAGAATAGGCTTTGTCGTAACCTCATCACGATTGTCTTAGTGTGTTCGAACCATGATATTTTATTGTTGATGTGGACACCAAGGAACTTGAAGCTGTCAACGTGTTCCACTACAGACCCGTCAATGAGAATGGGGGTGTACTCGGTCCTCCTTTTCCTGTAGTCACACAATCATCTCCTTTGTCTTGATCACATTGAGGGAGAGGTTGTTGTCCTGGCACCACACGGCCAAGTCTCTGACCTCCTCCATATAGGCTGTCTCATCGTTTACGGTGATCAGGCCTACCACGGTTGTGTCATTGGCAAACTTGATGATGGTGTTGGAGTTGTTTCTGGCCATGCAGTCATGCGTAAACAGGGAGTACAGGAGGGGACTGAGCATGCACCCCTGAGGGAACCCCGTGTTGAGGATCAGCGTGGCGAATGTGTTGTTGCCTGCCCTTACCAACTGGGGGCAGCCCGTCAGGAAGTCTAGGATCCAGTTGCAAAGGGAGGTGTTTAGTCACAGGGTCATTAGCTTAGTGATGAGCTTTGAATTCACTATGGTGTTGAACGCTAAACTGTAGTCAATGAATAGCATTCTCACATACAGTGGGGAGAACAAGTATTTGATACACTGACGATTTTGCAGGTTTTCCTACTTACAAAGCATGTAGAGCTCTGTAATTTTTTTTATCATAGGTACACTTCAACTGTGAGAGACGGAATCTAAAACAAAAATCCAGAAAATCACATTGTATGATTTTTAAGTAGTGAATTTGCATTTTATTGCATGACATAAGTATTTGATCACCTACCAACCAGCAAGAATTCCGGCTCTCACAGACCTGTTAGTTTTTCTTTAAGAAGCCCTCCTGTTCTCCACTCATTACCTGTATTAACTGCACCTGTTTGAACTCGTTACCTGTATAAAAGACACCTGTCCACACACTCAATCAAACAGGCTCCAACCTCTCCACAATGGCCAAGACCAGAGAGATGTGTAAGGACATCAGGGATAAAATTGTAGACCTGCACAAGGCTGGGATGGGCTACAGGACAATAGGCAAGCAGCTTGGTGAGAAGGCAACAGCTGTTGGCGCAATTATTAGAAAATGGAAGAAGTTCAAGATGACGTTCAATCACCCTCGGTCTGGGGTTCCGTGCAAGATCTCACCTTGTGGGGCATCAATGATCATGAGGAAGGTGAGGGATCAGCCCAGAATTACACGGCAGGACCTGGTCAATGACCTGAACGAGAGCTGGGACCACAGTCTCAAAGAAAACCATTAGTAACACACTACGCCATCATGGATTAAAATCCTGCAGCGCACGCAAGGTCCCCCTGCTCATGCCAGCAGGCCCATCTGAAGTTTGCCAATGACCATCTGGATGATCCAGAGGAGGAATGGGAGAAGGTCATGTGGTCTGATGAGACAAAAGTAAAGCGTTTTTGGTCTAAACTCCACTCGCCGTGTTTGGAGGAAGAAGAAGGATGAGTTCAACCCCAAGAACACCATCCCCACCGTGAAGCATGGAGGTGGAAACATCATTCTTTGGGGATGCTTTTCTGCAAAGGGGACAGGACGACTGCACCATATTGAGGGGAGGATGGATGGGGCCATGTATCGCGAGATCTTGGCCAACAACCTCCTTCCCTCAGTAAGAGCATTGAAGATGGGTCATGGCTGGGTCTTCCAGCATGACAACGACCCAAAACACTAGCAAAACAGTCTTGTAGCTTAGCAACTGCTTCATCTGACCACTTTCATCTCACCATTTTCTTATTCACTTTTCTTATTGTTATAGTACACACAGTAGGTTGAAATGTATTTACAGTGCAGTGATTGGTTTGTAATACTGTTGCTGCTCCACTATCATAGCAGCCTCATTCCGGATGCCTTTACTAGAACATTCAACATTATCTGATAGACCTTGAGACATTTACTTTATTAATCTAATCTAACGAAACATGACAACATGTAAGGATGTATGATATCATCTTACACCCTCTCCTGACTCTCCCTCCTTCCCTCTCTCTGTCTCTCCTGACTATCCCTTCCTCCCTTTCTCTCTCCTGACTCTCCCTCCATCTCTCTCTCACTCCCTCCCTCTCTCCCGCCTGACTCTCCCTCCCTCCTTCCCTCTCTCTGTCTCTCCTGACTCTCCCTCCCTCCCTCCTTGTGTCTCTCTCCTGACTCTCCCTCCCTTCCTCCCTTCCTCCCTTTCTCTTTCCTGACTCTCCCTCCCTCCTTCCCTCTCTCTGTCTCTCCTGACTATCCCTTCCTCCCTTTCTCTCTCCTGACCCTCCCTCCCTCCCTCCATCTCTCTCTCACTCCCTCCCTCTCTCCCTCCTGACTCCCTCCCTCTCTCCCTCCTGACTCTCCCCTCCCTCCCCCCTGACTCTTCCTTCCCTCTCTCTCTCCTGACTCCCCTTTCCTCCCTCCCTCCCTCTCTCTCTCCTGACTCAGTAGTATAAGTAGTCCAAGTCAATATACTGACACCATTCAATATACGACACCATTCTGTATACATCTGGCCCTTCTTTGGAAACTGTGTTAACAAACCTCCAAACGAGCTTCAATGCCATACAACACTCTTTCCGTGGCCTCCAACTGCTCTTAAATGCTAGTAAAACGAAATGCATGCTCTCCAACCGAAATGCATCCTCTTCAACCGATCAACACCCGCCCGACTAGCATCACTACTCTGGAGGGTTCTGACTTAGAATATGTGGACAGCTATAAATACTTAGGTGTCTGGCTAGACTGTAAACTCTCCTTCCAGACTGTCACAGTCATCAAAAGAACTGGACCAAAGCGCAGCGTGGTGAGCGTACATTTTTCCTTTATTTAAAATGACGCCAACAAAACAATAAACCATACAAAACGACCATGAAGCTTAAGGGCTATAGTGCCACAAACAAAGACAAGTTTCCACACAGAAAGGAGGGAAAAGAGCCACGTAAGTATGGTTCCCAATCAGAGACAACGATAGACAGCTGTCCCTGATTGAGAACCATACCCGGCCAAAACAAAGCAATACAAACACATAGAAAATAGAACATAGAATGCCCACCCAAATCACACCCTGACCAAACCCAAAATAGAGACATAAAAAGCTCTAAGGTCAGGGCGTGACAGTACCCCCCCCAAAGGTGCGGAGTCTGGCCGCAAAACCTGAAACTATGCGGGAGGGTCTGGGTGGGCATCTATCCGCGGTGGCGGCTCTGGTGCGGGACGTAGACCCCACTCCACCTCTGGCTCACCCCACTTTGGATGCGCCTCTGGTGCAGGGACCCCAGTCGCCGACCCCGGACTGGGGATCCTCGTTATGGGCCCCGGACTGGGCACCCTCGTTACGGGCCCCGGACTGGACACCCTCGTTGCGGGCCCCAGACTGGGCACCGTCGTTACGGGCCCCGGACTGGACACCCTCGTTGCGGGCCCCGGACTGGGGACTGTCGCTGGAGACTCCGGACTGGAGACCGTCTCTGGAGACTCCGGGACCCTCACTGATGGGAGGAGACGTATAGACAGCCTGGTGCGTGGGGCTGCCACAGGGCCCACCAGGCTGGGGAGACATACAGGAGGCCTGGTCCTTAGAGGAGGCATAGGATGAACCGGGCTGTGGGGGAGCACTGGAGATCTGGTGCGTAGCCTTGGCACCGCTCTTCCAGGCTGAAGGGCTATAGTGCCACAAACAAAGCTAACTTCATTAACAGAAAGGAGGGAAAAGAGCCACGTAAGTATGGTTCCCAATCAGAGACAACGATAGACAGTTGTCCCTGATTGAGAACCATACCCGGCCAAAACAAAGACATACAAACACATAGAAAATAGGACATATAATGCCCACCCAAATCACACCCTGACCAAACCCAAAATAGAGACATAAAAAGTTCTTAGGTCAGGGCGTGACACAGACTGATATTAAGCATCTCCAATCCAAAATTAAATCTAGAATCGGCTTCCTATTTTGCAACAAAGCCTCCTTCACTCATGCCAAACATACCCTCGTAAAACTGACTATCCTACCGATCCTTGACTTCGGCGATGCCATTTACAAAATAGCCTCCAACACTCTATTCAGTAATTTGGATAACAGTCTATCACAGTGCCATCAATTTTGTCACCAAAGCCCCATATACTACCAACCACTGCGACCTGTATGCTCTCGTTGGCTGGTCTTCGCTACATATTCGTTGCCAAACCCACTGGATACATGTCATCTATAAGTCTTTGCTAGGTAAAGCTCCGCCTTATCTCAGCTCACTGGTCACCATAGCAACACACACACCCGTAGCATGAGCTCCAGCAGGTATATTTCATCGGTGATCCCCAACACCTCGTTTGGCCGCCTTTCCTTCCAGTTCTCTGCTGCCAATGACTGGAACGAATTGTAAAAATCAATGAAGTTGGAGACTTAGCATCAGCTGTCAGAGCAGCTTACCGATCGCTGCAGCTGTACACAGCCCATCTGTACACAGCCCATCTGTAAATAGCCCATCTGTACACAGCCCATCTGTAATAACCCATCTGTACACAGCCCATCTGTAAATAGCCCATCTGTACACAGGCCATCTGTAAATAGCCCATCTGTACACAGCCCATCTGTACACAGCCCATCTGTACACAGCCCATCTGTAAATAGTCCATCTGTACACAGCCCATCTGTAAATAACCCATCTGTACACAGCCCATCTGTAAATAGCCCATCTGCTCTTTTGCACACCAGTATTTCTACTTGCACATCCTCATCTGCACATCTATCACTCCAGTGTTAATTGCTAAATTGTAATTACTTCGCCACTCTGGACAATTTATTGCCTTACCTCCTTACTTCATTTGCACACACTGTATACAGATTTTTCTTTTGTGTTATTGACTGTATGTTTGTTTATGTGTAACTCTGTTGTTTTTGTCGCACTGCTATGCTTTATCTTGGCCAGGTCGCAGTTGTAAATGAGAACTTGTTCTCAACTGGCCTACCTGCTTAAATAAAGGTGAAATAAAAAATTACAATAAAAAATTTAGGAGGTACAGTATATTGACTTATACAGTAGTGAGTGGTACAGTGTATTGATTGATACAGTATTAGGCTTTAAAGTATATTTATTGACTTATACAGTAGTGGGTGGTATAATATATTGACTTATATAGTAGTGGGTGGTACAGTGTATTGACTTATACAGTAGTGAGTGGTACAATATATTCACTTATACAGTAGTGAGTGGTACAATATATTGACTTATACCGTAGTGGGAGGTACAGTATTTTGACTTATACAGTAGTGGGTGGTACAGTGCATAAACAGTAGTGTCTGCATTTCTCATAACAACCTCCAAAGATAATCGGTGGTGTGTATTGATCGTGTCTTCTCCCCTCTCCCCTCTCTCACATCTCCCCTCTCTCACATCTCCCCTCTCTCCCCTCTCCCCTCTCTCCCCTCTCTCCCCTCTCTCTTCTCTCCACTCTCTCACATCTCCCCTTTCTCCCCTCTCCCCTCTCTCCCCATCTCTTACATCTCCCCTCTCTCCCCTCTCCCCTATCTCCCCATCTCTCTTCTCTCCACTCTCTCCCCTGTCCCCTCTCTCCCATCTCCCCGCTCCCTCCTCTCCCCTCTCCAATCTCTCCCCTCTCTCTTCTCTCCTATCTCTCCCATCTCCCCGCTCCCTCCTCTCCCCTCTCCAATCTCTCCCCACTCTCTTTTCTTCCCTTTCTCCCCTCAATGTCCTATCTCTTCTCTCCCCTCTCTCTTCTCTCCCCTCTCTCTTCTTTCCCCTCTCTGTTCTCTTCTCTCTGTCATCTCTCCCCTCTCTCTTCTCTCATATCTCTCCCCTCTCCCTCCTCTCCCCTCTCCCCTCTCTCCCCACTCTCTTTTCTTCCCTTTCTCCCCTCAATGTCCTCTCTCTTTTCTTCCTTCTCTCCAGCTGTCTCTCTCTCCTGACTCCCTCTCCATCCCTCTCTCTCTCCTGACTCTCCCTCCCTCTCCCTCTCCTGACTCTCCCCCCTCCCTCCCTCCCTCCATCCCTCCCTCCCTCTCTTTCTTTTTCTCTGATACTGTTTAAGTAGACAACGTTTGGTGTAAGCATACCCAGCAACACACATGACATTAATAAATGAACAGGTCTCAGCTAAGCCTTTCTGCTGTTAGTCCCACAATCGTTACAGAGCACCCCTTTAAAAAGCCCCGATTGGTCGCAGCATCAAACCAGGTCCTGGCTAATTACCACTCACACAGACTACAACTAAATAATGCATGTACAATGTGCTTACACAACCTGCAATGAGGACAACTAACCCCCTGAAAGACACAAGTGAATAGATACACAGAAACATGCCCTGTCATCCCTGAAGTCGAGGTTAATGTAGTAAGCGTGTTACCTAAATCTTATCCAAAGAGAGTCGCGATGAGTAACCTGCCTGAGAACTAAAGGTCAACTGTCCTCTTCAACCTGGAAGCTGAATTCATAAATAGTCCATTTGAAATAAACGTACATTCGGTAAACATAAATATTATAGTCAGTAGGAGGTACAGTATATTGACTTGTACAGTAGTAGGAGGTACAGTATATTGACTTGTACAGTAGTAGGAGGTACAGTATATTGACTTGTACAGTAGTAGGCGGTACAGTATATTGACTTGTACAGTAGTAGGAGGTACAGTATATTGACTTGTACAGTAGTAGGAGGTACAGTATATTGACTTGCACAGTAGTAGGAGGTACAGTATATTGACTTGTACAGTAGTAGGAGGTACAGTATATTGACTTGTACAGTAGTAGGAGGTACAGTATATTGACTTGTACAGTAGTAGGAGGTACAGTATATTGACTTGTACAGTAGTAGGAGGTACAGTATATTGACTTGTACAGTAGTAGGAGGTACAGTATATTGACTTGTACAGTAGTAGGAGGTACAGTATATTGACTTGTACAGTAGTAGGAGGTACAGTATATTGACTTGTACAGTAGTAGGAGGTACAGTATATTGACTTGTACAGTAGTAGGAGGTACAGTATATTGACTTGTACAGTAGTAGGAGGTACAGTATATTGACTTGTACAGTAGTAGGAGGTACAGTATATTGACTTGTACAGTAGTAGGAGGTACAGTATATTGTCTTGTACAGTAGTAGGAGGTACAGTATATTGACTTGTACAGTAGTAGGAGGTACAGTATATTGACTTGTACAGTAGTAGGAGGTACAGTATATTGACTTGTACAGTAGTAGTAGGTACAGTATATTGACTTGTACAGTAGTAGGAGGTACAGTATATTGACTTGTACAGTAGTAGGAGGTACAGTATATTGACTTATAGTGGGAGGTACAGTACACATACAGTATGAATTTGATCGTGTCTGCTCCCCTCTCTCTTCTCACCCCTCTATCACATCTCCCCTCTCTCCTCTCTTCTCTCCTCTCTCCCCTCCCCTCTATCCCATCTCCCCTCCCCCCTCTCTCTGTCTCTTCTCTCCTCTCTCCCCTCCCCTCTATCCCATCTCCCCTCCCCCCTCTCTCTCTCTCTTATCTCCTCTCTCCCCTCCCCTCTATCCCATCTCCCCTCTCCCCTCTCTCTCTCTCTTCTCTCCTCCCTCCCCTCCCCTCTATCCCATCTCCCCTCTCCCCTCTCTCTCTCTTCTCTCCTCTCTCCCCTCCCCTCTATCCCATCTCCCCTCTCCCCTCTCTCTCTCTCTTCTCTCCTCTCTCCCCTCCCCTCTATCCCATCTCCCCTCTCCCCTCTCTCTCTTCTCTCTCCCCTATCTCTCATCTCTCTCTCCTCTCACTCTCTCCCTCTATCCCCTCTCTCCCCTTTCTCTTCTCTCCCCCCTCTCTCTCTTCTCTCCCCTCTATCCCATCTCCCCTCTCCCCTCTCCTCTCTCCCCTCTCCCCCCTCTTTTCTTTCTCCCCTCACCCCTCTCTCACCTCACCTCTTCTCTCCCCTTTTCTCTCCCATCTCCCCTCTCTCTTCCCTTTCTCCCTCCCCTCTCCCCTCTCTCCCCTCTCTCGTCTCTCCCCTCTCTCCAAACCCCTCTCTCCCCTCTCTTTTCTCTCCGCTCTCTTTTCTCTCCCCTCTCTCTCCCCTCTCTCCCTCTCTCCCCTATCTCCCCTCTCTCTCTCCCCTCTCTCCCTTTAATATCCTGGGTGTGGGCTTCATTCAGTTGCATACACTCCTCACATTGTGGAAAGTTACTTTGCAGAGCCGTGCCTCTGCCTGGCTACCGTCAGCAGCACATCTATTTACGTCACGCTCCTCCAGTGACCACCCAGTGTATGTTTGTGTGTGTACCACAGGTCTCCCAAAATAACCCTGAGTGGAGAATCACTGTATAGAAAAGTGCTCCAGGAGCCATACACACCTGTGACTCATGGCCAGTGGACATCAAGAGTTACTTAAAGCAAAGTGACACTCCGTGGGTTGAGTCTAAAATGCCCCTGTGGTACGAGCTGCTTCCCTCTGTGCTGCATAGCCCTACCTGACGAGGTAAAGGTCAACATAATCACGCTTCTCTGAAACGTTCACAGTACTTTGCATTTGGTCAATATAAGGATAGCAGTATATTTGACGTGATATGGAGCTGTCTGGGGAAAGAAAGAATAAGAGCATTTACAATAAATTAAATTCTCCATGAGTGTAATGTCTCTTTGCAAAAACTCCAACCAATTTAGCAGAGTTGTCACATGGTGTATTATTTGGTTATTATTATAATTTTCTAGCTTAAATGGGCCTTATGATTGAACACGTTTAGTTCTAGCTCTGCATCCATATCAGCCCTGTGTCTGTGTTCACCATGTGTCTGTGTTCACCATGTGTCTGTGTTCACCCTCTGTCTGTGTTCACCATGTGTCTGTGTTCACCATGTGTCTGTGTTCACCATGTGTCTGTGTTCACCATGTGTCTGTGTTCACCATGTGTCTGTGTTCACTCTGTCTGTGTTCACCATGTGTCTGTGTTCACTGTGTGTCTGTGTTCACCGTGTGTCTGTGTTCACCATGTGTCTGTGTTCACCATGTGTCTGTGTTCACCGTGTGTCTGTGTTCACTGTGTGTCTGTGTTCACCATGTGTCTGTGTTCACTCTGTCTGTGTTCACCGTGTGTCTGTGTTCACCATGTGTCTGTGTTCACCATGTGTCTGTGTACACCATGTGTCTGTGTTCACTCTGTCTGTGTTCACCATGTGTCTGTGTTCACTGTGTGTCTGTGTTCACCGTGTGTCTGTGTTCACCATGTGTCTGTGTTCACCATGTGTCTGTGTTCACCGTGTGTCTGTGTTCACCATGTGTCTGTGTTCACCATGTGTCTGTGTTCACTCTGTCTGTGTTCACCATGTGTCTGTGTTCACTCTGTCTGTGTTCACCATGTGTCTGTGTTCACTGTGTGTCTGTGTTCACCATGTGTCTGTGTTCACCATGTGTCTGTGTTCACCATGTGTCTGTGTTCACTCTGTCTGTGTTCACTGTGTGTCTGTGTTCACGGTGTGTCTGTATTCACCGTGTGTCTGTGTTCACCATGTGTCTGTGTTCACCATGTGTCTGTGTTCACTCTGTCTGTGTTCACCGTGTGTCTGTGTTCACTGTGTGTCTGTGTTCACCATGTGTCTGTGTTCACCATGTGTCTGTGTTCACCATGTGTCTGTGTTCACTATGTAAATTGAGCTGTTGGATGAATGAAGTACCTACACTGTCTGTCAGGGGAAGTAAGCAACACCAAACACCTTCTAACCTTCTAATGTTTATTTTATTATATTTACATGACAGTTAGACCGTAACACAGGAGATAACACACCACACGTGTAGGATTAGTAAACTCACTCAACTCCAAAGGCTAGTCCTTCATAATTAAAGCATTGCATATCTTCTGCATACATTACCAATATACCTTCCATCCAACCTGTGCACATGGACTACCAACACACTTATCTAGTATTTACTGTAGCAGCTGGCTGTAGCAGATAGAGGTATAGAACATGGATTCGAACAGTAATACTGTGTAGTGTAGATGAAGAACCAAGTGTAAGTCATTCATGAGAAAAAATACAGACCTTCACTTCAGTCAATTGCTTGGGCAATCACTATCTCCAAAAATGCATAGATACACAGCATACAAACAACATGAAAGAACACAGACTGACTGGACCATGTGTGTCTCAGTCTTTTCTTCAACGCCCTGCGAAGCCCTCCCTCTCTCTCCCTCCCCCCCTCTCTCTCCCTCCCTCCCTCCCTCCCTCCCTCCCTCCCTCCCTCCCTCCCTCCCTCCCTCCCTCCCTCCCTCCCTCCCTCCCTCCCTCCCTCCCTCCCTCCCTCCATCCCTCTCTCTCTCTCTCTCTCTCTCTCTCTCTCTCTCTCTTTCTCCCTCCCCCTCTCTCTCTCTCTCTCTCTCCCTCCCTCCATCCCATGGGCTCTCCACTGTCCGTCCCAGTGGTTTACTGATGTCTCAAACTTTTTACTCAAACAACAGATGTTGTGATGTGATGGGTAAACACAGAAACAACTTCTATTTCTGTGATGGGATCAAATGCCTGCAGCAATGTCACTCCCTTCCTCATCTCATCCATCACTACTGTGGATGGAAGATGTCTCCTCTCCTCTCCTCCTGAATACATTATACTGTATGTGAATATATAAAGCAACCTGTCTCTGAAAAGGGTTGTTTTATTTATTCACGTCAGACCGAAGAGAGGATGAGAGAAATGCTGTCTGAGTCAGTGGCGATGCTGTATGAATCAGTGGCGATGCTGTCTGAGCCAGTGGCGATAATGTCTGAGGCAGTGTTGATGCGTCACGAGGGGCAGGTAATATCCAGGAGATGTGGATGCAATTCTGTTTTTTCATGTCACAATAGTATATCATATCAGTTAGCAGACAATATAATTATCTTGAGCTAATTAAGCATACGTAGTTGTTTTCCCATTGTGTTCTTGTTTTGGTACATTGTCATTGAGTAACGCAGCTCCAAAATGCAGCTGTTTCAGCCTAACTTGGTGCTTTCTGAGGCAGACATAAAAATTACAGAGCCTAGGCATCGTTGATCTTCTCTGGTCACGCGTGATTGGCTCAGGGTGATGTCACTCATGGGGACACTACGTCACCTCAACACCTGTTGGGAGAGCTAGCCAGCAAAATGACAGCAATGTGTTCCATTGATTTACAGTAGATGTCAACTAGCTTAGCTACAGTATCACTGTAGCCAGTGTAGTGTACTGGTTTCAATACATATGAGTTTTGTTGATTGAATTTGCCCCACCAATATTTTCATGTTAAAATCACGAGTGATAGAGAGAAAATTTGAAAGAGAAAGAGAGAGGGGAAGAAAGACAGAAGAGAGAGAAAGAAAGAGAGGAGAGAGAACTTTAAAGAGAAAGAGAGAGAGGAAGAAAGAGAGAAGAGAGAGAGAGAATCTGAAAGAGAAAGAGAAAGAAAGAGAGAAGAGAAGAAAGAGAGAGAGAATTGAGGCATCACTTCTAAAATATAATTTTATAATGTTATTAGGTCTGCTTTGTTTTTAATGTGCGTCATACTCTTCAGCTGGTTTTGGAGAACTATGTGCCGCAACGTTGCTGGGCAGATTTCCATGCAATTTGTGTTCTGCTTAAAGATGATCCCTCTCTTGTCCAGACTGACTGCGGAAAAACAATGTTAGCGACGAGATGGAAGCCTCCACATAAGCTCTGCATAATTCAATGGCTACAAAATTTTAGGTCCTTTCACTGGAACTCTCCAATTGCTTGTGTGAACGGCACCAAGGAATCCACATTAGACACATTCAACGGGGTAGTCAAAAAGGTCGAAAGCTTATTATGAGTTTACAGTATGTCATCTAACCACGTTTACATTCATGAATTGTATTTCCTCTATATGTGTTTCAATAAATGTGTAATGGCATTCTTCCTCCTCTTCTGAGGAGGAGTAGCGAGAAGGATCGGAGGACCAATGCGCAGCATCTGTTACTCTTCCTGGGGTTCACACAAAACATAAAACATGACGCAATACATTAACATTAATAGACAAGAACAGCTCAAGGACAGAACTACATACAGTTAAAGGCACAGCCTACATATCAATACATACACTCAAACTATCTAGGTCAAAATTGGAGAGGTGTTGTGCCATGAGGTGTTGCTTTATCTGTTTTTTGAAACCCGGTTTGCTGTTTATTTGAGCAATATAAGATGGAACGGAGTTCCATGCAATAATGACTCTATATAATACTGTAAGCTTTTTTGAATTTGTTCTGGATTTGGGGACTGTGAAAAGACCACTGGTGGCATGTCTGGTGGGGTAAGTGTGTGTGTTAGAGCTGTGTGTAAGTTGACTACGCAAACAATTTAGGATTTTCAACACATTAATGTTTATTATAAAAATAAGAAGTGATACAGTCAGTCTCTCCTCAACTCTTAGCCAAGAGAGACTGGAATGCATAGTACTTATATCAGCCCTCTGATTACAATGATGAGCAAGATGTGCTGCTCTGTCCTGGGCCAGCTGCAGCTTAACTAGGTCTTTCTTTGCAGCACTGGACCACATGACTGGACAATAATCAAGATTAGACAAAACTAGAGCCTGTAGGACTTGCTTTTTGGAGTGTGGTGTCAAAAAAATCACAGCATCTCTTTATTACAGACAGACCTCTTCCCATCTTTACAACCATTGAATCTATGTGTTGACCATGACAGTTTACAATCTAAGGTAACGTCAAGTAATTTAGTCTCCTCAACTTGTTCAACAGCCACACCATTCATTACCAGATCCAGCTGAGGTCTAGAACTTAGGGAATTATTTGTACCAAATACTATACTCTTAGTTTTAGAGATGTTCAGGACCAGTTTATTACTGGCCACCCATTCCAAAACAGACTGCAACTCTTTGTTAAGGGTTTCAGTGTCTTCATTAGCTGTAGTTGCGGATGCGTATATGGTTGAATCTCAACATACGCTTTGTTTAATGCATGTGGGAGGTCATTGGTATAAATAGAAAAGAGTAGAGGGCCTAGAGAGTTGCCTTGCAGTACACCACACTTTACATGTTTGACACCAGAGAAGCTTCCATTAAAGAAAACTCTTTGAGTTCCATTAGATAGATAGCTCTGAATCCACGATATGGTCGAAAAGCCATAACACATACATTATGGTCAATAATATCAAAGGCTGTGCTGAAATCTAGTAGTACATCTCCCACAATCTTCTTATTATCAATTTCTTTCAACCAATCATCAGTTATTTGTCTCAGTGCAGTACTTGTTCAGTGCAATAGAACTCTATTTATTTTTGTAAAATATCCATCACTGTCCTCAATGGTACTCCCGTCGGCTTTGGTCTTTGTCATGGTACCTAGCAACCTAGGTTACGCTGTTATCCTTGCAGTTCCAGACAGGGCAGGTCTCAGGGAAGATTGATAACAACAAACAGCAGGGATCTAGACAGCCACAAACCCGGGACAATCCATGGTCCCAGCCACAATGACTATCCACGTCAAGCCCTCAAGAAAACCCCACTAACTTGATATGCAGCTTGCTAGCAGTTAGGCTAGCTGCAATGCAAATAGCTCCTCAGACCTGTCCATGGTCGGCAGGATCACTGGACAGAGGGATCCAAACTAAAAAGTTAGCTAGCTACTAAGAACTTTCCAATACATCTTCAAAACAACAAACTTTTCTAAACAACAAAACCGAGCTCTTCCTTGTTCTGCGTTCAACGGGAAGGGACATCTGTTAGCTAGACAGAGAGGGGGCAGAGAGGTGGGGAGAAAGGGAGGGAGGAGGAGGGGAAAGGGAGGAAGGGGGGAGTAGGAATGTGTGGTATCTCCAGAGAAGGGGGAAGGATAAGGGAGACGGGAGATGGAACAGACCGGACAGCTATCAACTTTTTAATGGAGTTGATTTCCAAGCTGACATCTAATTAGCATAGTGTAAAAAATCTGCATCAAAAAACATCTGTTTAAGATAAAGACACCCTTTTTTTGCATGGGCATTCAGCATCTGTGGTGGAAGGTGGCAGAGCTACAGCTGTGTTTGTCAGACCAGGAGATATCCCATAAATCGGTCTTCTCACAAAAACATTTTGGGCTACAAACTAATATGAACCCATCATTGAAAGATGAGACTCTCACGTACACGTCTCGTCACACCTCACAAGACTCACCTGAAGTCGGTACCGGCAATGTGTATTGTATTGCCTGTCTGGGATCTGAACCTCTCAGAAGGAAAATCACCAAAAATCATCCACAAAAAGATGCTCCCTATCCTAAGTGTCCAACTTTCTTATTGTTCCTGATCTGAATGGACTGGTCAGGAAGTGACTGATCTGAATGGACTGGTCAGGAAGTGACTTATCTGAATGGACTGGTCAGGAAGTGACTGATCTGAATGGACTGGTCAGGAAGTGACTTATCTGAATTGACTGGTCAGGAAGTGACTTATCTGAATGGACTGGTCAGGAAGTGACTTATCTGAATGGACTGGTCAGGAAGTGACTGATCTGAATGGACTGGTCAGGAAGTGACTTATCTGAACGGACTGGTCAGGAAGTGACTGATCTGAGCGGACTGGTCAGGAAGGGATTTATCTGAATGGACTGGTCAGGAAGTTACTGATCTGAACGGACTGGTCAGGAAGTGACTTATCTGAACGGACTGGTCAGAAAGTGACTGATCTGAACGGACTGGTCAGGAAGGGATTTATCTGAACGGACTGGTCAGGAAGTGACTGATCTGAGCGGACTGGTCAGGAAGTGACTTATCTGAACGGACTGGTCAGAAAGTGACTGATCTGAACGGACTGGTCAGGAAGGGATTTAACAGAACGGACTGGTCAGGAAGTGACTGATCTGAGCGGACTGGTCAGGAAGTGATTTGTTTGAATGGATTGGTCAAGAAGTGACTGATCTGAGCGGACTGGTCAGGAAGTGATTTATCTGAATGGACTGGTTAGGAAGTGACTTTGCAGACTGTATGTGAGGGCTCATGCCTTGTCTCATGAATGATCTGATTTGATCTCCCACCTCTGCTTTTCCAGTCCAGTCAGATCAGTGGATGGATGTGGGTTGAAGGATGAAGGATGAAGATTGTAGGATAATATTTAGTTAGATATGTGGTTGTGCTGGTCTTGGCAGATAAACGGAACATCATGATACTCCATTTAAGCCTTCACCATCTGGCAGGTAGCCTAGTGGTTAGAGCGGGTGGCAGGTAGCCTAGTGGTTAGAACGTTGGACTAGTAACCGAAAGGTTGCAAAATCAAATCCCTGAGCTGACATGGTAAAAATCTGTCGTTCTGCCCCTGAACAAGGCAGTTAGCCCACTGTTCCTAGGCTGTCGTTGAAAAGAAGTAATTGTTCTTAACTGACTGGCCTAGGTATATAAAATAAATCTGTGTTCATTGAGAAAGGAAAGATGATGCTTTTCAACATTTCTGAGACAAAACCAGAGGATCTTTATTATTAGCCAAAGTTAGCTATTTTTTTGGTTTACAGGGAATGAACGTCTGCTTTGGTCTCTGGTTTGTATAGTTGACTTGACGGTCAGGATATGTCCCAGCCTGTATCGTTCTGCCCCCTTGCCCTTTAAGAAAAACACATCTCTTACAACAGCGCTGTTCGAGCCCTCCTCATTGCACTCTTTGTTATACCGCTGCTTGGGGCCAATAAAGAGGGAAACCTAATAAAATAAATCAATACAAAAATGATTTTATACCGAAGTTACTGAACGGGCGCCCAAGACCCTGATATAATTGTTTTTTGTCTGTCTTCTCCAGCCTGATGGACAGCAAGAAACATGTAGGACGTTGAGCAGTAATGAAATGTCTAATCAAGGCTGTGTGTGATTGTTATGCATCCTACATGCAGCCACAGCGGAGGATCATCAGGCTCTCAGTGTGTCAGCCGTAGCCTGTAGCTAAAGATAGCAGTTTTCATCAAGAGATGAAATGAGGTTTGGAAAAATGAGAGAAAAATCCAAATGGCCTGGAGATAAAAATGACGTGCTTGTTGTTCACAGAAATGGCTCTCTGGCCACTGGAATAAAGAAAAAACACACACATACTGTTGAGGCACCTTTATAGGTGTTGTTAGCCACAAATGCACCAACGCGATGGGCTATATTTATCACTAATGAGATAAATAATGCTGCTATTTGTCCCGAGCCCGAGGTGCCACGTCAAGCCAGAGCGATGAAGATTTCAAGGTGTAACAACATAACAACATGAGCCCTGTAATGATGGGAGCACAAGGTCCAACAAAGATACATTGACCAACTAGAGTCTGCCTGGCTGTCTCCCTCCCTCCGACCCTGCCTTTCTGTCTCCCTCCCTCCGACCCTGCCTTCCTGTCTCCCTCCTTCCGACCCTACCTTCCTGTCTCTCTCCCTCCGACCCTGCCTTCCTGTCTCCCTCCCTCCGACCATGCCTTCGTGTCTGCCTCCCTCCCACCCTACCTTCCTATCTGCCTCTCTCCCACCCTGCCTTCGTGTCTGCCTCCCTCCCTGCTTGTCTGCCTGACTGACAGCCTGCCTCCCACCCTGCCTTCATGACAGCCTGCCTCCCACCCTGCCTTCATGACAGCCTGCCTCCCACCCTGCCTTCATGACAGCCTGCCTCCCACCCTGCCTTCATGACAGCCTGCCTCCTACCCTGCCCTCATGACTGCCTGCCTCCCACCCTGCCTTCATGACAGCCTGCCTCCCACCCTGCCTTCATGACAGCCTGCCTCCCACCCTGCCTTTCTGACTGCCTGCCTCCCACCCTGCCTTTCTGACTGCCTCCCTCCCACCCTGCCTTTCTGGCTGCCTGCCTCCCACCCTGCCTTTCTGACTGCCTGCCTCACACCCTGCCTTTCTGACTGACTGCCTGCCTCCCACCCTGCCTTTCTGACTGACTGCCTGCCTCCCACCCTGCCTTTCTGACTGCCTGCCTCCCACCCTGCCTTTCTGACTGCCTGCCTCCCACCCTGCCTTTCTGACTGCCTGCCTCCCACCCTGCCTTTCTGACTGCATGCCTCCCACTCTGACTGCATGCCTCCCACCCTGCCTTTCTGACTGCATGCCTCCCACTCTGACTGCATGCCTTCCACCCTGCCTTTCTGACTGCCTGCCTCCCACCCTGCCTTTCTGACTGCCTGCCTCCCACCCTGCCTTTCTGACTGCATGCCTCCCACTCTGACTGCCTGCCTCCCACTCTGCCTTTCTGACTGCATGCCTCCCACCCTGCCTTTCTGACTGCATGCCTCCCACTCTGACTGCATGCCTCCCACCCTGCCTTTCTGACTGCATGCCTCCCACCCTGCCTTTCTGACTGCATGCCTCCCACCCTGCCTTTCTGACTGCATGCCTCACACCCTGCCTTTCTGACTGCATGCCTCCCACCCTGCCTTTCTGACTGCCTGCCTCACACCCTGCCTTTCTGACTGCATGCCTCACACCCTGCCTTTCTGACTGCATGCCTCCCACCCTGCCTTTCTGACTGCATGCCTGCCACCCTGCCTTTCTGACTGCATGCCTCCCACCCTGCCTTTCTGACTGCCTGCCTGCCACCCTGCCTTTCTGACTGCCTGCCTGCCACCCTGCCTTTCTGACTGCCTGCCTCACACCCTGCCTTTCTGACTGCCTGCCTCACACCCTGCCTTTCTGACTGCCTGCCTCACACCCTGCCTTTCTGACTGCCTGCCTCACACCCTGCCTTTCTGACTGCCTGCCTCACACCCTGCCTTTCTGACTGCCTGCCTCACACCCTGCCTTTTTGACTGCCTGCCTCACACCCTGCCTTTCTGACTGCATGCTTCCCACTCTGCCCTTCTGACTGCCTGCCTCGCACCCTGCCTTTCTGACAGCCTGCCTCACACCCTGCCTTTCTGACTGCCTGCCTCACACTCTGCCTTTCTGACTGCCTGCCTCACACCCTGCCTTTCTGACTGCCTGCCTGCCTGACGCACACAGTGAGATGCTTGGTCTTTAGAGCACTAGAAACTGTTCACTTTTTTCCTTGCAGTTTCTCCCTGGCAACTGCTGAATACAACTCTCTGTACAATTACCGACATATGATTAATTGAAACCCTAATTACATGAATGCCTCATTATGAAACAGCTTATGGTAGGTAGCACCATAACACTGGGCTCTCAGTGAGAGTCTGGAAGGGATCAGTCAGCAATGGGTTAACATCTATCATCATAATAGGGGAGGCGTCAGTCATTTGGGATTATATGCCCTTAAAGTCAGCCCAATTTAGATTTTAAAGTAGGAAATTTAGTGTAATGTCACATTTCTGGAATTCAAATTGAAATGCAATGGAGATCAAATTGCAATATTGTACATCAATATTTGAAGAAAAAAAATCAAAAATCTATTGCACCTTTTCTCTTCCATATTTAAATCAAATGAGTGGAAACTGCTATGAACGAGAGTACAAACCAGAATCAAATCCCCTTTGGTCTACAGTCCTACAGTCCCAAGGTACCAATTACCTTTCCGTGGCCCTAAGTTTCAGGCACTATAGGGACAGATGAGAGACTGGCTGAATTTATGGCTATGCACAAGGCTGAGCAGCAGAATAAGCTGACTGTAAACCTTCCAACCTGAGAGAGTGAGGTACCTTACATCTCCAAACACACACACACACACACACACACACACACACACACACACACACACACACACACACACACACACACACACACACACACACACACACACACACACACACACACACACACACCAGAATACACTTCCTGGACTGCCTTCACCTTCGGGGCTGATATATAGCATGCAAGCGGGTGGTAGTCATGCATGTCATTACTCCGTGTGGAGTTTTATCAGCCCATGCCTGCCGCGGGGGGGAGAAACACGGCCTGCAATGAGAAGGAGAGAGGGAACCCCCCTGGGGGCTTACATGTGCAGAAGAAGACATGCATTTTTAAAGCCGTGTAGCAGCAGCAGTGTCGGAGCCAGAGCAGAGTGGTGTCCTGCTCTTATCCTGATGATTATGGGAAGGGATGGATTATCAGGCTAGAGAGAGAAACATCAAAGAGTTTTAAGAGAAGGATCCCCTTGAACATTTCATCTAGGCTGCAGTGTGTGGGGCATACACACAGAGGGCCCTGAAGACAGCCTAGCATGGCCCCTGGGTGTGGAGGGTGACCAACAGAACAGAACATCCACACATAGAATGGGTATGGATGTAAATTTCTTGGTTGTTTCACGGTCCATATGCAATGCGACAGCTCTAGAGAATGTGACTTACTGTTTTTGAACCTGTGTCATCTGCAATACAGTTTTAACCCCTTACACTTGTGCCAAATTGAAATGTTTGTGATAGAAGAACTATAAAAAGTATATGCGTGAACATGGTAGCAATTGAAAGAGAACACTTTCAAGATTATGGGGAAATTATCAGACCAAAGGTGAAACAAGACAGACTCCAAAAATACACGGTTGATTTTATGTGCATTTTAACTTTAATTAAGGTACTTTTCCCAGAATTTATCAATAACGAAATCTGAAAATACTGAAATCAAATCAAATTGTATTGGTCACATACACATGGTTAACAGATGTTATTGCGAGTATAGTGAAATATTTACTCTGGATACATTCAGTAACATAATAAGATTATGAATAAAACATTTTTGGAGTAGGTGCAACCAACAACAACAACAACAAAATGACAAGGGTTTGAGTGAGAGGTCTAACTGGGGTCTCTGAGTGGCCACACACCTCTCCCTTTCAATGCACTTTTATGACTCAAGAAAAGAGCCTTCAACAATAAGGTGCTTTTTTTTTTAGGTCTCCTAGCTTTGCCATTGAGGAACTGAAGCAAGTGCACTTGTAGTTTTCTGTTTGGAACTTTTACTTTTACTTCACTACATTCCTAAAGAAAACAATATATTTTTTACTCCATACATTTTCCTTGACACCCAAAAGTACAGGAAAATGGTCCAATTCAGGCCCTAATCAAGAGAACATCCCTGACCATCAAACAATTACTGTTGTTATTTTACACAAACCAACGATGTCCATTATAAATCGGAATCCGGGACAGGACAGGTGGGCATCATTTGAAAGCTTATTCTATTCCCAATATAGCTGGCTAAGTTAGAATAAAACATATTCTATTCCCAATATAGCTGGCTAAGTTAGAAAAACATATTCTATTCCCAATATAGCTGGCTAAGTTAGAAAAACATATTCTATTCCCAATATAGCTGGCTAAGTTAGAATAAAACATATTCTATTACCAATATAGCTGGCTAAGTTAGAAAAACATATTCTATTACCAATATAGCTGGCTAAGTTAGAATAAAACATATTATATTACCAATATAGCTGGCTAAGTTAGAAAAACATATTCTATTCCCAATATAGCTGGCTAAGTTAGAATAAAACATATTATATTACCAATATAGCTGGCTAAGTTAGAATAAAACATATTCTATTACCAATATAGCTGGCTAAGTTAGAATAAAACATATTCTATTACCAATATAGCTGGCTAAGTTAGAATAAAACATATTATATTACCAATATAGCTGGCTAAGTTAGAATAAAACATATTATATTACCAATATAGCTGGCTAAGTTAGAATAAAACATATTCTATTACCAATATAGCTGGCTAAGTTAGAATAAAACATATTATATTACCAATATAGCTGGCTAAGTTAGAAAAACATATTCTATTCCCAATATAGCTGGCTAAGTTAGAAAAACATATTATATTACCAATATAGCTGGCTAAGTTAGAATAAAACATATTCTATTACCAATATAGCTGGCTAAGTTAGAATAAAACATATTATATTACCAATATAGCTGGCTAAGTTAGAAAAACATATTATATTACCAATATAGCTGGCTAAGTTAGAAAAACATATTATATTACCAATATAGCTGGCTAAGTTAGAAAAACATATTCTATTCCCAATATAGCTGGCTAAGTTAGAATAAAACATATTATATTACCAATATAGCTGGCTAAGTTAGAATAAAACATATTCTATTCCCAATATAGCTGGCTAAGTTAGAATAAAACATATTCTATTACCAATATAGCTGGCTAAGTTAGAAAAACATATTCTATTACCAATATAGCTGGCTAAGTTAGAATAAAACATATTCTATTCCCAATATAGCTGGCTAAGTTAGAATAAAACATATTCTATTACCAATATAGCTGGCTAAGTTAGAAAAACATATTCTATTCCCAATATAGCTGGCTAAGTTAGAATAAAACATATTCTATTCCCAATATAGCTGGCTAAGTTAGAAAAACATATTATATTACCAATATAGCTGGCTAAGTTAGAAAAACATATCGTATGGTGTTAGGCTTTCAAAAGGCACTTCAGACAAACATATTGTAATTCTGGTGCACATTGGAGTCATGAGTGTATTCAAGTACATGTTCCACGGCTAATTTTCTTCACATTACGACAAACATAGGCTCATTCTGTTCAGGACAACCCAGGGCATAACTTACGTCATCCTTGTAACTGTACATTACATTAAACATGGCGAGTATAAACGTTGTTACTATAAATTAGATGAGTTTTCAAATATGTAAATGGAAAGTGCACATTTGGACGTGTGGTTTGCTTGTATGACATCAAAGCGGTATTTATTACAATCCTCAACGGCTCGTTTTTCAGAACACATCGATTCAGCTTACAGAATTCCCCTCACTCAAGACGACAACAAATGTTCAAAAGTAGCCTAATTAGCTGGAGGGATGGGGCCAGCTTGTCGCATGCGGTGCTCAAGTTTATAACGGCTGTCATTCGAAACCCGTACAGCGCTGTGAAGCGGAGAACCCAAGCTCTGACTTCACGTATAGCATGTTACAGTGCAGCCACTGCGTTCCAGTTTAGGCGCTTATCAATGACAAAATCTACCATTTTCAACCTGTGTACGAGACGACAGGAGCTGGGAGTGCAAAGGGCTAACCCCCCTGATGCAAAGCCCATATATTAGCTTTGGGAGCTAACACAAT
This sequence comes from Oncorhynchus mykiss, assembly GCF_013265735.2. NCBI lineage: Eukaryota > Metazoa > Chordata > Actinopteri > Salmoniformes > Salmonidae > Oncorhynchus > Oncorhynchus mykiss. The sequence goes on along the minus strand of NC_048569.1, from coordinate 90,624,344 downwards.
TCTTCAGGCCTCAGGCAAGGTTATCATATGTGGGGTTCACCGAACCACCTAAATTACATGTAGGACACTGAAAAAGGTTAGGAATGAGATTGATGGAAGCAACTTTTCATTCTAGCATTTGAAATTGAGTATCTAAAATGCTGCCGAGCTACTCACCACAGAACATTGCATTATATTTAGCCACTCTAACGCTATAAATGCACCATAGTCCTGTGTTATTCCCTGGGGATGCATTGGAGGCCCCAAAGACAGCTGGCTAAGGTTTTAAATAAAGTGTCTGTTGATCAGAATATGATACACATTTCACGATGCATCTCAAATCAAATCAAATCAAATGGTATTGGTCACATACACATGGTTAGCAGATGTTAATGCGAGTGTAGTGAAATGCTTGTGTTTCTAGTTCCGACCGTTCAGTAATATCTAACAAGTATCTAACAATTTCACAACAACTACCTTATACACACAAGTGTAAAGGAATTAATAAGAATATGTACATATCAATATATGGATGAGCGATGGCCGAACGGCATAGGCAAGATGCAGAAGATGGTATAGATGGTATGAGTAATGTAAGGTATGTAAACATTATATAAAGTGACATTGTTTAAAGTGACTAGTGATACAATTATTACATCCAATTTTTTATTATTAAAGTGGCTAGAGATTTGAGTCAGTATGTTGGTAGCAGCCACTCTATGTTAGTGATGGCTGTTTAACAGTCTGATGGCCTTGAGATAGAAGTTGTTTTTCAGTCTCTCAGTCCCCGCTTTGATGCACCTGTACTGACCTCACCTTCTGGATTATAGTGGGGCAGTTTTGGCCTTTTTGTGACATCGGGTGGTGTAGGTGTCCTGGAGGGCAGGTAGTTTGCCCCCGTGATGCGTTGTGCAGACATCACTACCCTCTGGAGAGCCTTATAGTTGTGGGCGGAGACGTTGCCGTACCAGGCGGTGTTACAGCCCGACAGGATGCTCTCGATTGTGCATCTGCAAAAAGTTTGTGAGTGTTTTTGGTGACAAGCCAAATTTCTTCAGCCTCATTAGGCATAAATGGTCACTCGGGCTCGATGCGAATTGTTACATCAAACCCACCTCCAAACTATGGGCCTCACTACTCAAGAGCAGAGACTAGCTGAACATCCCTGTTTTGACTCGGAGAGGTTTCATTCTCTCAGTGCTCTTAGTCAATATGTATTTGATCAAGAGCAAGATGCCCCCTCAATCTGATTAATCTTTGACACCTTTTCCGGTCTCTGACTGCCGCCCACTAGCGTCTTGGCATCCCTATGTGGCCCAGAGACTGACAGCAACATAAGTCACAGGCTGCATTAAAAACACATTAGGCCAGCGAAAGGAATTAAGGTGGCGCTTATCTGAACGAGAGGAGCTGCTGTGAAAATAAAGTAAACCCCGGCATCTCCACGCATCGCCATCGCCCCTCTGACAATGGCACTCAATGGCACATATAAGAGCCAGGGAAATATGAATATATTGAATTCATGAGATCTAAAAGGACTGCTGCACTACCCCATTCTCTCTCTTCTTCTCCTCCTCCTCGCACTGAGGGAGAAGTATAATTTTTTTTTAAAAAGAATGAGAGAGGAAGAAAAGAGGAAGAGAGAGAGAGAGAGAGAGAGAGAGAGAGAGAGAGAGAGAGAGAGAGAGAGAGGGAGAGGGAGAGGGAGAGGGAGGGAGAGAGAGAGAGAGAGAGAGAGAGAGAGAGAGAGAGAGAGAGAGAGAGAGAGAGAGAGAGAGAGAAACATCCTCTCTTGCATGATAATTTGATTTCATGTGGTTAACATTGCTGAGATGCACAGTGTGTGAGTGCTTGCGAGTATGGGTGAGTGCTTGTGTGTGTGTGTGTAATAGAGGAAGATCAGTCACCGCTATCCACTAGTGGAGGATGATTGCAATGTTGAGGATTGATGTTCAGATGTAGATGAAAATAGCTCTGTCACCAGCTCTGTCACCAGCTCATGATATCAGCTCCGTCGCCAGCTCCGTCATCAGGTCCGTCATCAGCTCTGTCATCAGCTCATGATACCAGCTCTGTCATCAGCTCAGTCATCAGCTCCGTCATCAGCTCTGTCATCAGCTCATGATACCAGCTCTGTCATCAGCTCTGTCACCAGCTCTGTCATCAGCTCTGTCATCAGCTCATGATATCAGCTCTGTCACCAGCTCCGTCATCAGCTCTGTCATCAGCTCATGATACCAGCTCTGTCATCAGCTCCGTCACCAGCTCTGTCATCAGCTCATGATACCAGCTCTGTCACCAGCTCTGTCAACAGCTCCGTCATCAGCTCTGTCATCAGCTCATGATACCAGCTCTGTCATCAGCTCCGTCACCAGCTCTGTCATCAGCTCCGTCACCAGCTCTGTCATCAGCTCCGTTACCAGCTCTGTCATCAGCTCCGGCATCAACTGTGTCATCAGCTCATGATACCAGCTCTGTCATCAGCTCTGTCACCAGCTCTGTCACCAGCTCTGTCATCAGCTCTGTCATCAGCTCTGTCATCAGCTCCGTCATCAGCTCTGTCATCAGCTCCGTCATCAGCTCTGTCATCAGCTCTGTCACCAGCTCTGTCACCAGCTCCGTCATCAGCACTGTCATCAGCTCTGTCATCAGCTCCGTCACCAGCTCTGTCATCAGCTCTGTCACCAGCTCTGTCATCAGTTCTGTCACCAGCTCTGTCACCAGCTCTGTCATCAGCTCTGTCATCATCTCTGTCATCAGCTCTGTCACCATTTCTGTCACCAGCTCTGTCAACTGCTCTGTCAACAGCTCATGATAACAGCTCTGTCATCAGCTCTGTCATCAGCTCTGTCAACAGCTCATGATTACATCTCTGTCATCAGTTCGGTCACCAGCTCTGTCATCAGCTCTGTCATCAGCTCATGATACCAGCTCTGTCATCAGCTCATGATGCCAGCTCTGTCATCAGCTCCGTCACCAGCTCTGTCATCAGCTCTGTCATCAGCTCATGATACCAGCTCTGTCACCAGCTCCGTCATCAGCTCTGTCATCAGCTCATGACATAAGCTCTGTCAACACCTCATGATTCCAGCTCTGTCACCAGCTCTGTCATCATCTCTGTCATCAGCTCTGTCACCAGCTCTGTCACCATCTCTGTCATCAGCTCTGTCATCAGTTCTGTCACCAGCTCTGTCACCAGCACTGTCATCAGCTCTGTCATCAGCTCTGTCATCAGTTCTGTCACCAGCTCTGTCATCAGCTCTGTCACCAGCTCTGTCACCAGCTCTGTCATCAGCTCTGTCATCAGCTCTGTCATCAGCTCCGTCACCAGCTCTGTCACCAGCTCTGTCATCAGCTCTGTCATCAGCTCATGATACCAGCTATGTCATCAGCTCATGATACCATCTCTGTCATCAGCTCCGTCACCAGCTCTGTCATCAGCTCTGTCATCAGCTTTTGATACCAGCTCTGTCATCAGCTCCGTCACCAGCTCTGTCATCATCTCCGTTATAATCTCTGTAATCACCTCCGTCATCAGCTCTGTCATCAGCTCTGTCACCAGCTCTGTCACCAGCTCTGTCATCAGCTCATGAAATCAGCTCCGGAATCAGCTCCGTCACCAGCTCTGTCATCAGCTCTGTCATCAGCATATGATACCAGCTCTGTCACCAGCTCTGTCACCAGCTCCGTCATCAGCTCTGTTATCAGCTCATGATACCAGCTCTGTCATCAGCTCTGTCACCAGCTCTGTCATTAGCTCATGATACCAGCTCTGTCATCAGCTCTGTCATCAGCTCAGTCATCAGCTCTGTCATCAGCTCTGTCATCGGCTCCGTCATCAGCTCTGTCACCAGCTCTGTCATCAGCTCCGTCATCAGCTCTGTCATCAGCTCTGTCATCAGCTCCGTCACCAGCTCTGTCACCAGCTCTGTCATCAGCTCTGTCATGAGCTCATGATACCAGCTCTGTCACCAGCTCTGTCAACTGCTCTGTCAACAGCTCATGATTCCATCTCTGTCATCAGCTCTGTCACCAACTCTGTCATCAGCTCTGTCATCAGCTCATGATACCAGCTCTGGCATCAGCTCATGATACCAGCTCTGTCATCAGCTCCGTCACCAGCTCTGTCACCAGCTCCGTCATCAGCTCTGTCTTCATCTCATGATACCTGCTCTGTCATCAGCTCATGATACCAGCTCTGTCATCAGCTCTGTCACCAGCTCTGTCACCAGCTCTGTCATCAGCTCCCTCATCAGCTCTGTCATCAGCTCTGTCATCAGCTCCGTCATCAGCTCTGTCATCAGCTCTGTCACCAGCTCTGTCACCAGCTCTGTCATCAGCTCTGTCATCAGCTCTGTCATCAGCTCCGTCATCAGCTCCGTCACCAGCTCTGTCACCAGCTCTGTCATCAGCTCAGTCATCAGCTCTGTCACCAGCTCTGTCATCAGCTCTGTCATCAGCTCATGATACCAGCTCTGTCACCAGCTCTGTCATCAGCTCTGTTACCAGCTCTGTCACCAGCTCTGTCACCAGCTCTGTCATCAGCTCTGTCACCAGCTCTGTCACCAGCTCTGTCATCAGCTCCCTCATCAGCTCTGTCACCAGCTCTGTCATCAGCTCCGTCATCAGCTCTGTCATCAGCTCTGTCACCAGCTCTGTCACCAGCTCTGTCATCAGCTCTGTCATCAGCTCTGTCATCAGCTCCGTCATCAGCTCTGTCACCAGCTCTGTCACCAGCTCTGTCATCAGCTCAGTCATCAGCTATGTCACCAGCTCTGTCATCAGCTCTGTCATGAGCTCATGATACCAGCTCTGTCACCAGCTCTGTCATCAGCTCTGTCATCAGCTCATGATACCAGCTATGTCATCAGCTCATGATACCATCTCTGTCATCAGCTCCGTCACCAGCTCTGTCATCAGCTCTGTCATCAGCTTTTGATACCAGCTCTGTCATCAGCTCCGTCACCAGCTCTGTCATCATCTCCGTTATAATCTCTGTAATCACCTCCGTCATCAGCTCTGTCATCAGCTCTGTCACCAGCTCTGTCACCAGCTCTGTCATCAGCTCATGAAATCAGCTCCGGAATCAGCTCCGTCACCAGCTCTGTCATCAGCTCTGTCATCAGCATATGATACCAGCTCTGTCACCAGCTCTGTCACCAGCTCCGTCATCAGCTCTGTTATCAGCTCATGATACCAGCTCTGTCATCAGCTCTGTCACCAGCTCTGTCATTAGCTCATGATACCAGCTCTGTCATCAGCTCTGTCATCAGCTCAGTCATCAGCTCTGTCATCAGCTCTGTCATCGGCTCCGTCATCAGCTCTGTCACCAGCTCTGTCATCAGCTCCGTCATCAGCTCTGTCATCAGCTCTGTCATCAGCTCCGTCACCAGCTCTGTCACCAGCTCTGTCATCAGCTCTGTCATGAGCTCATGATACCAGCTCTGTCACCAGCTCTGTCAACTGCTCTGTCAACAGCTCATGATTCCATCTCTGTCATCAGCTCTGTCACCAACTCTGTCATCAGCTCTGTCATCAGCTCATGATACCAGCTCTGGCATCAGCTCATGATACCAGCTCTGTCATCAGCTCCGTCACCAGCTCTGTCACCAGCTCCGTCATCAGCTCTGTCTTCATCTCATGATACCAGCTCTGTCATCAGCTCATGATACCAGCTCTGTCATCAGCTCTGTCACCAGCTCTGTCACCAGCTCTGTCATCAGCTCCCTCATCAGCTCTGTCATCAGCTCTGTCATCAGCTCCGTCATCAGCTCTGTCATCAGCTCTGTCACCAGCTCTGTCACCAGCTCTGTCATCAGCTCTGTCATCAGCTCTGTCATCAGCTCCGTCATCAGCTCCGTCACCAGCTCTGTCACCAGCTCTGTCATCAGCTCAGTCATCAGCTCTGTCACCAGCTCTGTCATCAGCTCTGTCATCAGCTCATGATACCAGCTCTGTCACCAGCTCTGTCATCAGCTCTGTCACCAGCTCTGTCACCAGCTCTGTCACCAGCTCTGTCATCAGCTCTGTCACCAGCTCTGTCACCAGCTCTGTCATCAGCTCCCTCATCAGCTCTGTCACCAGCTCTGTCATCAGCTCCGTCATCAGCTCTGTCATCAGCTCTGTCACCAGCTCTGTCACCAGCTCTGTCATCAGCTCTGTCATCAGCTCTGTCATCAGCTCCGTCATCAGCTCTGTCACCAGCTCTGTCACCAGCTCTGTCATCAGCTCAGTCATCAGCTATGTCACCAGCTCTGTCATCAGCTCTGTCATGAGCTCATGATACCAGCTCTGTCACCAGCTCTGTCACCAGCTCTGTCAACTGCTCTGTCAACAGCTCATGATACCAGCTCGGTCATCAGCTCTGTCAACAGCTCATGATTCCATCTCTGTTATCAGCTCTGTCACCACCTCTGTCATCAGCTCTGTCATCAGCTCATGATACCAGCTCTATCATCAGCTCTGTCACCAGCTCTGTCAACAGCTCATGATTTCAGATCTGTCACCAGCTCTGTCATCAGCTCTGTCATCAGCTCATGATACCAGCTCTGTCATCAGCCTTGTCATCAGCTCTGTCATCAGCTCATGATACCAGCTCTGTCACCAGCTCTGTCATCAGCTCTGTCACCAGCTCTGTCACCAGCTCTGTCACCAGCTCTGTCACCAGCTCTGTCATCAGCTCCGTCATCAGCTCTGTCATCAGCTCTGTCACCAGCTCTGTCACCAGCTCTGTCATCAGCTCTGTCATCAGCTCTGTCATCAGCTCCGTCAACAGCTCTGTCACCAGCTCTGTCACCAGCTCTGTCATCAGCTCAGTCATCAGCTATGTCACCAGCTCTGTCATCAGCTCTGTCATGAGCTCATGATACCAGCTCTGTCACCAGCTCTGTCAACTCCTCTGTCAACAGCTCATGATTCCATCTCTGTCATCAGCTCTGTCACCAACTCTGTCATCAGCTCTGTCATCAGCTCATGATACCAGCTCTGGCATCAGCTCATGATACCAGCTCTGTCATCAGCTCCGTCACCAGCTCTGTCACCAGCTCTGTCACCAGCTCCGTCATCAGCTCTGTCTTCATCTCATGATACCAGCTCTGTCATCAGCTCATGATACCAGCTCTGTCATCAGCTCTGTCACCAGCTCTGTCACCAGCTCCCTCATCAGCTCTGTCATCAGCTCTGTCATCAGCTCCGTCATCAGCTCTGTCATCAGCTCTGTCACCAGCTCTGTCACCAGCTCTGTCATCAGCTCTGTCATCAGCTCTGTCATCAGCTCCGTCATCAGCTCTGTCATCAGCTCTGTCATCAGCTCATGATACCAGCTCTGTCACCAGCTCTGTCATCAGCTCTGTCACCAGCTCCGTCACCAGCTCTGTCACCAGCTCTGTCATCAGCTCTGTCACCAGCTCTGTCACCAGCTCTGTCATCAGCTCCCTCATCAGCTCTGTCACCAGCTCTGTCATCAGCTCCGTCATCAGCTCTGTCATCAGCTCTGTCACCAGCTCTGTCACCAGCTCTGTCATCAGCTCTGTCATCAGCTCTGTCATCAGCTCCGTCATCAGCTCTGTCACCAGCTCTGTCACCAGCTCTGTCATCAGCTCAGTCATCAGCTATGTCACCAGCTCTGTCATCAGCTCTGTCATGAGCTCATGATACCAGCTCTGTCACCAGCTCTGTCACCAGCTCTGTCAACTGCTCTGTCAACAGCTCATGATACCAGCTCGGTCATCTGCTCTGTCAACAGCTCATGATTCCATCTCTGTTATCAGCTCTGTCACCACCTCTGTCATCAGCTCTGTCATCAGCTCATGATACCAGCTCTATCATCAGCTCTGTCACCAGCTCTGTCAACAGCTCATGATTCCAGATCTGTCACCAGCTCTGTCATCAGCTCTGTCATCAGCTCATGATACCAGCTCTGTCATCAGCCTTGTCATCAGCTCTGTCATCAGCTCATGATACCAGCTCTGTCACCAGCTCTGTCATCAGCTCTGTCACCAGCTCTGTCACCAGCTCTGTCACCAGCTCTGTCATCAGCTCCGTCACCAGCTCTGTCACCAGCTCTGTCATCAGCTCCCTCATCAGCTCTGTCACCAGCTCTGTCATCAGCTCCGTCATCAGCTCTGTCATCAGCTCTGTCACCAGCTCTGTCACCAACTCTGTCATCAGCTCTGTCATCAGCTCTGTCATCAGCTCCGTCATCAGCTCTGTCACCAGCTCTGTCACCAGCTCTGTCATCAGCTCAGTCATCAGCTATGTCACCAGCTCTGTCATCAGCTCTGTCATGAGCTCATGATACCAGCTCTGTCACCAGCTCTGTCACCAGCTCTGTCAACTGCTCTGTCAACAGCTCATGATACCAGCTCGGTCATCAGCTCTGTCAACAGCTCATGATTTCATCTCTGTCATCAGCTCTGTCACCACCTCTGTCATCAGCTCTGTCATCAGCTCATGATACCAGCTCTATCATCAGCTCTGTCACCAGCTCTGTCAACAGCTCATGATTCCAGCTCTGTCACCAGCTCTGTCATCAGCTCTGTCATCAGCTCATGATACCAGCTCTGTCATCAGCTCTGTCACCAGCTCTGTCATCAGCTCTGTCACCAGCTCTGTCATCAGCTCTGTCATCAGCTCTGTCATCAGCTCTGTCATCAGCTCTGTCATCAGCTCTGTCATCAGCTCTGTCATCAGCTCACCAGTGCGTCTTTACTTTTTGATTGTGTTGTGTCACTTTGAGCATTGGTTAAACAGTTTTACATTTGAGTCATTAAGCAGATGCTGTTATTCAGAACTACTTCCAGGAGCAGTTATGGTTAAATGCCTTTTTCAGGGGCACATTGACAGACTTTTCACCTTGTCGACCTTTCGGTGACTGGCCCAACACTCTTACCTGCTAGGCTGCCTACCGCTAGGCTACCTGCCGCTAGGTTACCTGCCGCTAGGCTACCTGCCGCTAGCCTACCTGCCACTAGGCTACCTACTGCTAGGCTACCTACCGCTAGCCTACCTGCCACTAGGCTACCTACCGCTAGGCTACGTACCACTAGCCTACCTGCCACTAGGGTACCTACCGCTAGGCTACCTACCGCTAGCCTACCTGCCACTAGGCTACCTACCGCTAGGCTATCTACCGCTAGGCTATCTACTGCTAGGCTACCTGCCGCTAGCCTACCTGCCACTAGGCAAATAAGACAAATTACTTAGGTCAACTTAATTTGTGATTCATCATGATGAGATATCCATTCGTTCAGCGTTTGTCACTTCCACATGTTATTTACTTATGTTGAGCTCTGGTTTGTGTAGATTTAAGGATATTGTTGTTTCATAGCAGCAGGTTGGAAAACTGGGCTGCAGAACCGCCTGGTGTTTGAACAAGATTCAGAAATCATAATCCTTCAGAAACTCACCCCCCCATCTCTCTCTCTCTCTCTTGCTCTCTCTCTCTCACACACATGCACACAATCTCTTTATCTCTCATAATGCTCTCTATTTCTCCTTCCACATCCAAAACACAGCAAATTACTTGTGTTTTACATCATAAGTTATTGAAGGTCTTTAAACAATAAGAATCGTTGACACGACAGATGAGGTTTAATAAAATAATCTGCTTTTCAACCAAACTGACCTACGTTTTCCCCATCTCTTCACAGCCGGCCGACTTCCCACAGGGGTTTCAGATCCCCTGTGTCCATTAGACTGTATCAACTCAGAGCAGGTCTCAGATCCCCTGTGTCCATTAGACACTACCGTCTTAGATCCTGCAGATCCCCTTTGGAAGTAGACACTACTTCTATTAGATACTATTGACCAGTCATTTAGTGAGCGGTGTAAACTGGGATTACAAATGACATGTTGTTGTATACTAAGATGCTAAACACAACCACACAGGTTGCTTTTAATCCTCCAACAGAGACGTAATGAGGATATTATAAACAAAACAAACAGAGACATAATGAGGATATTATAAACAAAACAAACAGAGACGTAATGAGGATATTATAAACAAAACCAACAGAGACGTAATGAGGATACTATAAACAAAACAAACAGAGACATAATGAGGATATTATAAACAAAACAAACAGAGACGTAATGAGGATATTATAAACAAAACAAACAGAGACGTAATGAAGATATTATAAACAAAACAAACAGAGACGTAATGAGGATATTATAAACAAAACAAACAGAGACGTAATGAGGATATTATAAACAAAACAAACAGAGACGTAATGAGGATATTATAAACAAAACAAACAGAGACGTAATGAGGATATTATAAACAAAACAAACAGAGACGTAATGAGGATATTATAAACAAAACAAACAGAGACGTAATGAGGATATTATAAACAAAACAAACAGAGATGTAATGAGGATATTATAAACAAAACAAACAGAGACGTAATGAGGATACTATAAACAAAACAAACAGAGACGTAATGAGGATATTATAAACAAAACAAACAGAGACGTAATGAGGATATTATAAACAAAACCAACAGAGATGTAATGAGGATATTATAAACAAAACAAACAGAGACGTAATGAGGATATTATAAACAAAACAAACAGAGACGTAATGAGGATATTATAAACAAAACAAACAGAGACGTAATGAGGATATTATAAACAAAACAAACAGAGACGTAATGAGGATATTATAAACAAAACAAACAGAGACGTAATGAGGATATTATAAACAAAACAAACAGAGACGTAATGAGGATATTATAAACAAAACAAACAGAGACGTAATGATGATATTATAAACAAAACAAACAGAGACGTAATGAGGATATTATAAACAAAACAAACAGAGACGTAATGAGGATATTATAAACAAAACAAACAGAGACGTAATGAGGATATTATAAACAAAACAAACAGAGACGTAATGAGGATACTATAAACAAAACAAACAGAGATGTAATGAGGATATTATAAACAAAACAAACAGAGACGTAATGAGGATATTATAAACAAAACAAACAGAGACGTAATGAGGATATTATAAACAAAACAAACAGAGACGTAATGAGGATATTATAAACAAAACAAACAGAGACGTAATGAGGATATTATAAACAAAACAAACAGAGATGTAATGAGGATATTATAAACAAAACAAACAGAGACGTAATGAGGATATTATAAACAAAACAAACAGAGACGTAATGAGGATATTATAAACAAAACCAACAGAGACGTAATGAGGATATTATAAACAAAACAAACAGAGATGTAATGAGGATATTATAAACAAAACAAACAGAGACGTAATGAGGATATTATAAACAAAACAAACAGAGATGTAATGAGGATATTATAAACAAAACAAACAGAGACGTAATGAGGATATTATAAACAAAACAAACAGAGACGTAATGAGGATATTATAAACAAAACAAACAGAGACGTAATGAGGATATTATAAACAAAACAAACAGAGACGTAATGAGGATATTATAAACAAAACAAACAGAGATGTAATGAGGATATTATAAACAAAACAAACAGAGACGTAATGAGGATATTATAAACAAAACAAACAGAGACGTAATGAGGATATTATAAACAAAACAAACAGAGATGTAATGAGGATATTATAAACAAAACAAACAGAGATGTAATGAGGATATTATAAACAAAACAAACAGAGACGTAATGAGGATATTATAAACAAAACCAACAGAGACGTAATGAGGATATTATAAACAAAACAAACAGAGACGTAATGAGGATATTATAAACAAAACAAACAGAGATGTAATGAGGATACTATAAACAAAACAAACAGAGACGTAATGAGGATATTATAAACAAAACAAACAGAGACGTAATGAGGATATTATAAACAAAACAAACAGAGATGTAATGAGGATATTATAAACAAAACAAACAGAGACGTAATGAGGATATTATAAACAAAACAAACAGAGACGTAATGAGGATATTATAAACAAAACAAACAGAGACGTAATGAGGATATTATAAACAAAACCAACAGAGACGTAATGACGATATTATAAACAAAACCAACAGAGACGTAATGAGGATATTATAAACAAAACAAACAGAGATGTAATGAGGATATTATAAACAAAACAAACAGAGATGTAATGAGGATATTATAAACAAAACAAACAGAGACGTAATGAGGATACTATAAACAAAACAAACAGAGACGTAATGAGGATATTATAAACAAAACAAACAGAGACGTAATGAGGATATTATAAACAAAACAAACAGAGACGTAATGAGGATATTATAAACAAAACCAACAGAGACGTAATGAGGATATTATAAACAAAACAAACAGAGACGTAATGAGGATATTATAAACAAAACAAACAGAGATGTAATGAGGATATTATAAACAAAACCAACAGAGATGTAATGAGGATATTATAAACAAAACAAACAGAGACGTAATGAGGATATTATAAACAAAACAAACAGAGACGTAATGAGGATATTATAAACAAAACAAACAGAGACGTAATGAGGATATTATAAACAAAACCAACAGAGACGTAATGAGGATATTATAAACAAAACAAACAGAGACGTAATGAGGATATTATAAACAAAACAAACAGAGACGTAATGAGGATATTATAAACAAAACAAACAGAGACGTAATGAGGATATTATAAACAAAACAAACAGAGACGTAATGAGGATATTATAAACAAAACAAACAGAGATGTAATGAGGATATTATAAACAAAACAAACAGAGACGTAATGAGGATATTATAAACAAAACAAACAGAGACGTAATGAGGATATTATAAACAAAACAAACAGAGATGTAATGAGGATACTATAAACAAAACAAACAGAGACGTAATGAGGATATTATAAACAAAACAAACAGAGACGTAATGAGGATATTATAAACAAAACAAACAGAGACGTAATGAGGATATTATAAACAAAACAAACAGAGACGTAATGAGGATATTATAAACAAAACAAACAGAGACGTAATGAGGATATTATAAACAAAACAAACAGAGATGTAATGAGGATATTATAAACAAAACAAACAGAGACGTAATGAGGATATTATAAACAAAACAAACAGAGACGTAATGAGGATATTATAAACAAAACAAACAGAGACGTAATGAGGATATTATAAACAAAACAAACAGAGACGTAATGAGGATATTATAAACAAAACAAACAGAGACGTAATGAGGATATTATAAACAAAACAAACAGAGACGTAATGAGGATATTATAAACAAAACAAACAGAGACGTAATGAGGATATTATAAACAAAACAAACAGAGATGTAATGAGGATATTATAAACAAAACAAACAGAGATGTAATGAGGATATTATAAACAAAACAAACAGAGACGTAATGAGGATATTATAAACAAAACAAACAGAGACGTAATGAGGATATTATAAACAAAACAAACAGAGACGTAATGAGGATATTATAAACAAAACCAACAGAGATGTAATGAGGATATTATAAACAAAACAAACAGAGATGTAATGAGGATATTATAAACAAAACAAACAGAGACGTAATGAGGATATTATAAACAAAACAAACAGAGACGTAATGAGGATATTATAAACAAAACAAACAGAGACGTAATGAGGATATTATAAACAAAACAAACAGAGATGTAATGAGGATACTATAAACAAAACAAACAGAGACGTAATGAGGATATTATAAACAAAACAAACAGAGACGTAATGAGGATATTATAAACAAAACAAACAGAGATGTAATGAGGATATTATAAACAAAACCAACAGAGACGTAATGAGGATATTATAAACAAAACAAACAGAGACGTAATGAGGATATTATAAACAAAACAAACAGAGACGTAATGAGGATATTATAAACAAAACAAACAGAGATGTAATGAGGATATTATAAACAAAACAAACAGAGACGTAATGAGGATATTATAAACAAAACAAACAGAGACGTAATGAGGATATTATAAACAAAACAAACAGAGACGTAATGAGGATATTATAAACAAAACAAACAGAGACGTAATGAGGATATTATAAACAAAACAAACAGAGACGTAATGAGGATATTATAAACAAAACAAACAGAGATGTAATGAGGATATTATAAACAAAACAAACAGAGACGTAATGAGGATATTATAAACAAAACAAACAGAGACGTAATGAGGATATTATAAACAAAACAAACAGAGACGTAATGAGGATATTATAAACAAAACAAACAGAGATGTAATGAGGATATTATAAACAAAACAAACAGAGACGTAATGAGGATATTATAAACAAAACAAAAAAATATGTAGTTAAGCCACTAATTAGTCAACTATAACTTAAACCCTTCGTAATGGTTTAACAGAAACACACACACACACACACACACACACACACACACACACACACACACACACACACACACAAATAGTGACATATAGGTTTGCAAAGGGACGTTATTACTGGTAACTTTTACCAGTACACTACCAGAACTTTGAAAACTTTTGAGGATTTTATGTAATTTTCATAACCTGTAAAATATCTAAAATCAGATGATTTTAAAATGTTTATGTTTATGACAAAGATGTAAAACATTATCCAATATATAGCCCATTAACTTAGGGGCCAATTCAGATGTAGAAATGTACACCTTTCCTACGCACTTCTCAGTGTTTGGTATGCAGACTTACCTCATTTAGTCACTTAAAGCACTCTGCAGATGTGGCTACCTTGCACGCCCTGAATACATTTCATTCAACCGCTGAAAACCCTCTCACTTACTGAACAACAGATTTTCTTGTGGAGTTTTTATTCAATAGGGTTTTCAGTACATTTATCTTAAGCCATCCCTTTAAATACGCTGTACATCTCAGTTAGCATTCTGTCGACAGACTCACTAGAATTTATCGAGAGAACGTTGGAGAAAATTAGCGATCAATGAAAAAAAACATCTAAACATATGCATACTCGTCTCCATTTCAGCACCAATTTGTAGATTTAAAAATGATCTGATCTTGTAGATCATTTAGGTTTAGGAATGTATTTATGAATCATAAAAATAGGTTTGGAATTTACACACTAAAGAAAAATGTGGTTTGATTCATTCAAAAAATGACCACGTTCAGTTTTTTCAACCAAGGGTAACGTTGGAAGATTAGTCTACAGTACATAGAATTAAAGTAGGGAGAATAGTGTACCCTCGTCTATTGGGTACAGTAGTTATGGGACTGTGTCATGACATTATTGCACTGTGTCGGGTTCATACTGTAACGGCTTGGTCTGCGCTACATAATGATTAATTAGCCGACATGTCTTCATATTTATTTATTTATTATCAACTGTTACTAATGATCCTCAGCAACAACCACGCGGCTGTGACGGCATTTACAGAGAAAGCAAACGAAGGTAAAACAAAATGATGCAATTAAATAGAAGGATACCGTAGTCCAGGGGCATTCAACTCTGACCCTACGAGGCACAGAGCCTGCTGGTTTTCTGTTCTACCTGATAATTCATTACACCCACCAGGTGTCCCAGGTCTAAATCAGTCCCTGATTAGAGGGGAACAATGAAAAAACGCAGTGGAACTGGCTTCGAGGTCCAGAGTTGAGTTTGAGGGATGTAGGCTTTACCAACTGAATGGAATTAACAGTACATTGACAGTTTAACATGTGTGTTTATTAGGTCTACTGACAGTCGATACTGATAGTGACTAATATTTAACATGATAGAAATAGGAAACTGAGAAAGTTGGGGTAGCCTATAATTAAGACATTCGACAGTGCCCATCCCTGCTTGTTAAAAGGCTGTGCAATTTAAATCCAGTAAAATAGCATGGCATTTTCACTGAGGGAAAGTTGATGTGCTTCAGTTTACTGCCGACTGGTTTCACATTTGTCTTGAACTATTTTAAGGTAAAATAGATTGAAAACAAGTAACGTTTATATTTACAATTCCCTTACCAAATGGATTACTCTTTTACCTAGCTCTTATCAATAGCTCTTATCAATAGCTCTTATCAATAGCTCTTATCAATAGCTCTTATCAATAGCTCTTATCAAGTTGTAAATGACAGTGTATGGGGAACGGTGTTATTTCTATCTGAAAAAATTAAGTAGATGCTTTTTCCACTTGGAACCAGTAGGTTTGCTTGACCTTATTCATGGTTTTCTCACGTGTAAAGGTGGTGGAATTATGAGGGAATTAAGTCAAGGTCAGTCTGGGGACACACCTCCACCACACCTTCATCTATTCCATCTCCACCCCAAATTAAAAGCGGGTGCTATTCTCATGCTTCAGTTCAAGGTCAGAATACGCATACAGAGAAACGTGCTTAAAAAGGGAATTACATTCAGTTTACTCACGCTTAACATGGGCCAGAATTCCTCCCTTGGTGAATAAAAGGGTTTCAGCATGAAACATCCTTTACACACTCATTCACTTGTACTATGTCATTATGTCTTAGTTGTACTTTTTTTGTGGCCAAATAGGTAGCAATTGTGAAAACATGTAGTACTTGGTAGAGTTGCAGAGTTAATTGAAAATTATGTCATTGTTTATTAAATGCTTTTTTCATTAATTTGCATATTTTTTCTTGAACCATTTTTTTTCTTCTTGAACCACCAGTTTATCCACTAGAAATGTATTGACAATATGGACAGAGATATAAATTGAATTTATGAGATCTAAAAGGATTCCTTCTCTCTCTATCGTTCCCGTTCTCCTCTTCCTTGCCCTCCTCTTCCTCTTGAAAAAGAATGAGAGCGAAAGAAGAGAGAAAGATAGAGGAGAGAGAAAAGAGTGAAACACATGGGCAAAGAAAAAGTTATATTTTATTTTAACAAGTTATTCAAGTATACATTTTCTTAAATGAACTGTAGTTTTGAAACCCTAGACGAAATTTCACACGACATGTGACTACATCACACCAAGATCCTGGAGATAATGGAAATCTACAGGGATAATACAATATTAGCTGAGTTTCGAGCTTCAAGTTTCCACAAACATTGTGATAAAAAAAACACCATGTACTGTAACAGCTTGGATTTTCTTTACGTAAATTAGGCACAGAGGCTTTTATATACCTGTCATCCAGTGACCAAGTGTCCCTGTTAGCCTAGCAGGTTATTAATCAGAGTACGGGTCTATATGTTTATGCATTCATCTGCAGAAGGGGGATTAACTGATTAAAAGCAATAGATTTTCTGCCAGCCAAGCATAGGCAGCGTCAAAGCTAGCCTACAGTATGAAAAATGGCTTTCACAGATATCTGAAGGTAGGAGCCAATGAACGGATCAATGGTGGAATCAACAGGGTCATTCTAATTGAGGGCATTTCTTATACAGATTCCACCCCAACACTGACATGGAGGCTAGACCGTGACATATCGCATGGTAAATCTTATCTGGGAAAACCCTAAAGAACCTAGCCAACTTGGGCATGGACTTGTATACACTTAGAGAGCTACAGTGACAGTACAAACAGCATACAGCTTTGGGTTGCTGAATCGTACCTAGAGATCCAATCTGCCCTTGGCATCAATGTACTGTATGCATAGTGTAGATGTCAAGTTGTTCTGGCCCCATGGTGGTGTGATACTACACCAGGCAATGAAATGGATTTGTCTGAATTCCATAATTGTCTAATGCATTGTATGTTTTCCATATAACTCATATGTATGCTTGGGGGAAACACTTTTCAAAAGTATTTCTGATTGTGTTCTCGTTGTTCTTAAAATTGCCTTGGGTTTGTACAAAAACAAGAACAATACTGTTTTACACCAAGGTCAATTGTGAGTTATTCCAACCACCTGGTTTGTCAAGAGGCATTTCCAATACGTCTGGCGAAATTACATTTCTAGACTGACAGGCAGAGGCAGCACGTTACGCTTTATCCCCTCACATCATATAACAAACGCTCAAGGTAGAAATGTATCTTGATCATCAACATACAGTATGTAATTTTTAAAAAAGAATTATATACAAGAGATCAATCAGTGTTAATTTCTCCTGGGACAACTAGGGCTTCCGTGAGGGGCTGTGTTAGCAAAATTGCAATTTGGCCTGCAGGACATAGCGGAGAGAAAGCAGGACCAGACCTTCCCGAGCTCAGACCGTGGACATGTTAGATAATCTAACAACACTATTTGTCATGTGGATAATGTCACACAGCTCAGAAAAACAAATGCATCAGCCAAAATAACATTAAACTATCACAAGAATGGATAAGGTGGATAAGGACCTACATGTAGTGCCCTAGATAGATAAATGCTGACGCTCAAGGCTTTGGCTTGTAAACAACAAACAAAGAAACACGGAACCACCTTGCCTCATCCCGCCCGGGGGTTCAAGGGCTAAGATAACGAGAAGGGAGTGGTGCTGCTGGTTAATGTAAAACATCCTCATTGTTAGCGATAAGATTTCTCCCTCTAAGCCATTAGCCATCCCACCAGAGGGTTAGCTGTGCATGTAATGAGGGCTGGAGAGGAGAGTAGAGAGCCATGCTCACTTCAGTCTTAGCATGTTACCGCTCATGTTTAAAGAACTGTTCAGGTGCAGATAACAGGACAGTATAATGGAGATATGCAGCCTAAGTTACATAGTCTATTAATCACATTGTTTAAGAGTAACAGCTTTACCCAGTCAAGTCCAAGCTGAATGTTTTCAACATATGGTTTAAAGGAAGAATTGCCAGCACTGTGTTCGTGTGTTGTACAAATGGAGTGCTATGTTATGTGACAGTTTCCTGCTAGCCAAAACAGGGCAGATTGCCAGTGGTGTCGGTAGGGGATGGGGGTCCATTAGAAATGCAGCATCAGTGTAACTTCTGGAGAAACAGTTAGAGGGAGCAGGACAGTGTTTTCCATCTGTATATCTGCCCTTGTTTCTCCACCATACCCAAACCGTCAGCAGATGACAGAAGACCGCAGAGAAAAAGACAAATATGTGTGGGATGGCACAGTATAATATAATGAGTGTGTCAAGATACCATACAGGACGAGAGAATTCACAGCTCACTGTCAGAGCAGCCAGAGACCAGCAACGTATGACACAAATGTTGAAAGATGAATTAAACAGAGCTATAAATCCTCTGGGGCTCCAGAGTGGCTCAGCGGTCTAAGGCACTGCATCGCAGTGCTAGAGATGTCACTACAGACCCTGGTTTGATTCCAGGCTGTATCACAACCGGCTGTGATTGGAATTCCCATAGGGCAACGCACAATTGGCCCAGCATCATCCTGGTTAGGATTTGGCCTGGGTAGGCTGTCATTTGTAAATTGTAACTGACTTGCCTAGATAAATAAAAATCAAGAGCCAAGCTGAAACATCACATACTTAGTGGTATTTACTTGTGGTATGAGATAACGGTCATGGATATGGACTCAATGACTTTAGACCGTTTCTCCTCTCTGAAACATTTCGAGGACCACAATGGGAAAAAAATGATTGACTTTTTACTTTAGATCATTTGGACTTGATAGTAGCATTCCACAAACGTAATAGTTTTATAGTTATCTTGTTCTATGAGAGAGGTCATCTCTGGACATTCACATGGCTATGTACAATACTTTCAAATCATTACATAAAATCAGTCAATTAATCATTGAATAAGCTAAATCCATAGCTCTGTATCAATGATGAACTGAACAGGTATTTTCCTTTATTCTCTTTACGATCTGTGGACTGTAGCACAAAGTAAAACCCTGTCTAGTCAACCTTTCGTTCACATCTGACAGGTGGTCTGGGTTAAGAAGTATGGTTCAGCTCTGTCTCCAGATGAACGGAGAAAGTGAATTAGTTGTAGGTTAGTAGGTTATCTATTTCGGAGGAATAACATACAGAGACTCACACAGACGTCACGTTACCACCTGTCCCCCGATATTGGCTCATACTGTACCTCGCTGGAACTCGGGACCACTGCTTTGCTAACATACGTGACCGCTCTTCTTGATGACGTTCCAACCGGTTGAGCCACCCACAAGGTACCAATTGGATGGTTCCAGCCGTGAAAGCTAGCCTTGTAGTGAGCTAACATTACATTCCTTGCTACGTTACACACACACTCCTGTTACAGCACACGCTCAATACTATCTTGTGCTGTTCAAC
Source organism: Oncorhynchus mykiss (assembly GCF_013265735.2). NCBI lineage: Eukaryota > Metazoa > Chordata > Actinopteri > Salmoniformes > Salmonidae > Oncorhynchus > Oncorhynchus mykiss. Next base: position 90,604,244 of record NC_048569.1, on the reverse strand, counting down.
CTTATCGTCTTGCCTCTATAAACCACACATACTGTAAGCATTAAACATGCACACATGGACACACACACATGCATTTGCATGCACACACACACGCACACACACACAGTCTGGTATAACTTACCTTGTGGGGCCACACAATTCAGTCCCATTCAAAATCCTATTTTCCCTAACCCTTAGCCTAACCTTACCCTTAACCCTAAGCTTTACCTTAAACCCAAAACTTAACCTTAACCCTAAACCTATCCCTAACCCTAATTCTAATTCTAACATTAACCATAAACCCTCTAGAAATAGCATTTGACCTTGTGGGAACTAACAAAATGTCCCCAGTTGGTCCAATTTTGTTTGTTTACTATTCTTGTGGTGACTTCTGATTACAACAAGCATAGTTAAACACATCCACACACACACAATGCACACAAACACCAATTTGTTGGAGTCACTTTATCTCAACAGGGGAAAGAAAGTGCACAACATTAATAATCCCACATCACAGGGCTGGCTGACTAACCCATAATGACTAGTTGTCTAATTCAACCTGGGTGTTTGTTGGGAAGATAGGAAATTGTCCAGGCTCAAGGTGATCTGAGGTGGATGTAAACAAGGTGGTTGTTGATGAGGATTCAGAAGATCATAAGTCACTAACCCATTCCTTTTATACAAAACGCTAGAGGTAGGTCATATTATAGAACGCATATTAACATATCAGGGATATCTGGGACCACAGAAGGCGCATAGCAAGTTATCTGAGAGGAACATGGAGTGGGCAGAGCACTGCAGCATCAGGGGCCTGAATCTGAAGTCATGACAACAGCTGCATACTCAGATATTCACAGAGAGACTCACTAAAGAGCGGGTGTAGAAAGAGAGAAAGAGGAAGAGAGAGCGAGAGCGAGAGACAGAGGCAGAGACAGACAGAGAGAGAGAGAGAGAGAGAGAGAGAGAGAGAGAGAGAGAGAGAGAGAGAGAGAGAGAGAGAGAGAGAGAGAGAGAGAGAAGGATAGAGAGGGAGAAGGGGAGAGAGAGAGAAAAAAATGTTAATAATTGTTGAGTTTGTATTTATGCAGGTCATAGATCGAGCCCGCTAGCGAGTGCTTGTGTGTGACTGTGAGTGAGTGTGCAGTTCAAAGGAGCCTCTCTCTATTTTGCCAGGGTGATTAGGAGAGAACTTAATTTGACTTCCTCCTCTTCAGAGTGTGACAGTTGTCTAGGAGACAAAATGAAGGGGCTCCCAGGTCCTCTGTGCATTCTTCTCTTTGCTGGCTAATTACGCCCACCACCTCCTCTTAGAAACCGCTGCGCAATTAAAACTTTGAATAATGATTTTGCTGGAACTGGTGGTTTAACGACAGGATTGAAGAAGTAGTGGAACAGTGTGCGAGTGTTTAGCAGAACCTCCAGCCTATCCCCATGGATGGTTATCACACATTCGACAATAGTTTGTAGGACACTTAGAAATAAATATGTGCAGGTAACTGCACAAATAAAAGAAGCACCAACATAAAGTGTTTTAATAGGGCGTTGGGCCACAACGAGCCACCAGAACAGCTTCAATGCACCTTGGCATAGATTCTACAATTGTCTGGAACTCTATTGAAGGGACATGACACCATTCTTCCACGAGAAATTCCATAATTTGATGTTTTGTTGATGTAGGTGGAAAAATCTGTCTTCTGTCTTCAGAATCTCCCATAAATGTTCAATTGGGTGGAGATCTGGCACGAAAGCCCAAAACGCACAGCACAGGAACTTACGCGCATTAACAGACATAGTAACACTAATCGACAGGTAAACCAAGGGCACATATGTACAATTACCAATCAGTTACCAATCAGTGGGAATATCGGACAGGTGTGCGTATTGAAAGTTCTGGAAGGATCCGTGACAGTATCCCATTTTCTATGGGATTGAGTTCAGGGCTTTGTGATGGCCACTTCAATACCTTGACTTTGTTGTCCTTAATCCATTTTCCACAACTTTGAAAGTATGCTTGGGGTCGTTGTCCATTTGGAAGACCTATTTGTGACCAAGCTTTAACTTCCTGACTGATGTCAGTCCCTCCTGCTGCAAAGCACCCCCACAACATGATGCTGCCACCCCTGTGCTTCATGGTTGGGATGGTGTTCTTTGGCTTGCAAGCCTCCCCCTTTTTCCTCTAAACATAACGATGGTCATTATGGCCAAACAGGTCTATTTTTGTTTCATCAAACCGAAGGACATTTCTCCAAAAAGTACAATCTTTGTCCCAATGTGCAGTTGCAAACCGTAGTCTGGCTTTTTTATGGCGGTTTTGGAGCAGTGGCTTCTTCCTTGCTGAGAGGCCTTTCAGGGTATGTCGATATAGGACTCGTTTCACTGTGGATATAGATACTTTTGTACCTGTTTCCTCCAGCATCTTCACAAAGTCCTTTGCTGTTCTGGGATTGATTTGCACTTTTCGCACCAAAGTACATTAATCTCTAGGAGACAGAACATGGCTCCTTCCTGAGCTGTATGATGGCTGCGTGGTCCCATGGTGTTTATACTTGCTTACAACTGTTTGTACAGATGAACTTGGTACTTTCAGGCATTTGGAAATTGCTCCCAAGGATAAACCAGACTTCTGGAGGTCTACAATTATTTTCTCAGGTCTTGGCTGCGTTTTTTTGATTTTCCCATGATGTCAAGCAAAGAGGCACTTTGAGTTTGAAGGTAGGACTTGAAATACATCCACAGGTATACCCCCAATTGACTCCAATTATGTCAATTAGACTATCAGCAGCTTCTAATGCCATGACATCATTTTCTGGAATTTTCCAAGCTGTTTAAAGGCACAGTCAACTTAGTGTATGTAAACTTCTGACCCACTGGAATTGAGATTCAGTGAATTATAAGTGAAATAATCTGTCTGTCAACAATTGTTGGAAAAATTACTTGTGCCATGCATGAAGTAGACGTCGTTTGCTAACAAGACATTTGTGGAGTGGTTGAGAAACGAGGTTTAATGACCCCAACCTAAGTGTATTCAAACTTCCAACTTCAACTGTATTTGTATGAACATAACAAGATTCAAGAACTGAGACATAAACTGAACAAGTTCCACAGACATGTGACTAACAGAAATGGAATAATGTGTCCCTGAACAAAGGGGGGGGGGGGGGGGGGGGGTCAAAATCAAAAGTAACAATCAGTTTCACAATCAGTTTTTGCATTAAGTACTGCAGTGCATCTCCTCCTCATGGACTGCACCAGATTTGCCAGTTCTTGCTGTGAGATGTTACCCCACTCTTCCACCAAGGCACCTGCAAGTTCCCGGGCATTTCTGAGGGGAATGACCCTAGCGCGCACTCTCCGATCTAACAGGTCCAAAACGTGCACAATGGGATTGCACAGAACGAGCAGTATGGCTGGTGGCATTGTCATGCTGGAGGGTCATGTCAGGATGAGGATGCAGGAAGGGTACCACATGAGGGAGGAAAATGTCTTCCTTGTTGCAAACAGCGTTGAGATTGCCTGCAATGACAGCACGCTCATTCCGATGATGCTGTGACACACCGCCCCAGACCATGATGGACCTCCACCTCCAAATCGATCCTGCTCCAGAGTACAGGCCTCGGTGTAATGCTCATTCCTTCGATGATAAACGCAAATCCGACCATCACCCCTGGTGAGACAAAACCACGACTCGTCAGAGAAGAGCACATTTTGTCAGTCCTGTCTGGTCCAGCGACGGTGGGTTTGTGCCCATAAGCAACGTTGTTGCCTGTGATGTCTGGTGAGGACCTGCCTTACAACAGGCCTATAAGCCTGTGATGTTCGGATGTACCAATCCTGTGCAGGTGTTGTTACACGTGGTCTGCCACTGCGAGGACAATCAGATGTGCATCCTGTCTCCCTGTAGCGCTGTCTTAGGCATCTCACAGTACGGACATTGCCATTTATTGCCCTGGCCACATCTGCAGTCCTCATGCCTCCTTGCAGCCTAAGGCACGTTCACACAGATGAGCAGGGACCATGAGCATCTTTCTTTTGGTGTTTTTCAGAGTCAGTAGAAAGGCCTCTCTAGTGTCCTACATTTTCAGAACTGTGACCTTAATTGCTTACTGTCTGTAAGCTGTTAGTGTGTTAACGACCGTTCCACAGGTGCATGTTCATTAATTGTTTATGGTTAATTGAACAAGCATGGGAAACAGTGTTGAAACCCATTACAATGAAGATCTGTGAAGTTATTTGTATTTTTACAAATTATCTCAATTTGGTTGAGGATGGGTGATTGTGGAGGCCAGGTCATCTGATGCAGCACTCCATCACTCTTCTTCTTGGTCAAATAGCACTTACACAGCCTGGAGGTGTGTTGGGCCATTGTCCTGTTGAAAGCAAATTATAGTCCCACTAAGCTCAAACCAGATGGGATGGTGTTTCGCTGCAGGATGCTGTGGTAGCGATGCTGGTTAAGTGTGCCTTGAATTCTAAATAAATCACTGACGGTGTCACCAGCAAAGCACCCCCACACCTCGTCCTCCATGCTTCACGGTGAGAACCCCACATGCAGAGACAATCCGTTCACCTACTCTGCGTCTCACAAAGACACGGCGGTTGGAACCAAACATCTCAAAATGGGGCTCATCAGACCAAATAACAGATTTCCGCCGGCCTAATGTCCATTGCTCGTGTTTCTTGGCCCAAGCAAGTCTCTTCTTCTTATTGGTGTCCTTTAGTAGTGGTTTATTTGCAGGAATTTGACCATGAAGGCCTGATTCACCCAGTCTCGTCTGAACAGTTGATGTTGAGATGTTTCTGTTACTTGAACTCTGTTAAGCATTTATTTGGTCTGCAATTTCTGAGGCTGGTAACTCTAAAGAGCTTATCCTCTGTAGCAGAGGTAACTCTTGGTCTTCTTATATATATATACTGTATACTGTATAGAGAGAGAGAGCAAGAGAGAGAGACTGATGTCGACATATGTACACACAAAGGAAAGCACCCCGCACACATGCACACGCGCACGTACGCACTTCCGAAGAAAATTGTCAAAAAAATATAGAATATCTGTTTGTCTGCTTTTTTCTCACCCCGAATTACACGACAAACAGAGTTCTCAGCAGTTAATGCTTTAACCTCTTCAGGATTCAGCAAAGAGAATACTAAACGCACTGTAAGAGAGAAAACAGACACCTTTTAAAGGTCAAATACTGATAGCCATCGTCTTGTTCATGACCGGCAAATCTCATCTCCAAATGGAGAGTAAATATAACATGAACTATTAATAGAATTGTCTGAGAGGAAATTGCATCATTGACCCTTAAAGCAGCAGGCAATTTACAGTAAAGGACCATTTCAATATGTATTTAACCCTTGGATTCCCTAAGGGAGGCTCTTTGGAAATGGGATGCATGTATTATTCATATTCGTAGACGAAATGAGTCTCCTGATGAGCTGTGCACCTAGTGTGAATTCCACCAGGTCTGAAGCAGTGGTGGTTTAAAATGAGCAAGAAGCAGCCGGAACTGAACAGATTAACTGGTGTTTTTAAATGTCTGTCTTTTTCATCCTCTTTTATAAGGTTTTGATCTGCTCCTGCTATTTACTTGTCCTGCTGTTATTACATTTTTACTGCCTTTTTCTATTTTCGACGTTGGCTTTAACTGTTGTGTTTCACCCACTGTGCTCCATTTCAGTAAAGCATCCTTGGGTTTGAGAAAGGCACCGTATAAATATAGCAACTATATAAAACATGTTTTTCCCAATAGGCGTGTCTGCAGTCAGAGAATGATAAAGCCAAGTGTTCTGTGACTGACTGTCTCAGAAGAGGGAGAGGTAAGGAGAGGTAAGGAGAGGAGGTAGAGTTAGCCGGGCACACCGGGGTGAAAGAGAGAGGCCCTTCAGATAAAAGAGTGTCTCTAAAGCAGGGATTTACCTAGCCTGTGTCTGCCGGCCCCGATCCACATTCAGATGTAAACATGACACCAGGGTGAGGCCTATGGATCAGCTGCACCTCCTCAGGATCCTCTAAATATGTACTGTCACTTATCCACTTTCAGACAAGGTGAGCGAGGCAGGGAGGGAGGGAGGGAGGGAGGGAGGGAGGGAGGGAGGGAGGGAGGGAGGGAGGGAGGGAGGGAGCGAGGGAGGGAGGGAAAAAAGAGAGACTCAGAGACAGAAAGAGAGGGATGATGAAAGGGAAAAGAAAGAGGGGATAAAAAGAGAGGATAATTAAGGATGAAGAATTGGGAGAAAGAGAGGAGAACGCAGAGCAAAGGAGAGCGAAAGATAGACTCATCATTATCACTGTGACACAGAGAGTCTGTTATGAAATGCTTGGTCAAATAAACTTAGCATAAAATAATGTTTCTATACTCTTATTCTGTTTAACTGCTTTCTTTCATGCAATATTTATGAGATTTATGAATCATTGAACACAGATGTATGAACAAAGTTTCCCAGCTTTAACTCCCTAGTGTGTTCAGCCTCCACCCATTGAAGAGAACCTCTCTGGGGTGACAGTTTCTAAAACTTATCCTGTCATTTGGTGCCTGCAAAGCCACTTAAAATGGCCACCCAGGGATTCTGGATTCCAAAGGGATTCATACTACAGAGGTAATTAACAATTATCATGATCAAGGAGTTTTTCCCTGACCACCAGGGACCGAACCAGGAAGGAAACCTCTTGACCCTAGAAATAAGATAACCAGGTTTGCTACAAGCTATAACTATAGGGCTTTTAACATTATTCCTTGTCAGATAATGGGCTCAGGAAAAACTCCTGGCACCCAGTTATGATATCTGACTACAATACTACTTGTCAGCTGTACCAATGCCGATGCTGTATGTCCTGTAACAGATGAAAAAAGAACAATTATTATACTAACAATTCTATGCAAATCTGTAAATTCCCTCCTGAAACAACCCTTGGAAATTGGCAATAGAAATTCCTATTTTCACAACTTCAGATTTTATACGCAAAACCACTTAGCCAACATCTTAATTCCTCAGTGAGTCAGTGGAATTACAGCTCGTTAATGTCAGTTTCCACTAGATAGCACAGCCACAAATTATGAATTGCCTAAATCGTAAAAATTAATGAAAACAAAAATTAGCTTTTTATTCTTAATTTAAGGTTAGGGTTAGGCATACGGTTAGCAGTGTGGTTAAGGTTAGGGTTGGGTTAAGATTAGGTTTAAATCTGATTTAAAGAAGATTAATTGTAGAATTATGGTTTATGACTTTGTGGCTCTGATAACTATTACGACCATTGATGACGGAAGTCATTTGTAGATGTACGTTATTATCAGGACAGACCAACTCACTTCATAACTCAATTACAATTGATGTGGAAGACGTGTCTGTCCGGTAAAAATGTGTTGGGATAAAGTTCAGAGCAGAACTATCAGACAGACAAATCAGACAGACAAATCTGATGGAGAAATAAGACAGAGAAATCAGACATCAAAGGACATAGGGCTCTGCCGAGGCGAGGCGAGAGGACACTAGGGAGAGATGTTTTGAACTCTGCCAGATTGTCTGTCTATTTCTATCTAACAGCATAAGCTTGTCACTACAGTATAGCTGTAACAAAATACATGATTTAGTTTCTGGGTGGATGCATTTATCCAATCTGACAGTTTCATGCTTTATCCATTCCATACAGGGGGACATCTGGTGAGGTTACCCCAGGTTAAGAGCTCTCACTCTGGGCCACTCTGCTCCAGACCTCCTGGGACCTGAACCAGAAACCTCCTGATTACACATACAGCATGTCTCTCAGGTCCAGGTCACACTCTGCTGCCCACTTCAATTAAATCCTCTGCACACTGAAGAGGCTCGGAGCACTTGTACTAACCAGTCATAGAGAGAGAGTAAGATTGGGAGCCATGTTGCCACCTGTCAGAACTCAATTCCTCCATTTAACATCAGAATGTGGATTTTATTTCTATCGGTTGGGTTTATGAGCTTAATCTACAATTCTGTGGACTCTTAATAGTCATTACTGCCAGGAGGCACTCCCATGACTGTGATTATATTATGGTGTCTCAGAGCACCACAACTGTTTTTGATTGAAACCACACTGGCTCTATGTATGGCTCTGTGTACACTTCCTCCCTCCCCTCCCACCCTTCTTTCCCATAGCTTAGAGTGTACACTCCGTCCCTCATACCAAGGATAATTTTAAATGTTTTGATTTTGAAATGAAATAACCCTTGAATTATAAAAAAAAAAAAAAAAAAATAGATAAACGATTTGATGAAAATGTTAATTTGGTTTTACTGCTATTAGCCCATACAAACACAAGTTTCTTCTGAAGTGTCTGTCCTATATCTGAGAGATAGAACAAAGCTCAGGAAACATTTGTTTTTTAATTACATGTAGTTAACCCCTTTTTTTGGCACTAAACAATCCCCATATATACTTCCATACATTTTTTCAACTAGTACCGGGGACCTTCAAAATAGTCTTGTGAGGCCTGTGGGCATCCTAGAACAAAACATGTTCATGTTCGTGAGAGTCTCACCTTTCTACAGAGGGGTCATATTTGTGAGTAGCCCAAACTGTTCTGACTCTACAGACAGAAGTTGGCAAATCGAATGTACCGGCTTCAGACGAGTCCCAAGACACTTGTGGGGGTCGTAGAGCAAAATGGAGAACACCATTATGTTCGTAAGAGTCTTATATTGCAATATAAGGGTGACATAATAGTTATTATGCTCCAGACGTTTTTTTGAGAAGACCGATTTTCGGGATTTCTCGTGATCTGACAAACACCGCTTTAGCTCTGTCACCTTTCACCGCAGATGCGGAAGAGTGACATAGAAGGATGCGGTGGATTGAGATGCATCCAAATGCAAACCCCACCTGATATTTCTAAGTTAAACAGAGATATTTATGGGGATTTTTTTATTATGCTAATTAGATTTACACGAGGCGCAGACATCGACCTTAGTGGGTTAATGTCCTGAAAAGGTAGAAAATAAATAACTTTTTTGAATGGTTCAAATGCTATTTTAACCTGAATGGTTAGGTTTAGGGTTTAGGGTTTTGGGTTTAGGATTAGGGTTAGAGTTAGGGTTTGGGGTTCGGGACAATAGGATTTTTAATGGTGAAAAAAATGTACACTCCAAAAAGTCCTGAAATTTCACAAAAACACAGCTGTGTGTGCAAGGTTAGGTGTCCTTGTTCACCTAACCCTTGTTCACTTGTTCCTGAAATACAAACAGGGATCTCAGAGCTCTCTCTCTCCTTCCCTTTCTTCCATTCTTCTCTCAGGCTCCCCTTGTTGTGAGCCCTGCCAGCGTAGGAAGGGGGTCATGACATAATATAAACACCACCAACCTTTGCTCTGCCCACGATCCTGCAGATCTGGACCTGATATCAGAGAGCATGCTAAATGCCATGACATCCATAGCCTTCCTGATGTAATCCACGACAATATTGACATACTGTGAGGCAAGGAGATATCGTTGTTGACATTTCATCAACTTGGCAGGCAGAATGCCATCACCGTGCCATGGCTGTATTCAGCGAACATCCTTCAACAATCAGCACTACTTTTACTGTAGCTGACCTTAATATGTGGCATAATAACATAAACAAATGATTTAGCAAATGCCATCAGATTAGTCACCAATTAATGTTTAAGTGGGAGTCTTAACTGATAAAGATTTGAGGAGCCAAGCAAATTGCTGTAATTAGGAATCATTAACACTGTGGTAGTTAAAAACGCAGTTTTGTTATTTTTGTTAAACTACCTGAATTGTATAATATATCAAATATTATGAGAAGTAATATAACAATTAAAAGCAGAAGTGACCTGTTGAATATGTTTTAATCTGTGCCTCTCTGACTAGAGTATAGAGCACATTACAGAACCCATATCTACACAGTGCTACCCAGTGATACACAGTGCTATCCAGTGCTACACAGTGCTACACAGTGCTACACAGTGCTACGCAGTGCTACCGTGTGCTACACAGTGCTGCCCAGTGCTACACAGTGCTACCCAGTGCTACGCAGGGACAGTAGATGCTCGAGCTAAAGCTCAGACACAGGAACTGCTCTGTAGGGGTTCTGCCTGAGCCTGCTGTATGTACTCATGGTGATGTATTATTTATGATAGCATGTGTTGTCATTTTGGCAGGAGAAATCAGAGATCTTTTTGATGACTGGAGGGTGAGTCACCGTTGTCAGTGTTATTAAAATAGCACCGTGTCTTTTAAAGGGCTGACCAGCTCTTGGACGTGTTTTGATATTTTTTCTGGCGATTCTTAACCCTATCAATACCAAGACCTCAGCAAAAATGTGCTTTTCATTCATCTGACAAGTAGAACATAACGAAAACAACTGTTCATTTGTTTTATTGACAAATGTCTGTAAAAAAAAAAGTTAGCCAATGCAAAAACCTGATCAAATGAATTTCCAGTAGATTAATCCTTTAAGTACTTAACTCACTGGATATCTAACTATTCAGTGAAAACTGTGTGGAATTTGTGAGTTTGTGACATCAACTATGTAAGGTTATTACAGTGACACTATGTCCTGGGATTTCCTGTCATCTTCTAATTAGCAGAACCACCTACCTTACAACAACTCTTGTGTAGCTTGTGAGAGTCATAGAGCAACACATGTGTTCGTAAACGCTTCAGCTTTTCATAGATAGCTTTTAATAGTTTGTAGCTCAAACCATTCAGACATTTTTGCAAAAAGACCTGGCTCCGGAGCCTTCTCAGATCTGCCCTTGTCTCACAAACACCACTTTAGCTCAGCCCCTGTTAATTAAACAGACTTATGGCTGGTATATCATTTTTTGTACCTTTCTTTAACTAGGCAAGTCAGTTAAGATCAAATGTGTATTTTCAATGACAGCCTACTCCAGCCAAACCCTAACTCAGATGACACTGGGCCAATTGTGCGCTGCCCTATGGTACTCCCAATCATGGCCGGTTGTGATACAGCCTGGACTCGAACCAGGGTCTATAGTGACACCTCTAGAAATGAGATGCAGTGCCTTAGACCGCTGCTCCACTCGGGAGCCCACACATTTGTGGATGCAGAAAAAATACAAACCAATTGTACAACCCAGAAGTCAGTAGCTCAAATACACAATGCTTAAAAGGGGTTAGAATTCCAAAACGCACTGGCGTTACGGTGGGACTCATTGAGTTAAAGTGATAGTTAGTTTCTTACATTCTATTTACAGTATATGCAACCCTCTGAGGTATGGCCTCCATCCTCTTCCTCAAAGGTCATCCTCATTAGAACATGGACTTTAGAGATGTGCTTCCCCTCGCTGGGGTAATTTAACCTATCAGAGAGGCTGTCTTTGATGTGTTAAAATGGTACACACTTGCGTTATCTTCAGCCTCCAGGAATGTGGTCAATGTTAAAACACTAAATCTCTCTTTATTCTTATTGGGCAACTAACTATATGTTAAGAACAGTGGCGTGATAGAGTATTAAACATGACAGTAGGTCTCCATTAAGGCTCTACAGAGCTCTGTCAGAAAAGTTAAGAGGCAGCGGAACATTCAGCACATGAAATGGAACCCTAATTAGATTGAATAATGTTCCATTAGAATATTGGCCAAATGAATGTGATGTCATGCGCGTCAAATGTGAGATGAGAAGAACCATACTGTGGAATCAGAGAGGGTCGTTAATGTCAGAGACGCTCATTAAATGATTAAATGAACTCTTCTCAATCAATTCTGACTCTTTCCTGTTGATCTGTGACATTACTTTTCCTACAGTAGGAATATGCATCGTGAGCTGAAGCTATGTTAGACTTCTTTGCAGACTAATTCAACTTGAAGAAAAATACATAAAAACTACTGCATAAATGACTTACATTTATAGCTTTTGTGCTGTATACAAACACTGAAATAATTACCTGGCAAAACTATGTGTGGTGTTTCCATACTGTTATAATATTAATAATAATTTGTGCCCACTCAGAAATGATTGACAAGACCCAAATTCACCTCAACAGTCGGTGTCAAAACAATAAATTAGCGGCTAGTAGAGCACTGTGAAATTATAAATTATCATGTGTTTTTCCATGAATGTATTCATTTTTTAGACTGTGACGTTCATTCTCCTGGTGAACATAGGATGAATATGAATAACACTCTGACTCATTCACAGAGAATAGAGGAATTGAAACAGAGGTCACTACACAAGCACGGGGAACTCAAGGGCAACATTTACTCAGCTTCTGTGTGGCCCGAAAACGAAAGTCTAAAGTGGTTGCTCACACACACATGCCTAACGAAAAATAACCACTGACATGTAAAGAATGCTAGGCTGTACATTACAAACAAATAACTATCTATCAAAAATAATAACCTTGTTTGTGTTTTTTTGGTACCAAGGCCAGGGTCATAATTTTACCAAGCATTTCATGCCAACTGAAGACAATTTCACTCTACTATAAAGCTTTTTCTTCTCAATACTTGTAAGTGATTAACGTCTTTTAAAATGTGTGAAGTCTCTGCTTCGTCCAAAGCCAAGCCGCTATCAGGACTCAACAGCCTGCCTCAGCATAACAGGGACGTCGACAGCAACATTATGACAGAATGTCTTTCAAAGTAATTACATTTTAAGATGTGCAAATGTCATGATAATGCTTTACTCGTCTGACTAAAGGCTAAATTAATTTTGAATTCATCCTCACATACACATCACATACATTCAATTCTAAGAGACGGAGGGCATTTTCACAGAGGGCATTTTCAGTTTTCGATTACTGTGTATGGGATGAGATAGGGAGCATATGGTCACACTTAAAATTCTATGTATATAGAAGTTCGGCCTACCAAAACAATTAATATATTAGTAACTCTTACTGTATGTGTTGTCGGGCCTACCAACATGTTCACTTTATTAGAACTCATACTGTATGTGTTGTCAGGCCTACCCACACGTTCACTTTATTAGAACTCATACTGTATGTGTTGTCAGGCCTACCCACACGTTCACTTTATTAGAACTCATACTGTATGTGTTGTCAGGCCTACACACATGTTCACTTTATTAGAACTCATACTGTATGTGTTGTCGGGCCTACCCACATGTTCACTTTATTAGAACTCATACTGTATGTGTTGTCAGGCCTACCCACATGTTCACTTTATTAGAACTCATACTGTCTGTGTTGTCAGGCCTACCCACACGTTCACTTTATTAGAACTCATACTGTATGTGTTGTCAGGCCTACCCACATGTTCACTTTATTAGAACTCATACTGTATGTGTTGTCGGGCCTACCCACATGTTCACTTTATTAGAACTCATACTGTATGTGTTGTCAGGCCTACCCACATGTTCACTTTATTAGAACTCATGCTGTCTGTGTTGTCGGGCCTACCCACATGTTCACTTTATTAGAACTCATACTGTATGTGTTGTCAGGCCTACCCACACGTTCACTTTATTAGAACTCATACTGTATGTGTTGTCGGGCCTACCCACATGTTCACTTTATTAGAACTCATACTGTATGTGTTGTCGGGCCTACCCACATGTTCACTTTATTAGAACTCATACTATATGTGTTGTCGGGCCTAACTACATGGTAACCATACTAATAACTCTTAATGTATATGTTGTCGAGCCTGCCTACATGGTTACTATACCAGTAAATCTTACTGTATGTGTTGTCGTGCCAACCTACACGGTACACGTTAACTATACTAGTACATTTTCCTGTATGTGTTGTCGGGCCAACATGGTTACAATACTAGTCACATGTACTGTATGAGTTGTCAGGCCTACCTACACTGTTACTCTACTAGTAACTCTTACTGTGTGTGTTGTCAGGCCTACCTACACTGTTACTATACTAGTAACTCTTACTGTATGTGTTGTCGGGCCTACCTACATGGTTACTATTATAGTAATTCTTACTGTATGTGTTGTCGGGCCTACCTACATGGTTACTATACTAGTAACTCTTACTGTATGTGTTGTCAGGCCTACCTACACTGTTACTATACTAGTAACTCTTACTGTATGTGTTGTCAGGCCTACCTACATGGTTACTATACTAGTAACTCTTACTGTATGTGTTGTCAGGCCTACCTGCATGGTTACTATACTAGTAACTCTTACTGTATGTCTTGTCAGGCCTACCTACATGGTTACTATACTAGTAACTCTTACTGTATGTGTTGTCAGGCCTACCTACACTGTTACTATGCTAGTAACTCTTACTGTATGTGTTGTCAGGCCTACCTACATGGTTACTATACTAGTAACTCTTACTGTATGTGTTGTCGGACCTACCTACACCGTTACTATACTAGTTACTCTTACTGTATGTGTTGTCAGGCCTACCTACACTGTTACTATACTAGTTACTCTTACTGTATGTGTTGTCAGGCCTACCTACACCGTTACTATACTAGTTACTCTTACTGTATGTGTTGTCAGGCCTACCTACATGGTTACTATACTAGTAACTCTTACTGTATGTCTTGTCAGGCCTACCTACACCGTTACTATACTAGTTACTCTTACTGTATGTGTTGGAAGGCCTACCTGCATGGTTACTATACTAGTAACTCTTACTGTATGTCTTGTCAGGCCTACCTGCATAGTTACTATACAGGTAACTCTTACTGTATGTGTTGTCAGGCCTACCTGCACTGTTACTATACTAGTAACTCTTACTGTATGTCTTGTCAGGCCTACCTACATGGTTACTATACTAGTAACTCTTACTGTATGTGTTGTCAGGCCTACCTACACTGTTACTATACTAGTAACTCTTACTGTATGTGTTGTCAGGCCTACCTACATGGTTACTATACAGGTAACTCTTACTGTATGTGTTGTCATGCCTACCTACACTGTTACTATACTAGTTACTCTTACTGCATGTGTTGTCAGGCCTACCTACACTGTTACTATACTAGTAACTCTTACTGTATGTGTTGTCAGGCATACCTACACTGTTACTATACTAGTAACTCTTACTGTATGTGTTGTCAGGCCTACCTACACTGTTACTATACTAGTAACTCTTACTGTATGTGTTGTCAGGCATACCTACATGGTACACGGTTACTATACTAGTTACTCTTACTGTATGTGTTGGAAGGCCTACCTGCATGGTTACTATACTAGTAACTCTTACTGTATGTCTTGTCAGGCCTACCTGCATGGTTACTATACAGGTAACTCTTACTGTATGTCTTGTCAGGCCTACCTACATGGTTACTATACTAGTAACTCTTACTGTATGTGTTGTCAGGCCTACCTACACTGTTACTATACTAGTAACTCTTACTGTATGTGTTGTCAGGCCTACCTGCACTGTTACTATACTAGTAACTCTTACTGTATGTCTTGTCAGGCCTACCTACATGGTTACTATACTAGTAACTCTTACTGTATGTGTTGTCAGGCCTACCTACACTGTTACTATACTAGTAACTCTTACTGTATGTGTTGTCAGGCCTACCTACATGGTTACTATACAGGTAACTCTTACTGTATGTGTTGTCATGCCTACCTACACTGTTACTATACTAGTTACTCTTACTGCATGTGTTGTCAGGCCTACCTACACTGTTACTATACTAGTAACTCTTACTGTATGTGTTGTCAGGCATACCTACATGGTACACGGTTACTATACTAGTAACTCTTATTGAATGTGTTGTCAGGCCTACCTACACGGTTACTATGCTAGTAAATCTTACTGTAGGTGTTGTCAGGCCAACCTGCATGGTTACTATACTAGTAACTCTTACTGTATGTCTTGTCAGGCCTACCTACATGGTTACTATACAGGTAACTCTTACTGTATGTGTTGTCGGGCCTACCTACACCGTTACTATACCAGATACTCTTACTGTATGTGTTGTCAGGCCTACCTACACTGTTACTATACTAGTTACTCTTACTGTATGTGTTGTCAGGCCTACCTACACTTTTACTATACTAGTAACTATTACTGTATGTGTTGTCAGGCATACCTACATGGTACACGGTTACTATACTAGTAACTCTTATTGAATGTGTTGTCAGCCTACCTACACGGTTACTATGCTAGTAAATCTTACTGTATGTGTTGTCAGGCCTACCTACATCGTTACTATACTAGTTACTCTTACTGTATGTGTTGTCAGGCCTACCTGCATGGTTACTATACTAGTAACTCTTACTGTATGTCTTGTCAGGCCTACCTGCATGGTTACTATACAGGTAACTCTTACTGTATGTGTTGTCAGGCCTACCTACACCGTTACTATACCAGTTACTCTTACTGTATGTGTTGTCAGGCCTACCTACATGGTTACTATACTAGTAACTCTTACTGTATGTGTTGTCAGGCCTACCTACACTGTTACTATACTAGTAACTCTTACTGTATGTGTTGTCAGGCCTACCTGCACTGTTACTATACTAGTAACTCTTACTGTATGTCTTGTCAGGCCTACCTACATGGTTACTATACTAGTAACTCTTACTGTATGTGTTGTCAGGCCTACCTACACTGTTACTATACTAGTAACTCTTACTGTATGTGTTGTCAGGCCTACCTACATGGTTACTATACAGGTAACTCTTACTGTATGTGTTGTCATGCCTACCTACACTGTTACTATACTAGTTACTCTTACTGCATGTGTTGTCAGGCCTACCTACACTGTTACTATACTAGTAACTCTTACTGTATGTGTTGTCAGGCATACCTACATGGTACACGGTTACTATACTAGTAACTCTTATTGAATGTGTTGTCAGGCCTACCTACACGGTTACTATGCTAGTAAATCTTACTGTATGTGTTGTCAGGCCTACCTACATCGTTACTATACTAGTTACTCTTACTGTATGTGTTGTCAGGCCTACCTGCATGGTTACTATACTAGTAACTCTTACTGTATGTCTTGTCAGGCCTACCTGCATGGTTACTATACAGGTAACTCTTACTGTATGTGTTGTCAGGCCTACCTACACCGTTACTATACTAGTTACTCTTACTGTATGTGTTGTCAGGCCTACCTACATGGTTACTATACTAGTAACTCTTACTGTATGTGTTGTCAGGCCTACCTACACTGTTACTATACTAGTAACTCTTACTGTATGTGTTGTCAGGCCTACCTGCACTGTTACTATACTAGTAACTCTTACTGTATGTCTTGTCAGGCCTACCTACATGGTTACTATACTAGTAACTCTTACTGTATGTGTTGTCAGGCCTACCTACACTGTTACTATACTAGTAACTCTTACTGTATGTGTTGTCAGGCCTACCTACATGGTTACTATACAGGTAACTCTTACTGTATGTGTTGTCATGCCTACCTACACTGTTACTATACTAGTTACTCTTACTGCATGTGTTGTCAGGCCTACCTACACTGTTACTATACTAGTAACTCTTACTGTATGTGTTGTCAGGCATACCTACATGGTACACGGTTACTATACTAGTAACTCTTATTGAATGTGTTGTCAGGCCTACCTACACGGTTACTATGCTAGTAAATCTTACTGTAGGTGTTGTCAGGCCAACCTGCATGGTTACTATACTAGTAACTCTTACTGTATGTCTTGTCAGGCCTACCTGTATGGTTACTATACAGGTAACTCTTACTGTATGTGTTGTCAGGCCTACCTACACTGTTACTATACTAGTTACCCTTACTGTATGTGTTGTCGGGCCTACCTACTCCGTTACTATACTAGTTACTCTTACTGTATGTGTTGTCAGGCCTACCCACACGTTCACTTCATTAGAACTCATACTGTATGTGTTGTCAGGCCTACCCACATGTTCACTTTATTAGAACTCATACTGTATGTGTTGTCAGGCCTACCTGCATGGTTACTATACTAGTAACTCTTACTTTATGTGTTGTCGGGCCTAACTACATGGTAACCATACTAATAACTCTTAATGTATATGTTGTCGGGCCTGCCTACATGGTTACTATACCAGTAAATCTTACTGTATGTGTTGTCGTGCCAACCTACACGGTACACGTTAACTATACTAGTACATTTTCCTGTATGTGTTGTCGGGCCTACCAACATGGTTACAATATTAGTCAAATGTACTGCATGTGTTGTCAGGCCTACCTACACTGTTACTATACTAGTAACTCTTACTGTGTGTGTTGTCAGGCCTACCTACATGGTTACTATACAGGTAACTCTTACTGTATGTGTTGTCGGGCCTACCTACACCGTTACTATACCAGATACTCTTACTGTATGTGTTGTCAGGCCTACCTACACTGTTACTATACTAGTTACTCTTACTGTATGTGTTGTCAGGCCTACCTACACTTTTACTATACTAGTAACTCTTACTGTATGTGTTGTCAGGCATACCTACATGGTACACGGTTACTATACTAGTAACTCTTATTGAATGTGTTGTCAGGCCTACCTACATGGTTACTATACAGGTAACTCTTACTGTATGTGTTGTCATGCCTACCTACACTGTTACTATACTAGTTACTCTTACTGCATGTGTTGTCAGGCCTACCTACACTGTTACTATACTAGTAACTCTTACTGTATGTGTTGTCAGGCATACCTACATGGTACACGGTTACTATACTAGTAACTCTTATTGAATGTGTTGTCAGGCCTACCTACACGGTTACTATGCTAGTAAATCATACTGTAGGTGTTGTCAGGCCAACCTGCATGGTTACTATACTAGTAACTCTTACTGTCTGTCTTGTCAGGCCTACCTGCATGGTTACTATACAGGTAACTCTTACTGTATGTGTTGTCAGGCCTACCTACACTGTTACTATACTAGTTACCCTTACTGTATGTGTTGTCGGGAGTACCTACTCCGTTACTATACTAGTTACTCTTACTGTATGTGTTGTCAGGCCTACCCACACATTCACTTCATTAGAACTCATACTGTATGTGTTGTCAGGCCTACCCACATGTTCACTTTATTAGAACTCATACTGTATGTGTTGTCAGGCCTACCTGCATGGTTACTATACTAGTAACTCTTACTGTATGTCTTGTCAGGCCTACCTACATGGTTACTATACTAGTAACTCTGACTGTATGTGTTGTCAGGCCTACCTACACTGTTACTATGCTAGTAACTCTTACTGTATGTGTTGTCAGGCCTACCTACATGGTTACTATACTAGTTACTCTTACTGTATGTGTTGTCGGGTCTACCTACACCGTTACTATACTAGTTACTCTTACTGTATGTGTTGTCAGGCCTACCTACACTGTTACTATACTAGTTACTTTTACTGTATGTGTTGTCAGGCCTACCTACACCGTTACTATACTAGTAACTCTTACTGTATGTGTTGTCAGGCCTACCTACATGGTTACTATTATAGTAACTCATACTGTATGTGTTGTCAGGCCTACATACACTGTTACTATACTAGTTACTCTTACTGTATGTGTTGTCAGGCCTACCTACATGGTTACTATACTAGTAACTCTGACTGTATGTGTTGTCAGGCCTACCTACACTGTTACTATGCTAGTAACTCTTACTGTATGTATTGTCAGGCCTACCTACATGGTTACTATACTAGTAACTCTTACTGTATGTGTTGTCGGGCCTACCTACACCGTTACTATACTAGTTACTCTTACTGTATGTGTTGTCAGGCCTACCTACACTGTTACTATACTAGTTACTCTTACTGTATGTGTTGTCAGGCCTACCTACACCGTTACTATACTAGTAACTCTTACTGTATGTGTTGTCAGGCCTACCTACATGGTTACTATTATAGTAACTCATACTCTATGTGTTGTCAGGCCTACCTACACTGTTACTATACTAGTAACTCTTACTGTATATGTTGTCAGGCCTACCTACATGGTACACGGTTACTATACTAGTAACTCTTATTGAATGTGTTGTCAGGCCTACCTACACGGCTACTATGCTAGTAAATCTTACTGTATGTGTAGTCAGGCCTACCTACACGGTTACTATGCTAGTAACTCTTACTGTATGTGTTGTCAGTCCTACCTACACCGTTACTATACTAGTTACTCTTACTGTATGTGTTGTCAGGCCTACCTGCATGGTTACTATACCAGTAACTTTTACTGTATGTCTTGTCAGGCCTACCTTCATGGTTGCTATACAGGTAACTCTTACTGTATGTGTTGTCAGTCCTACCTGCATTGTTACCAGACTAGTAACTCTTACTGTATGTCTTGTCAGGCCTACCTACATGGTTACTATACTAGTAACTCTTACTGTATGTGTTGTCAGGCCTACCTACACTGTTACTATACTAGTAACTCTTACTGTATGTGTTGTCAGCCCTACCTACATGGTTACTATACAGGTAACTCTTACTGTATGTGTTGTCGGGCCTACCTACATGGTTTCTATACTAGTTACTCTTACTGTATGTGTTGTCAGGCCTACCTATACTGTTACTATACTAGTTACTCTTACTGTATGTGTTGTCAGGCCTACATACACTGTTAGAATTCTAGTAACTCTTACTGTATGTGTTGTCAGGCCTACCTACATGGTACACGGTTACTATACTAGTAACTCTTATTGAATGTGTTGTCAGGCCTACCTACACGGTTACTTGCTAGTAAATCTTACTGTATGTGTTGTCAGGCCTACCTACACGGCTACAAAACTAGTAAATCGTACTGTATGTGTTGTTGGGCCTACCTACACGGTTACTATGCTAGTAAATCTTACTGTACATGTTGTCGGGCCTACCTACACGGTTACTATGCTAGTAAAACGTACTGTACATGTTGTCGGGCCTACCTACACGGTATATGGTTACTATACTATTAAGTCTTACTGAATGTCTTGTCAGGCCTACCTACACGGTTACTTGCTAGTAAATCTTACTGTATGTGTTGTCAGGCCTACCTACACGGTTACTATGCTAGTAAATCTTACTGTATGTGTTGTCAGGCCTACCTACACGGTTACTATGCTAGTAACTCTTACTGTATGTGTTGTCAGGCCTACCTACACGGTTACTATACTGGTAATTCTTACTGTATGTGTTGTCAGGCCTACGTACATGGTTACTATACTGGTAACTCTTACTGTATGTGTTTTCAGGCCTACCTACATGGTTACTATACTCGTAAATATTACTGTATGTGTCTTGGGGCCTACCTACACTGTTACGATACTAGTAAATCTTACTGTATGCGTTGCTGGGCCTACCTCCACGGTACACGGTTACTATACTGGTAACTCTTACTGTATGCGTTGCTGGGCCTACTTACACGGTACACGGTTACTATACTGGTAACTCTTACTGTATGCGTTGCTGGGCCTACCTACACGGTACACGGTTACTATACTGGTAACTCTTACTGTATGCGTTGCTGGGCCTACTTACACGGTACACGGTTACTATACTGGTAACTCTTACTGTATGCGTTGCTGGGCCTACCTACACGGTACACGGTTACTATACTGGTAACTCTTACTGTATGTGTTGTCGGGCCTAAATATGCTATGCAAGGTGGGATCTTTTTGTATTAGTAAAATTAACTATGCAAGAAATGTCGGTAGAAACGCTATTATGTGCAAATTAAGATATAATAACCATAATTTTGAAGTCAATTTGATGTAACACAATGGCATGTCGTGTGACCATCCCACTACAATTCGTTGGGAAAGCATTTAGGCTCTCCAGAGGGTAGTGAGGTCTGTACAACGCATCACCGGGGGCAAACTACCTGCCTGTTTAACAGACTGTTAAACAGCCACCACTAACATTGAGTGGCTGCTGCCAACACTGAATCAACTCTAGCCACTTTAATAATGGAAAAAATTATGTAATCAATTTATCACTAGCCACTTTATATAATGCTTACATAACCTATATTACTCATCTCATATGTATATACTGTACTCTATACCATCTACTGCATCTTGCCATCTTGATGTAATGTATCACTAGCCAATTTAAACAATGCCACTTCATATAATGTTTACATACCCTACATTACTCATCTCATAGGTATATACTGTACTCTATACCATCTACTGCATCTTGCCTATGCCGTTCGGCCATCACTCATTCATATATTTTTATGTACATATTCGTATTCATTCCTTTACACTTGTAAGGTGTATAAGGTAGTTGTTGTGAAATTGTTAGGTTATATTACTTGTTAGATATTACTGCATGGTCGGAATTAGAAGCACAAGCATTTCGCTACACTCGCATTAACATCTGCTAACCATGTGACAAATACATTTGATTTGATTTGGTTTAGTTTATTAGTCATGATGAATTTCACCAGGTGGTGAGAGTGCAAGGTGAAGAGCTTGATGCTCCTTTCCTCTAAATATCGAATCTTATTCTGGAATCATGATAATCGATGCTTGGCTGCTGTTTGACAAATAATATCATCATGTATGTAGACTATACCTACACTGTATCTGCACGTTGTTGGCTAGAGCTCACGTGCCAGAGTGGGCATGCTCGCTATATAATGAACATTTTTAGTGAGAAAACAATCAGTAGAGTTGAAAATACGATGGAAACCCATTGAACTTTCAGGTATTTTTATGTGCACTACGTCATCACGCACAGCCTTTTATCTTCATACAACAGAGTCAATTTGATGGAAACACATCTCTGGTGGGAAAATGTGCATATTGTTTTGATGCGGATTTTAGAATATTCACACCTCCCAAGTGGAGCAGCGGTCTAAGGCAGTGCATCACAGTGTTGCAGCGTCACTACAGCCTGGTATTCGACCCGGAGTCCCATAGGGCGGCGCACAATTGGCCCAGCGTGGTCCGGGTTAGGGGAGGGTTTGGCCGGGGGTGGTTTTACTTGGCTCATCGAGCTCTAGCGACTCCTTGTGGCGGGTCGGTCATTAGTTGAATGGTCATTAGTTGAATTTCCTCCGACCCATTGGTGTAGCTGGCTTCTGGGTTAAGCGAACGGGTGTTAAGATGCGCGGATTAGCGGGTCATTTTTCAGGGGACCTTCGCCTCTACCAAGCCCATTGGGGAGTTGCAGTTTTGAGACAAGATCTTAATTGAATCGCATTTGGATTTCACGAAAAAGGGGAAAAACATATATTTTTATAATAACTTAGCATAAAACTGTTGCCAATTGGATTAAAATTGACCTATTGCAATATAACCATTGTTTTTTGTTACTTATCTGTTTTTCAGTGGAGGCTGCTGACGGGAGGATGGCTCATAGTAATGACTGGAATGGAGTCAATGGAATGGTATCAACCACATGGAAACCACGTTTGATACCCATCCATTGACTCCGTTCCAGCCACTGCTGCTGTTACCATGTTCAGTAATTCTGTTCCGGTTACCATGGGTTACCACAGTAGCCTAACCACATGCCATACAACCAACCAGATTTTACAATACTACAAGTGTATCAGGCTTCTGACTGTCTTGGCGGCTCCGACGGCCTGTCTATTCCTCAGATATAGAATACATTTTGTCGTCTGTATTTGCCAGTAATGAGATGCAGGCTGTTGAATAGATTAGAATGGCTGTCAGGGTAAAAACAATCCTGCAGTCACGGTTCAGCACGGTTCAGCACAGAGTCTTGGCAGAAGTGATGAAATATGGTAATCGTGTTAATATCAGGATCAAACAAGAGATGACGACTTATGAGGCATAGAACTGAACACTACAGATTTATTTAATATTTTATAATGCATTTCACAAACCCATATTGTACTAAAACACACAGCAATCTACTGCGTACAGTATGAACCTGATCCATTTATAATGCCATTGAACACAGAAATCAACACCGAACCATCACACTGACCTCTTCCAAGCGGTCTTTGGGTCCCATTTATGAAGTGTCCAAAAAAGCACATGTATTTGAGTTCACTTACATAGGTAGGTAAAACCTACAGTGTAAAGCAGGAGAAATCTTCTGTTGTGTGTTATGGAAAAGGGGCTTCCATAATAAGGGTATTACAGATGATTTATTTTATGCTATTTTCAATATCCAGAGAGGAAGTCATTACATTAGCTTATGTTTCATTTGTTTGGCTTTAGGCAAAACTGTGGAACATAGGATCAAAGCTCTCTCTTATTAACGTAGTCTCTCGCTCCTACAGCTCCTGGAGTACTCTGGTCTTACACGACACGCTTCAGAGTCTGTCTCCTGTCTGTCTCCTCCAGAGTCTGTCTCCTGTCTGTCTCCTCCAGAGTCTGTCTCCAGTCTGTCTCCTCCAGAGTCTGTCTCTTGTCGTTCTCTTCCAGAGTCGGTCTCCTGTCCGACTCCTCCAGAGTCTGTCTCCAGTATGTCTCCCCAAGAGTCGGTCTCTTGTCGTTCTCTTCCAGAGTCGGTCTCCTGTCCGACTCCTCCAGAGTCTGTCTCCTCCAGAGTCTGTCTCCAGTCTGTCTCCCCAAGTGTCAGTCTCCTCCAGTCTGTCTCCTGTCTGTCTCCTCCAGTCTGTCTCCTGTCTTTCTCCTCCAGAGTCTGTCTCCAGTCTGTCTCCTCTAGAGTCTGTCTCCTGTCTGTCTCCTCCAGAGTCAGTCTCCTGTCCGACTCCTCCAGAGTCAGTCTCCTCCAGAGTCTGTCTCCAGTCTGTCTCCTCTAATCTGTCTCCTGTCTGTCTCCTCCAGTCTGTCTCCTGTCTTTCTCCTCCAGAGTCTGTCTCCAGTCTGTCTCCTCCAGTCTGTCTCCTGTCTGTCTCCTCCAGTCTATCTCCTGTCTGTCTCCTCCAGAGTCTGTCTCCGTCTCCATTCTCCCATATGTTTGCAGGGTAATTCTGTTAGAATAAGTGAGCCCAGTGAGGCCTGCTGCCAAAGTTAACCCATGGCTTTCTTTTAATTAATCAAGAGCTGGAGCGATCCTGTCTGCGATCTAAAAGGAAGGGACAGGCCAGATGTCAGAAGATATTATCTAGAACTGGACATGGTAATTAATCACCTTGGCGGGACTCGATTTCCAAACATGGCTAATTTAAAGAGGGTTTTCCACTCCTGTGGTAATGGCATTACTGCTAGGTGCCTCTCACCAGCCTGATGAGTTCAACTGACCCTCAGCAAAAGAAGCTAAACATCCAGATGCATGATACACATGCATTGTTCATATTGAGTTTGAGACCATTACCTTCTATTTGGGATGGATAGTTGAGACCAATATCATTCCATGTTCTACTGTATTCCTCATACTTCTATCATAAAACTGATCTTTATTATTTTAAAACAATTACAAGGAACTGAGATGTAATTATCCAAATGTCTAATGCAGTGTTTTTGATTATATTCATTTTCCCTCCAAAGTCAGGTCTCAATATTGCAGGTTCAGAGTCCACAACCTAACTGTTCCTGAAGTGGATTTAAATGAATACCCCTTTATAACAAACTTAGAAGAAGACACTCTCTCTTGAAATTTGTTAAATCCATGGGATTTGATTAATTTCACTAGCTGTTTCTCTCCGTTTTCAACAACGCTGATAGTTATTTACAGAATTTTTAAACTCTCTTTCTATAACTGTATAAAATAGCTGACTGTGAGTAGGAGTAGAAGTCTGAGCTAAGGTTCCATCTCCACTGACTATCCACCATGTTGGCACCACATATTCTAACACAATTTCATTCTAATTTGCATTCTCAGTGGAATGTAATTTTCTTGGATCTTCCATCCGGAGTGCGCCCTTCCATTTCAATGTGACTCAAAATCCTCTGTTGAAGGCTGCCTTTTAAACAAGGTTACACTAACTATCGCAGGGAAAGACAATCAGCTTCCTGACATAAGTTTGGTTGAAGCCCACAAATGAAAAACGATAGAGCTGAAGGGGAAGAATGTTCCTAAAGCGTATTAGCATTGACTGCCTGCCTATACTTTCCAGCAATTACAAAATCATGGCTTATATCAATGAAGACTAGGGATGTTCAAAGACTTCTAATTCGCAACGCCATGAATTATTCATATATGACTGCAGGATAAGGATTTCTATGAGAAGACAGAAAATAACCATGGAGGACATGTTTTACCCTTCTCCCATCAGTTTTGGGTGAGAACGATCATTACTTTGACCTTGGGTTTATGGAAACGACCTCTCAAAATGATTCAGCACTGTCCATGTTGTAAAAAAACGAAATAGTGATGTCAAAGCAACCATATCTGTAGTGATGAAAAAGTTTCAACAACTTCTATCAGAATTGATTTTGGTTATCCCTGTCAGTCAAACTGGATAGCATTCCCTTTTACTGATCACTGCTTCCTTCTGTCGTGTTTACGGTCCACCATGAGGATTACAGATGCTGATTATGTACATGTTCCTGGTAATGCGATCCCATGATGCAATCTATAGTGTGTTAGCAGGGAATACAGGACGGTGACAAACTGTCAATCATAAAGATGAGTGACAGAGCCTTGCTGTAGATGTTCCCATAGAACCAACCCGTAGAAAAGCTCACTTTTATGGGTGTAAAACTGTAGCTGATTGGCAATAATTGGGCAGATTGGTGGCTATTGTTAACAGTCTTGCACAGCTGGCAAAGGCTGCTGGGTAAAGAACCCCTTTCATAGTCGAACAAGTCCATGGTTCCTTAGATATGTAATTATGTACTTAAACTACATGTAATTTTCCTGAAAAATGAATTTAACTGTGCAGGGCATTTTTCTTTCTGTACGGCCTATCATTTCTGAGCAGATAAACAACAGTGATGATACAATGCCTCTATTTGAATGTATTGCATGTGTTGGAAAGCAATAGTTAACTTCACACCATCAGGTACAAAAGTGATATTGTCATATAATCATATTTTGTGTACACTTCTAAAACTCCCAGTCCACTGTTGCCAGACAATGGCATCACTTATCTAAATGACCCAGTGGATCTATATTACAGTGACTAGCAGTAACACAGGGCGTAATGTTAATTAACTGACACTGTTATTTACCACTATGGCAACATAACATGCCCCTGGCAAACACTGAGCTACTGTAGAAATGATACTATGGACTCACTATTTTTATAACAGTAGCGATTGATGAACAGTAATACCATACAGATGAATTAAGCAATAAGGCTTGAGAAGGTGTGGTATATGGCCAATATACCACGGCTAAGAGCTGTTCTTACGCATGAAGCAATGCAGAGTGCCTGGTATATTGGCCATATTCCACAAACCCCTGAGGTGCCTTATTGCTATTATAAACGTGTTACAAATGTAATTAGAATTAGAAAGATGCTCAGGGTCCCTGCACATCTGCGTGAACATGCCTGAGGCATGCTGCAAGGAGGCATGAGGACTGCAGATGTGGCCAGGGCAATAATTTGAGACGCCTAAGACAGCGCTACAGGAAGACAGGATGGACAGCTGATCATCCTTGCAGAGGCAGACCGCGTCTAACAACACATGCACAGGATTGGTACATCCGAACATCACACCTGCGGGACAGGTACAGGAGGGCAACAACAACTACCCGAGTTACACCAGGAACGCAAAATCCCTCCATCAGTGCTCAGACTGTCCGCAATAGGCTGAGAGAGGCTGGACTGAGGGCTTGTAGGCCTGTTGTAAGACAGGCCTATTTTCCACCATAATTTGCAAATAAATTCATTAAATATCCTACAATGTGATTTGCTGGATTTTTTTTCCTCAATTTGTCTGTCATATTTGAAGTGTACCTATGATGAAAATTACATGCCGCTCGCATCTTTTTAAGTTGGAGAACTTGCACAATTGGTGGCTGACTAAATACTTTTTTGCCCCACTATATATATATATATATATATATATATATATATATATATATATAGGCAGTTACATATATATATATACACACACACTACCGTTCAAAAGTTTGGGGTCACTTAGAAATGTCCTTGTTTTTGTAAGATAAGCACATTTTTTGTCCATTAAAATAGCATTAGTATACAACATCTGATGTAAATCTGATGTAAATAACTTTTCTCAGATTCTTTAGACAGTGTGATGAGTTCCTGTCTCCATCCATCACCTATTCTGGGATACACTACTGTATACTTGAAAATGTGAATGTAACACTACTTTCTGGCAACACTCCCTGTACATATTTGAATGTCATCATCGAGTCTATACAATGCGACCAAGATGTTTAAGTCAAGTAAGGCATCACATCTATACAAGGAGACCAAGAGGTTTAAGTCAAGTAAGGCATCACATCTATACAAGGAGACCAAGAGGTTTAAGTCAAGTAAGGCATCACATCTATACAAGGAGACCAAGAGGTTTAAGTCAAGTAAGGCATCACATCTATACAAGGAGACCAAGAGGTTTAAGTCAAGTAAGGCATCACATCTATACAAGGAGACCAAGAGGTTTCAGTCAAGTAAGGCATCACATCTATACAAGGAGACCAAGAGGTTTCAGTCAAGTAAGGCATCACATCTATACAAGGAGACCAAGAGGTTTAAGTCAAGTAAGGCATCACATCTATACAAGGAGACCAAGAGGTTTAAGTCAAGTAAGGCATCACATCTTTACAAGGAGACCAAGAGGTTTAAGTCAAGTAAGGCATCACATCTATACAAGGAGACCAAGAGGTTTCAGTCAAGTAAGGCATCACATCTATACAAGGAGACCAAGAGGTTTAAGTCAAGTAAGGCATCACATCTATACAAGGAGACCAAGAGGTTTCAGTCAAGTAAGCCATCACATCTATACAAGGAGACCAAGAGGTTTCAGTCAAGTAAGGCATGACATCTATACAAGGAGACCAAGAGGTTTCAGTCAAGTAAGGCATCACATCCATACAAGGAGACCAAGAGGTTTCAGTCAAGTAAGGCATCACATCTATACAAGGAGACCAAGAGGTTTAAGTCAAGCAAGGCATCACATCTATACAAGGAGACCAAGAGGTTTCAGTCAAGTAAGGCATCACATCCATACAAGGAGACCAAGAGGTTTCAGTCAAGTAAGGCGTCACATCTAATTTCCTTTATCAAAAACCACATAGCTTTATGCTGTTATCTTTCACAGATGCAATTATACCAAATGTGGTTTCAATGTTACTCAACATGATGATTTATTAATTAAGCATAAAGGCCCGAAGGGGTGTGTTATTTGGCCAATCTACCATGAATAAGAGTAAGAGTTCTTATGCATGTTACAACGCGGAGTACCTGGACACAGCCCTTAGCCGTGGTATATTGGCCATATACCACAAACCCCCGAGGTGCCTTATTGCTATTATAAACGGATTATCAAAGTAATTAGAGCAGTAAAAAAAATGGTTTTGTCTTATCCGTGGTATACAGTCTTATATACCACTGCTGTCAGCCAATCAGCATTCAGGGCTTGAACCATCCAGTTGATAATTAAAAGTAAAGTTGGTACAGTTTGAATGCAGTTATGTGGTATATCGATGTTTACTGACTTTCTGAATTTGTGTTGATGAGTTTCTCCCATCAATTCAATATTTACAGCTTTTGATAAGATTTTGTTGAGATTTCATTAATTGAATTAACTATCCCTATAGTGCCTCTCCAAGCATAAATTAATCAGTTATATTCAGATTAGCATGACCAAATTCATAAATCGTTTTAGATGTCTATAAATCCTTTGAGGGGTGTTTTTGACAGTTGCTCACAGTGTTCCCCTGTGGGGTTCTACAGTTCAGTACACCAGCTATGAAAGCTACGGTAAGAACTTGTCATTCTCTAGCAACCTACAGCACAGAGAAAAAGAGTGATCAAATGAAGATCCTACATCTGTACGGTACAGAGCAAGAACACCCACTGGAGAGAAGCAAACATCCTGCTTAGAGAAAGGCTGTAGGGAATGTGCATCTATATAACCTGATGTCAGGTCCTGGCTGGATCCACATACTGTGTATTTAAACACATAACAGATCTGAATCCTTCCCTAGTGGTCCCTGTGAGGATCTGTCTATTTCCTATCATCAATCCCACCCATCCACCGGGCTCATTAATACACTGTAAATGCCATGCCAAGCTCACACATAGGCCTATACATCATAATTAGGCAACATGGGAGAATATTGGCCCTAGATCTCTGGCACCGATCGTTGTAGGTGGTTGTAGGGTTGGTGCTACTCCATCGCTGCTTCAGACTACATTGAGAAGATGTCGTATTAAAGAGGCTGTCAAGTCCTCTTGCTACAACAGCGATAACGCCATGATAATGTGGCCTCAAAATTGCCACAAACTGGCCTGCTTCATTTGTATGTGTTTATTAGATTGATTTGTGCCAGCCCTGGCTACACAATCACTCATGTCTTACTGCTGAGGCAGGAAATGGAACAGGGGTGGGCTTGGCAGATTGTGTGTACCTCCCTTGCAGCATGCTCTGGTTAGCATCATGAGTTAATTGAGGTAGCATTTCTGGCTGGGTTTAGGGCCTGCTGTGCAAGTTATGGAAGGACGTGGCCAGGGATGGGAGGATGTGGCCAGGAATGGTAGGGTGTGCCCAGGAATGGGAGGGTGTGCCTAGGGATGGGAGGGTGTGGCCAGGGATGGGAGGATGTGGCCAGGAATGGGAGGGTGTGCCCAGGGATGGGAGGGTGTGTCAAGGGATGGGATGGTGTGCCCAGGGATGGGAGGGTGTGCCCAGGGATGGGAGGGTGTGGCCAGGGATGGGAGGATAGGCCCAGGGATGGGAGGGTGTGTCCAGGGATGGGAGGATGTGGCCAGGGATGGGAGGGTGTGGTCAGGGATGGGAGGGTGTGCCCAGGGATGGGAGGATGTGCCCAGGGATTGGAGGGTGTGCCCAGGGATGGGAGGATGTGGCCAGGAATGGGAGGGTGTGCCCAGGAATGGGAGGGTGTGGCCAGGGATGGGAGGGTGTGGTAAGAGATGGGAGGGTGTGCCCAGGGATGGGAGGATGTGGCCAGGAATGGGAGGGTGTGCCCAGGGATGGGAGGGTGTGTCCAGGGATGGGATGGTGTGCCCAGGGATGGGAGGGTGTGCCCAGGGATGGGAGGGTGTGGCCAGGGATGGGAGGATAGGCCCAGGGATGGGAGGGTGTGTCCAGGGATGGGAGGATGTGGCCAGGGATGGGAGGGTGTGGTCAGGGATGGGAGGGTGTGCCCAGGGATGGGAGGATGTGCCCAGGGATTGGAGGGTGTGCCCAGGGATGGGAGGATGTGGCCAGGAATGGGAGGGTGTGCCCAGGAATGGGAGGGTGTGGCCAGGGATGGGAGGGTGTGGTAAGAGATGGGAGGGTGTGCCCAGGGATGGGAGGGTGTGCCCAGGGATGGGAGGGTGTGCCCAGGGATGGGAGGGTGTGGCCAGGGATGGGAGGGTGTGCCCAGGGATAGGAGGGTGTGCCCAGGGATGGGAGGGTGTGCCCAGGGATGGGAGGGTGTGCCCAGGAATGGGAGGGTGTGGCCAGGGATGGGAGGGTGTGCCCAGGGATAGGAGGGTGTGCCCAGGAATGGGAGGGTGTGCCCAGGGATGGGAGGGTGTGCCCAGGAATGGGAGGGTGTGCCCAGGAATGGGAGGGTGTGGCCAGGGATGGGAGGGTGTGGTAAGAGATGGGAGGGTGTGCCCAGGAATGGGAGGGTGTGCCCAGGGATAGGAGGGTGTGCCCAGGGATGGGAGGGTGTGGTAAGAGATGGGAGGGTGTGCCCAGGAATGGGAGGGTGTGCCCAGGGATGGGAGGGTGTGCCCAGGGATGGGAGGGTGTGCCCAGGGATGGGAGGGTGTGTCCAGGGATGGGAGGATGTGGCCAGGGATGGGAGGATGTGGCGATTAGAATCCTCTGTGGCATGTCATCTAATGATGACGCCCACTGCAGGTCCCTTTGGTATTGTGTCTATTTCCTTTATGTGAGGCGACTCTCAGCATCTGTACAGGTTCAAGGGGTTAATAACCCTGTGAGAAACATTGTTTTCCAGCACAGAGAGGCATTTCTAAAGGTTCTGAGGGCAAGCCAGGGCCTTACCATATGGATGTACTGTCTGGTCAGGCAGCTGTCCCTGAAGTCGGGAGCCTACCTGTACCGACTGCTTGCCTCTTTCTTCTCCAGGCTGTATTACGTGTCCTTCTGGGGACTTTTGGTCTCCCTTTGGTCTCCCTTTGGTCTCCATTTGGTCACCCTTTGGTCACCCTTTGGTCTCCCTTTGAGTGGATGTCACATTGTCACTAGTAAAACAATTCCAAACAATGTATACAATGTACACAACACCAAAGTCCTTTTTTTTTCTCTCCTTCCGTGTGTATAATGATTACTGTTATGCAGGCCTGAAGTGGGCGAGGGATGACCATTTTGTTCTTGAAGAACTTAATCTACAGTCGTTCATGTAACTCCCTTCCATCTTATACAGCGCAAGTGAACAGCAAACCTGGTTTAAAAAAATGAATAAAGTAACACCTCTCTGTCATGAGACCTACTTGTGTGTACAGTTGAAGTCAGAAGTTTACATTATATTTCATATTTTAACAACAATTTCTTATTTTCAATGACGGCCTAGGAACAGTGGGTTAACTGCCTGTTATAGGCAGATTTGTACCTTGTCAGCGCAGGGATTTGAACTTGCAACCTTTCGGTTACTAGCCCAACACTCGAACCACTAGGCTACCCTGCCACCCCATTTATTAACTAAGCATTAAGGCCCGAAGGGGTGTGTTATTTGGCCAATCTACCATGAATAAGAGTAAGAGTTCTTATGTATGTTGCAACACGGAGTACCTGGACACAGCCCTTAGCCGTGGTATATTGGCCATATTACATATACCTTAGCCAAATACATTTAAACTCAGTTAACAATTCCTGACATTTAATCCTAGTAAAAACTCCCCGTCTTGGGTCAGTTAGGATCGCCACTTCATTTTAACAACGTGAAAAGTCAGAGAGAATAGAGAGAATGATTTATTTCAGCTTTTATTTCTTTCATCACATTCCCAGTGGGTCAGAATAAACTCAATTAGTATTTGGTAGCATTGCCTTCAAATTGTTTAACTTGGGTCAAACGTTTCGGGTAGCCTTCCGCAAGCTTGCCACAATAAATAAGTTGGGTGAATTTAGGCCCATTGCTCCTGACAGAGCTGGTGTAACTGAGTCAGGTTTGTAGGCTTCCTTGCTTCCTTGCACACACTTTTTCAGTTCTGCCCACACATTTTCTATAGGATTGAGGTCAGGGCTTTGTGATGGCCACTCCAATACCTTGACTTTGTTGTCCTTAAGCCATTTTGCCACAACTTTGGAAGTATGCCTGGGGTTACTGTCCATTTGGAAGACCCATTTGCGACCAAGCTTTATCTTCCTGACTGATGTCTTGAGATGTTGCTTCAATATATCCACATCATTTTCCTATCTCATGATGCCATCTATTTTGTGACGTGCACCAGTCCCTCCTGCTGCAAAGCGCCCCCACAACATGATGCTGCCACCCCTGTGCTTCACGGTTGGGATGGTGTTCTTCGGCTTTCAGGCCTCCCCCTTTTTCCTCCAAACATAACGATGGTCATTATGGCCAAACAGTTCTATTTTTGTTTCAGCAGACCAGAGGACAATTCTCCAAAATGTACGATCTTTGTCCCCATGTGCAGTTGCAAACTGTAGTCTGGCTTTTTTTATGGCGGTTTTGGATATAGATACAGATGCTTTTGTACTTGTTTCCTCCAGCATCTTCACAAGGTCCTTTGCTGTTGTTCTGGGATGGATTTGCACTTTTTGCACCAAAGTACGTTCATCTCTAGGAGACAGAACGCGTCTCCTTCCTGAGCGATATAAGAGCTGTGTGGTCCCATGGTGTTTATACTTGCGTACTATTGTTTGTACAGATAAACTGGATACCTTCAGGCATTTGGAAATTGTTCCCAAGAATGAACCAGACTTCTGGAGGTCTACAATGTTTTTCTGAGTTATTGGCTGATTTCTTTTCATTTTCCCATGATGTCAAGCAAAGAGGCACTGAGTTTGAAGGTAGACCTTGAAATACATCCACAGGTACACCTCCAATTGACTCAAATTATGTCAATTAGCCTATCAGAAGCTTCTAAAGCTATGACATCATTTTCTGGATTTTTCCAAGCTGTTTAAAGGCACAGTCAACTTAGTGTATAAAAACTTCTGACCCATTGGAGTTGTAATACAGGGAATTATAAGTTTAATATTCTGTCTGTAAACAATTGCTGGAAATATTACTTGTGCCCTGCACAAAGTAGATGTCCTAACCGACTTGTTAACAAGACATTTGTGGAATGGTTGAAAAACGAGTTTTAATGCCTCCAACCTAAGTGTATGTAAACTTCCAACTTCAACTGTATGTACTGACATGTACAGTATGTGTAACTGATAGATACACACACACACTACATGTTAATGTTTATGTGTATGTTTGTACTGACATGTACAGTATGTGTAACTGATAGATACACACACACACACACTACATGTTAATATTTATGTGTATGTATGTAAATTGCAAGT
Organism: Oncorhynchus mykiss; assembly: GCF_013265735.2. Classification (NCBI taxonomy): domain Eukaryota; kingdom Metazoa; phylum Chordata; class Actinopteri; order Salmoniformes; family Salmonidae; genus Oncorhynchus; species Oncorhynchus mykiss. The sequence continues at coordinate 90,569,908 of NC_048569.1, read as the reverse complement.
CTATTGTCTGTCATGTCTTTTTCATTTTGCGTCGGCCCCCAGTAAGACCAGCTGTCGCCATTGGCGTCTGCTAACGGAGATCCACTCACATCATGCCGAGCCAGTGAGGTATTTTTTTGCTCTTTCCCATCGTTTTACAATGTCATACATTGATATACACAATGCTTTACCCTGGCATCAAAATAAAGTACTTTAGTGTATATTGCAGCGAGCCTGATACAGAGGCCCTGATTTCCATATAAAGTCTGGTCTCTCTCTTCACTAAAGGAGAGGACAGAGAAACCATAATGTGCAGATTTTAAGTGGCTGCACTGTCTGAGCCTTATCACACCAGACATCAGCCAGACGCTAGCAATTTACATCCAATTTACCTCGGAGCTAAATGCTCTTTACCTTCTCAATGTGTCATCTAATGGGCCTGAGCCTCCCATTGTCCAGACAGGAGAGGACGGTTACGTCCCTCAGATGCCCACAGAGTTACTGTACATCAATGCTGTCTATGGGCACCATACCGTACAATGCAGCCTAACACCAGGAATGAAGGATTATTCATATTATGTTCATTTGTATCATCAGGCTTTCCCTGGGGTGTGGTTGGGTTTCATTCATATGATAGCTTTCGCTAAAGTAGCCAAAGCAATAGAAGTCAGGCTTCATTGAAGGGATTAGTTCAAAGTGGAGCTGGGGTACAAATGTTATCTGAGATATATCCTGAATCAGGAGACGTACACAGATTACAGCCTGCTTTGCAAGAAAATAAAACCCTTTCATTTGATAGTTAATTAAATGTGCAAATAAATGCTTGGAAACTTGAGCTGAGCAAATGCTGGCATGGTTTGATAAGAGCATGCTGCAATAATTTTCTTATCAATAGCTGCATGTTTGTGCTAATTGATATGATCATGTGGTGGATTTGAAAACATGTGTAACTGAACTAAATGATTCAACATTCTGGAGAATGTTGCATTATTGATTGAGAATCATAATCACACAATTAGCCATGCAATTACTAGTAATTGAAAATATAAATGTTGGCACTCTGAATAAAGCCAACTTATCATCTGACCATATCCTTTGATTTCTTAATTCTGTATCAGTTGAACATGTTTTTTTTGTCACTTATACAGCACAAAAGTTTTTAGCATAGACCCTTTTACATCCCTGCTGGCTTACCTCTACTGGCTAACCACTAGCAGCCTGGAAACATGTCCCTTATTAGCAGTTCAACACATCAACACTTCTCGTACTGTTACACAAAATCTAGATAAGCCTTTACCGTCATAGTAGACATTGAACATCTATAACCAAACTGGCTAAAACTCTGTTGTTGGCCGATGTTAGCTATACACATGCTAACCTGAGTGCTAATGTTACTAACGACGTTACTAGCAGCAATAAGAGTACATCCAGGTATAATGGCTAACACAAACATGGATTCCATGATATCTAGCGGGTTACATCTGCCAATAAAAATCAAGTGGTTCTGCAAGAATAAAGACATACCTTGAAATCAACAATAATCCGATTGGTATTGTTAGGGTTGCGTCAATTCGAATCTGGTATCAGGATAAATATGACATTGAGTCACCGACTGTATACTATGTATTTTTATTAGCTAAGCAATAAGTGGTAAATGCAATTTTCGTATATACGGGCTCTCTGTTCCACCTCGCAGGGCAAACAGAGAACTGACTTGTTCCTGACAAAGATATTATAAATATACTCTGACAGAGGTAGTTCCTGCTTCCGAGCCGGCCTGTAGAGACTGGGCGTGGTTTAGACTCACCCAGCCTATCGTTGATTGTTGGCGCAGAGGCTGGTCCCAGCCCCCTAAGCGCTTCAGCGGTCAGTCGTTGTAGTTGTGTAGAATATACAGTTATCAGGCACCTGGCTCCTGTTATCTAACAAAATACCGTTTGTTCTCGCAACACTACGTTTTGAATGTGCCTCCCCCAACTCATTGCACAGCTCCTGTCTTCATGTCATTCTGTATTTTTCCATCATGAGAAAGGCCCATGGCCCTGAAACGGTTAACAATGTCTCAAGTCAACATTGTTGCATAACACATACATCCACACCAGCCAAAAACAAATAATATTCAATCACATATGATATGGTAACGGGCTATAGTGCATAACACAGAACTTCACAGTATTTTAACAATAATTTCCGCAAAACGTGCAGTGTTGGAGTTGTTGTAGCTTGCTAGCTAGCTCATTCCATCCCCAAACACCATGCTAGATTTGAGTGGGCCAGTTTGTTTTGCATGGCCCTGTGCACTTAGATGGTTGTCTATCTTAGTGTTGTATCATCTTCTAGCAACATACCATGACAGAACTCTCTGGGCACTTTGTACCTATTTACCCTATTGGCCTCCATCACCAAAGCCACCAGCAGGCTGTTTCTTTCTTGACGTCAAATCCGCAGTGTATTGTTGGTATAGGAGTTTTTGAACATTTGACCTTTTTTACAATTTGCATAAAGACTGTATAGACGGAATATAAATCAACCTACATTGTTAGATTTGTGAGTGGCTCCCGAGTGCAGCGGTCTAAGGCACTGTATCTCAGTGCAAGAGGCGTCACTACAGTCCCTGGTTTGAATCCAGGCTGTATCACATCCGGCCGTGATTGAAAGTCCCATAGGGCGGCGCACAGTTGACCCAGCATCGTCCGGGTTTGGCCATGGTAGACCATCATTGTAAATAAGAATTTGTTCTTAACTGACTTGCCTAGTTAAATAAAGGTTACATTTAAAAAATATATATGTGCAACCTTTCCTTTAAGGCATTACTTCCAACTGGGTTAAATTAAGGATTACGGTTTGGGATAGGGTTAATTAAGTTCAGACATTAATTAAGATTGGTTAAATTAAGTCTTACCCTTTACACTTGTGGGAATTGTAATGTTTCTTACAGAAGAAATATGAAAAGCATATGCATACGCATGGTAGCAATTGAAAAGGAACAGCTTGGAGATTATGGGAAAACGATTAGACCAAAGGTGAGTACAGAACAGATCACCTGACTCAAGAGTGATTACAAACATTACACTGTTGATTTTTTGTGCATTTTACATTTACTGTAGTTTTCAACGCATTTCTTGATAACAAAATCTGAAAATGCACAATATATTCCTGTTAAATTTGGGATAGGTGAAAATGAAGTGTTTGAGAGAGGACTAACTGGGGGTCTCCAAGTGGCCACATACCTCTCCAAAAAGTGCACAATTCCTAAGTAATTTCAATACACATTTATGACACAAAGAAGAGTGTTTGTTTATAGCTCTCCTAGTGATGCCCTAGAGGAACTATAGCAAGCACACGTGTAGTTATTTTATTTGGAACAGGACCCTGCATCCCCGCCATCACATAATTACTGTTGTTGTTTACGCAATCCAAAAACGATCCAATCGCAATCTGGGTCAGGTGGGCATCATTTGAAAGCTTGTTCTCTTGCCAACATGATTAGCTAAGTTGTAAAATAAGAACTAACAGTGTTAGGCTTTCACAGGGAATAGAAACAGATCATTGTAGAAAGGAGTCATGTGTGCGTTCAGGTGCGTGTTGTCTTAACAGTAGACAAACATACTTATTCTGTTCAGAACAACCCAGGGTCTGACGCCATGTCATCTTGTAACTGTACATCAAACATAGTGATCATAAATGTTGACACTATATGACATGAGTTTAATGATATGGAAATGTGAAGTGCCCATTTGGACTGGTGTTTGGCTTGGTGTGCATGACATTAAAGCGATATTTATTATAATCTACAATGTCTGATCTCGCTCAGACAACAAAAAGTGTGCAAAAGTTGGGGGCAACTTCATGTCGCGTGCGGTGTTCAAGTTCAGAACGTCTGTCAGTCAAAACACATACAGCACTGTGAAGCTGACGTCATTTATAGCATGTACAACTACTGCATTCCAATGCATTCCATGGCCCAAATCTGTCATTTTCAACCTGTACAGATATAGGATCTTAATTTGAACCAGTTGGCTACAGCAGGAAAGTAATCCTGTAGCAACAGGATATGTGAATTATTTTATTGATTATAATTAATGGTCATTTTTGTAGGGGTTGATATATTTTTCATAGGCGAAAATCAAGTCAGAAATGTCTAAATGGAAATTACAATCTATAGAAGCCGTTTTAAACCTTAAATACACTACAAGCTTTACATTTCCTTTACATCTGTATACAGTATGAGTCCAAATGAAGAAACTCCAAGATTAAGTTGAGCAATTAAACAAGCCTGGCTTTGCTAACTCACTGTGGACGGATGGTCTAACCAGCAAGCTCCTGCTCCATTGACTGTGGGTTCAATCCCAGCTTCTGCACCTAGTGGACAGTTTTGACTGCGTCTCCTGACATCTTGGGGACCTGCATAAATGTTCAATTTCTACTTGAGTCTGGAGTGACACAAAGCACGCCACGGACACACATCACCTCAATACCGATTTACAATATCCATTAGGAGCTGCCTTCTTGTCAGTTATCCCAAGGAAAAGATTCTCAAAGACAGTTCCTTATTTAAATCGTTTTTACTAAAAAAGCACCAGCACATCCATTCTGCAGCCATCCCCTCAATCCCCCAACATCATAAGAAAAATGTAATAAACTATCCATAAAGCATTAACCATTACACCCATGGATTAGACATCATCACCTCAACACCTCAAGACCCCGACTGTCGTCGGCTGCTACAGGAAGCAGTTTAACGGCCCTGAATCACCTAATCTATCTGCTCTCTATGAGGTGCCGACCATCGGTCCTCCATCCTCCATTTATCATACCTAGACAGGCTCTAGATCAGCTGACTGCTGGGGAGGAGGAGGAGGAGGAGGGGGGGGGGGACAGGGAGTAGGATGGGGGAGGAGGAGGAGGAGGAAGAGGAAAAGAGAGGGTATGAGGAGGAAGACAGGGAGGAGGACAGGGAGCAGGACAGGGAGGAGGACAGGGAGTAGGACAGGGAGCAGTACGAGGGGTCTAATAGACAGAGAGAAAGAGCGGGTGGATGGGGGGGGGGTGAGTGTTATTCTCTCTGCGTAGGTGGACAGGCTCACCCCTGCTGCTCTGAGATGTCTCCACCTGCTGGGGTCTGGTATGTGTGTGCCCTGTGGAGGGGCCGCCATGCTAATACACAGCCACACAACCACACAACCAGAGAGATGGGACCACCAACAGCAGTCACATCTTTGTTCACATGTGTTACACCAGGAGAGGTGAAAATAAAGACAATGCTGTGAATTACTCACACACACCACATGTATGTGAAGAACAAATCTATTGCTTACTGTGGTATGTAACCTTGTTAAAGACAAGGTTAGAGTCAGATGAGCCCATTATGTTGAGGTGTAGATGAGATGTGTTACTTAGGTAGAATAGATAATGTGATGTCTCCACAATGTTCCCACCAGACTGGTCCCACAACCTACTGAAACATTCTCAGAACCTTTAAAGAACATATTACATGTGTCCTGGGAACGTTCTTGCAACATCAGGTGAATGGTTTTATACACGACCTAATGAAACATTCCTATAACACAAACATACAAACTTTTGGGGAATGTTCTGAAATGGTTGCTAACAGGTGTTGTGCACAACATTTTACTGAATGTTAGGACAACATTCCAATGATATTTCACTCAAAACATTTTTTGATAAATAAATAGATTTGATCAAAAACATTCTCTGGTATGTGTTTTCTGAATGTTTTTGGGATGTTATCATCCGAAATTTTAGATAAAACTCTAAATATAAATTAATGGGAGTCTTATCTAATATTCTGAGAATTGTTCCCGGTTTTCTGGGCTGTAGCAGTGGCATATAGAAAGACAAGTACATCACTAATGAGGAGATAAAGAAACATAAACAACATTCAATTACAGTGCCTTGTGAAAGTATTCGGCCCCCTTGAACTTTGCGACCTTTTGCCACATTTCAGGCTTCAAACATAAAGATATAAAACTGTATTTTTTTGTGAAGAATCAACAACAAGTGGGACACAATCATGAAGTGGAACGACATTTATTGGATATTTCAAACTTTTTTAACAAATCAAAAACTGAAAAATTGGGCGTGCAAAATTATTCAGCCCCTCTACTTTCAGTGCAGCAAACTCTCTCCAGAAGTCCAGTGAGGATCTCTGAATGATCCAATGTTGACCTAAATGACTAATGATGATAAATACAATCCACCTGTGTGTAATCAAGTCTCCGTATAAATGCACCTGCACTGTGATAGTCTCAGAGGTCCGTTAAAAGCGCAGAGAGCATCATGAAGAACAAGGAACACACCAGGCAGGTACGAGATACTGTTGTGAAGAAGTTTAAAGCCGGATTTGGATACAAAAAGATTTCCCAAGCTTTAAACATCCCAAGGAGCACTGTGCAAGCGATAATATTGAAATGGAAGGAGTATCAGACCACTGCAAATCTACCAAGACCTGGCCGTCCCTCTAAACTTTCAGCTCATACAAGGAGAAGACTGATCAGAGATGCAGCCAAGAGGCCCATGATCACTCTGGATGAACTGCAGAGATCTACAGCTGAGGTGGGAGACTCTGTCCAAGAAGAAGAAATCTAGAGAGGAACCAGGCTACGAGGAGTGGCCAGTCCTATTCTGGCTGTGCTGGGTGGAGATTATAACAGAACATGTCCAAGATATTCAGATTAGCACCTAAGGAGTAAATGTCAGTTGGCTTTTCGTAGCCGATCATTCAGAGTATCTCTACCGCTCCTGCTGTCTCTAGAGAGTTGTCTGGGACAGGTAGCAGGTCCGGTGAACAGGTCAGGGTTCCATAGCCGCAGGCAGAACAGTTGAAACTGGAGCAGCAGCACAACCAGGTGGACTGGGGACAGCAAGGAGTCATTAGGCCAGGTAGTCCTGAGGCATGGTGTCACGACTTCCGCCGAAGTTGGCTCTCCTGCCTGTTCGGGCGGTGCTCGGCGGTCGTCGTCACCGTCCTACTAGCCACCACCGATCCCTTTTCGTTTGTCTGTTGGTTTTGTCTTATTAGTTTCACCTGTGTGTATTTTAGTTTAATTAACGTCCTTATATGTAGTAGGTTGTCCCGCCCTTGTTTTGTGCGGGATTGTTTGTATTCATGTATTGGTGTAATACGTGTGTGTTATTTCTCCGGTCTATTTTTGATCCTGTGTTGGATTATTTCACCCTGTATGTTGGGTTGACCGTGTTTTTGTGCGCCGGAGAATAAACTGTCGAATCACTGAAACCTGCACTCTGCGCCTGATTCCACCCACCTTGATAATACGTGACACATGGTCCTAGGGCTCAAGTCCTCTGAGAGAGAGATCGAAAGAAAGAGAGAAAGAAAGAGAGAAAGAAAGAAAGAACGAAAGAAAGAAAAAGAGAGAGAAAGAGAGAAAGAGAGAGCAAATTAGAGAGAGGATACTTAATTCACACAGGACACCGGATTAGACAGGAGTAAAGCTCCAGATATAACAGACTGACCCTAGCCCCCCGACACATAAACTATTGCAGCATAAATACTGGAGGCTGAGACAGAAGGGGCAACCAACTTACCATCCTGAGACAAGGCCGAGTATAGCCCACAAAGATCTCCCCCACAGCGTAAACCCATGGGGGGTGGCACCAACTCAGACAGGAAGATCACGCCAGTGACTCAACCCACTCAAGTGACGCACCCCTCTCAGGGACGGCCAGTGACTCAGCCCACGTATTTAGGGTTTGAGGCAGACAATCCCAGTGGAGAGGGGAAACCGGCCAGGCAGAGACAGCAAGGGCGGCTAGTTGCTCCAGTGCCTTTCCGTTCACTTTCACACTCCTGGGCCAGACTACACTCAATCATAGGACCTACTGAAGAGATGAGTCTTCAATAAAGACTTAAAGGTTGAGACCGAGTCTGCGTCTCTCACATGGATAGACAGACCATTCCATAAAAATTGAGCTCTATAGGAGAAAGCCCTGCCTCCAGCCGTTTGCTTAGAAATTCTAGGCACAATAAGGAGGCCTACATCTTGTGACCGTAGCGTGCGTGTAGGTATGTACGGCAGGACCAAATCAGAGAGATAGGTAGAAGCAAGCCCATGTAATGCTTTGTAGGTTAGCAGTAAAACCTTGAAATCAGCCCTTGCCTTAACAGGAAGCCAGTGTAGAGAGGCTAGCACTGGAGTAATATGAACCTCTAGTAGCTGCCCAGGAGATGTGCCTGCTGCCTGGATGACTGGCAAGCCTGTCATGGGAAGGCCTCCATCGCCTCTGTGTCTGCTGCGTGTTTATCAGATCAAAAATCTTTTTAAAGACTTATTCACACTCCACGGTCACTTTTTAACCAACCCAATTATGTCACAGCTCAATGTTTAGTCAATCAGAAGGGAGGAAAATACTGCTGCCTGCGCTGGTCTTCTCTTCATATCTGGGACTGGCTTCATTTCATATCTTATCAGCCAGCTATATTAGTGTTCCAGAGCGGAGCAATTGCTCAATCATTTGCTCGTAATCTTTTCCCCTGATATTAAGTGGTGTGAGCATATGGTGGCATTTACAATGACAAATGTAATCCGGGTGACAACGTAACTAATTGAAAATGTGCGGTGAGTAGGCTCTACCTAGGACTCGTTAGCATATTTACTAACGCGGCGGAATGGATGATGTGGGTGTGTGATTTCATTAAATAAACCCAGGCTCTGCATCATTGGCGTAAGTGCGGCACCAAGTCTGGGCGTTCATTAAAACTAGGTTTGTCCAGGGATCTAGGATTTAAAGGAAAAAGTACAGTAAACATAGAAAAGGATAAGGAAAGATAATATTGGCTAACATGAGGTAATGTCTGGCAGCTCATTCTCTTTCCATCCCAAAAAGTTTTCCATGATGACAAGGGACAATTTTCACCAATCTGGGCAAAAACAGAAAGGGAAAAATATCCATTGATCCAAGTTTCAGAGAAAACTAATTTGTTCAACCCAAATGTCCAGATGTTAAAAAATTGGGTCTGTGGGCGCCTTCGGTCTGAACCAAAATCACACCACATCGAGGTATTGTTCAGGGCTGCCATGTGCTCATCACAGCGCCTGGCACAGACAGCAGTATAGACAGATGCCTAGTCATCATTAGAGGAAAATCCAGTTATTTTTCAGACAGCTCTGTAAATGCTATTTAAATGTCACATATTAAAATGCTTCTGGTCACATTCTGGACTGGCTGTTCTTTCAGAATGAGTCCAACACACATTTTTCAGATGGTTACTATGAAAAGGGGATTACTAACGTTCTATAAAACTATTGATTGTTATTTTCTTTTTGCCAATTATATTTGAGATCAACTTAATGTTTTATCACATGTAGAGAGACATGACGTAACATAAATGAAGCGTCTGATAGCCATTGACTTTCAGGAGTTTCAATGATTTCTGCAAAATGTGACAACGTGCGGATTTACAATGAAGGATGACAACGAACCACAGTGTCATGAGGAAGCTTACCTGCATTGCAGATAAACAGAGGAAGAAGTAAATGATTGTATTGTATTATTCCGCAGCAGATGGAGGGAGATAACATGATAACATGCTGATTACACCTGCCAGATAAACCACAATCACAGAGGTGAATAAAACAGTGTTCAGTAAGACTGAATAAAAAAATGACTATAGACAGACGAAACAAATCGATATGATGAGAATTACCAGATGAATAGTCTCTGAGGGATCTTGTGGTCCCCATAGCTAGGATAAAGGGTGGTAACACTGAAAACAACTTTTCATTATTAAAGCCATTTATACAATTATCATTAAAGCCTGAAGTTAAAGTTGTGTCGCTGTCAGACACTAACCTTGAGGACAACATGGGGTTCAAATGAGGAACTCAGTGATGTACATAGAATGTGTTTAGTTCTGATTACCTTTATACTTTTCAATATCCCGCCTCACAGAGCTCATTTAGCTCATTTCCATTTAGATAAGCACCTCCAGGTTCATCCAAGTTAGGATTAATTACTGCACTTTCTCTGTTGTTCTCAGAAAAGTTTAAAGAGTGCAGGAGTAAAGCTGATAGCGTCACATATCAATTCCTCCTCCGGCTGGACTAGGTAGATGCCTGGAGTAGGCTGTGACTTCATTAAAGGGGCAATCTGCATTTCAAACAATAATGAAGCGGTCAAGGCATTCATAAGTTATATTCTACAAGAATCAATTGGTTTATATCATTAATTCACAGTAAAAAAAAATGGGTGTAGCAATCACAGATTGCCACTTCAAACAATAAACTCAGACACCCACCCACTAAAGATATGAGCAACCTCAGATGATGTGAGTGTCAACTTTAGACTTCACAATGAGGTTCAGCTTTATGTAACTGTGTATACCTGAGGTATTCTCCAGCAATGTTTGCATGCACAAAATCCTTCCACAACCCCAGAGGATGTGATGTTACATTTTTTCACACTGTAGCAGTATCTTGAATAAAAAAAACATTATTAAACTAAGGATTACTCTTCTGCAGTTAGGGGCTGTTGGTACTTCAGCATTATCCCGTAGCATGGCTGTACAGGGTGAGGATGCTGAGCAATCTATGTCTGTATGAAAAGAGATATACAGTACCAGTCAAAAGTTTGGACACACCTACTCATTCAAGTTTTTCTTTATTTTTTAAAACTTTTTTCTACATTGTAGAATAATAGTGAAGACATCAACACTATGAAATAACACATGTAGTAACCAAAAAAGTTACATTTTATATTTTATATTCTTCAAAGTAGCCACCCTTTGACATGACGACAACTTTGCACACTCTCAACCAGATTCATGAGGTAGTCATCTGGAATGCATTTCCAAGTTCATTTGTGGAATTTATTTAGTTCTTAATGTGTTTGAGCCAATCAGTTGTGTTGTGACAAGGTAGGGGTGGTATACAGAAGATAAAGTCCATATTATGGCAAGAACAGCTCAAATAAACAAAGACAAATGACGGTCCATCATTACTTTAAGAATCAGTCAATCTGGAAAATGTTAAATGCAGTCTCAAAAACCATCAAGCGCTATGATGAAACTGGCTCTCATAAGGACCACCACAGGAAAGGAAGACCCAGAGTTACCTCTGCTGCAGAGGATAAGTTCATTAGAGTTAACTGCACCTCAGAAATTACAGCCCCAAAAAATGCTTCACAGAGTTCAAGTAACAGACACATCTCAACATCAACTGTTCAGAGGAGACTGGGTGAATCAGGCATTCATGGTCGAATTGCTGCAAATAAACCACTACTAAAGGACACCAATAAGAAGAAGAGACTTGCTTGGGCCAAGAAACACGAGCAATGGACATTAGGCCGGTGGAAATCTGTCCTTTGGTCTGATGAGTCCAAATTTGAGATTTTTGATTCCAACTGCTTTGTCTTTGTGAGATGCAGAGTAGGTTAATGGAGGATCTATGCATGTGTGGTTCACACTGTGAAGCATGGAGAAGGAGGTGTGATGGTGTCGGGGTGCTTTGCTGGTCACACTGTGATTTATTTACAATTAAAGGCACACTTAACCAGTATGTCTATCTCAGCATTCTGCAGCAATACACCATCCAATCTGGTTTGCACTTAGTGGGATTATCATTTGTTTTTCAACAGGACAATGACCCAACACACCTCCAGGCCGTGTCAGGGCTATTTGACCAAGACGGAGAGCGATGAAGTGCTGCATCAGATGACCTAGCCTCCACAATCACCCAACCTCAAACCAAGTTTGGGTTGAGTTGGACAGCAGAGTGAAGGAAAAGCCGCCAACAAGTGCTCAGAATATGTGGGAACTCTTTCAAGAATGTCGGAAAAGCATTCCAGGTGAAGCTGGTTGAGAGAATTCCAAGAGTGTGCAAAGCTGTCGTCAAGGCAAAGGGTGGCTACTTTGAAGAATATAAAATATAAAATGTATTTTGATTTGTTCATTAGAAATGATGGACATGCTTTACTCATTCGTTTACTGCAGTGGGCTAAATCAGGGTCACATGGAGTGTTTATTGGTAGTCTTTAACAAATCTACTTTGCAACAAAGTATACACTTCACACATGGTTATGGGCTTAAAAACAAAGAAGACACCTGTACCATGTCAGATATAAAGATGAAATGTATTACATTTTGAGTTTGCAACCCAATACTATACTTTATATACATCACAGAAGACTGAAATATGACAAAACAGTTTGACATAGAAACACCAGATTTTTAAAACATTTAAAAAAACATTTACAATAATGTTCATTAATTATGAAAAATATGAATAACATTCCACCGATGAGGCCTCTAGTTCATTTGACTGCAGGAAAGGGCTACGGAAATATAATGTGCATCGAAAAAAATGTGGACTTTTTTATTTATTTTGTTTGACCTTTATTTAACTAGGCAAGTCAGTTAAGAACAAATTCTTATTTTCAATGACGGCCTAGGAACAGTGGGTTAACTGCCTGTTCAGGGGCAGAACGACAGATTTGTACCTTGTCAGCTCGAGAGAGAGAGAGAGAGAGAGAGAGAGAGAGAGAGAGAGAGAGAGAGAGGGAGAGAGAGAGAGAGAGAGAGAGAGAGAAGTACAGAGACATAAACGTCAGAGGAGCGAGCCTAACACTAGTAGAAACCGTCTCTGTGGTGTCTACCGTTTCACTTACATTCCGGAAGTCTCCCTCTGCGTCGACTCTGAAGGTCAGCGGTGACATCAGAGTCGTTGGACGAATGCATTTAGCCATCCTTCGGCCCAGACTGGATTAAAATTGGACAGAAAACCTGATTTAAATGACAGATACTGTAGGAGCAGGAACAATGGCTTTATATGTGCTGGCAAGCATAGAGGATTTGAAAGGACATCAGGGCTGTCTGTCAAGAAAGGTTTCCTTCTTTTTGGGAAGGCCTGCCAGATGTTAGCTGACTGACAGCACAATAGATACGTATTTCGGTCTTGTGCGTTTAAATAGATAGTTAGCACTTAAAGTAAAGGTATAGTTATGAATCATAAAAATGTTAGAAATTCATGTTGGTCATAGTAAATCATATTTTTTAAATAACTGACAGGCCTAGTTAAATAATATAAAAAATAAATAATTTTTACAAGTCTTTACTACAACATCAACAAATATCAGGTACATATTATTACATATGACTTAAATTGTTTGCTCTTTGAAATAATCCTGAATTAATCCTGAAACTGTTGTGATACTGTATTAGCAACACCATCAACAACAACAACAACAACAACAACAACAACAAAAAATATCCTCAACAACCCAGAAAAGTATTACCAAGTGCGTGGAAGTGTTTTTCTGTGTGTCTCCAACAGGCTCTATGTGTCTGGTCTCCCACGGAGCATGGTGTCTGGGTGCAGAAGGCCTGACGAGTCCTGCAACCACCACTGATATGGGACATACTGCACTTCTAAAACCACAGTACCACATTAGATCTAAATCGCGGCCCATATGGTGGAGCACTCTCCACACGCATTTCATAAACCTGAGGATAATTGGACCGCATTCCCAATATGCTACTATTGAGAAATACATATTGAAATTTACTTCCCCTCATTTGCACTCATAGCAAATCACACCCAAGCTGTTTTGTAGCACAAATTAAGCCCTGCAGTACATATGTGGTAGTAATTTATGGTACGCATGCTAAGTACTTAGCACTTTGGATACATTGGGCAGTTTTTGCACTTCGAGATTCTTTCTGTTATGGACTGTGCTGTCCTCAGTTCAGTGGAACAAGGCGAGGCCTCTACACATCCATTATGACGTCCGATATCGTGAGCAGCCTGAATATCAGGCTGTGCGTGGGACAGATGGACGGAAATCACTGACTCAATGTTCTGTAGCCAGGGACAAATGGGAGCTTTTGGCAGGAGGGCCATCGTTGCTGCTCAATTTCCACAGCGGACAAGTGGAGAGGTCACACAGGCTCATCGAGAGAGTCCTTTTTAACCGGCAGACATCATTTCTCCTGCTCTAAATGAGAGGCAGAAAAACTACCCCTTCGCCCCGAGTCTATGCCTCTCCGCCCTGGCTCTTTGTTGAAAAATAATCAAAATGATTAATGCTCGGAATAGAACTGCCGAGTAGGCTACCAGCCCCGCTTGATAACCTTCCTCGAATTCAGCTCCGGCCCAATTGCCTCGTTATAATACTACGTGGTATTTTCAATGACATTTCTGACAGCAGGGAGTCTTTCTGCATTCTGAGGAGAGACGGTCATTTACTTGCATTTATTATGTCCTCTTGAGAGGAAATGTATTTTCTATGTTCATTGGGTGTGATACAATACAATACAATACAATAGCATACCATACAATACAATACAATAGCATACCATACAATACAATACAATACAATACCATACAAGACCATACCATACAATACCATGCAATACAATACAATACCATACAATCAAGTCGCTGATATTAATCCTCTTTGTGAGGCATTTTCTTGTACATCATGCAGAATCAAGGGAATAATTGTTTTATTAATTCCATTAAATGCAGACAAGAAGACATGGCATAGTGTAGTTCCTAGGTGCAGAAACGATCGTCACACCTCCGTCACCTCAGGAGGTGTACACTCCAGGGTTAGACCTTCTCTACTCACCTTCACAAATCAGCAGCCACTTGTCAATCAACCCAACACTGCCTCCCACCAGCCCCAGCCCTGCCTCCCACCAGCCCCAGGCTGCCTGTCACCAGCCCCAGCCTGCCTCTCACCAGCCCCAGCTTGCCTCTCACCAGCCCCAGCCTGCCTCTCACCAGCCCCAGCCTGCCTCTCACCAGCCCCAGCCCTGCCTCCCACCAGCCCCAGCCTGCCTCTCACCAGCCCCAGCTCTGCCTCCCACCAGCCCCAGCCTGCCTCTCACCAGCCCCAGCCTGCCTCTCACCAGCCCCAGCCCTGCCTCCCACCAGCCCCAGCCTACCTCCCACCAGCCCCAGCCTGCCTCTCACCAGCCCCAGCCTGCCTCTCACCAGCCCCAGCCTGCCTCCCACCAGCCCCAGCCTGCCTCCCACCAGCCCCAGCCTGCCTCCCACCAGCCCCAGCCTGCCTCTCACCAGCCCCAGCCTGCCTCTCACCAGCCCCAGCCTGCCTCTCACCAGCCCCAGCCCTGCCTCTCACCAGCCCCAGCCCTGCCTCCCACCAGCCCCAGCCCTGCCTCCCACCAGCCCCAGCCTGCCTCTCACCAGCCCCAGACCTGCCTCTCACCAGTCTCTCCTAACTGAATATAATAGTCAATCCCAGATCTCACACCGGCCTTCATATCACCTGTCTGTCTGCTTGTCTAGCTGTGATGGGACATGGTCAGACACCCAGGAAGTCACTCTCACAGAGCCTGATGACTGTATGTTTGTGACCCAATACACACAACAGTCCAGCTCTAACACATGTTGATCAACGTCTCTGTGACCAGAAGACCAGGTTCATATTTATTTTTTGAGCATAGACAGCCATATGACATAGTCAGATCAGGACCTAACATAAGGAAAACACAGTGAACATTCTGTTCTTCTGAAATAGACTAGATTTTCTTCATGTTATGTTCCTTTAGACCTGTCTAAAATAAATAATGGATGTATTGTGAAGGTGTAGGCTATATTACATGGATTTATTAGACTGTAGATGTTGATGTCTGCATCAGTGGCTTGTAGGCTGTGTGTGGAAGCCAGGAGATGCTAAATGTGTTTATGTTAATTAACAGTTAATTATCGTGAGACCGACAGTTATTTGCTTGACAATCACCGGCTGACGAAATGTCGTGACCGCCACAGCCCTAGTGAGCATACACAGCCCTAGTGAGCATACACAGCCCTAGTGAGCATACACAGCCCTAGTGAGCATACACAGCCCTAGTGAGCATACACAGCCCTAGTGAGCATACACAGCCCTAGTGAGCATACACAGTGTGTGGAATTCCATACCAGTTTACATCAATTCATTATTCTCCAATGCACCTGTCACCTAAGATGTGACTTATTTACTAATTTAGACAACAGACTCAACCACAACACATTTCCAGGAAGTGGAGGTGAGAAGGAAACTGGCTGTAATGGGGCACGGCTCGTTAACAGCTTGGCATAGCAACAACTCCAGAGACGGCTCGGCCCCTGATGCACATTATTTCATTACAGACACTTAGACGTATTTCTCTCCAAGCAACGCAGCAGCGTTCATTTCAGTTTAACTTTTAAAATACCTTTTAGTCTTGGTCACATTTTAGTTTAAGTTTTAAAATACCTTTTAGTCTTAGTCACATTTTAGTTTAAGTTTTAAAATACCTTTTAGTCTTAGTCACATTTTAGTTTAAGTTTTAAAATACCTTTTAGTATTAGTCACATTTTAGTTTAAGTTTTAAAATACCTTTTAGTCTTAGTCACATTTTAGTTTAAGTTTTAAAATACCTTTTAGTCTTAGTCACATTTTAGTTTAAGTTTTAAAATACCCTTTAGTCTTAGTCACATTTTAGTTTAAGTTTTAAAATACCTTTTAGTCTTAGTCACATTTTAGTTTAAGTTTTAAAATACCTTTTAGTCTTAGTCACATTTTAGTTTAAGTTTTAAAATACCCTTTAGTCTTAGTCACATTTTAGTTTAAGTTTTAAAATACCTTTTAGTCTTAGTCACATTTTAGTTTAAGTTTTAAAATACCTTTTAGTCTTAGTCACATTTCAGTTTAAGTTTTAAAATACCTTTTAGTCTTAGTCACATTTTAGCCATTTAATCCTTTGTTAGTTCGAGTTATTATCAGTCAGCTTTAGTCACATAACAGTGCATTAATAAATAATATTTAGGCTACCTCTAACTTCCGTCGTACACATTCAGATAGCCTTGTCCGTCTAAGCCTACTATCTCCTTGTATACCTTAGTTGGCAACATTGATATTGTGGCAGATTGTAACCATGCCAGACATAATTAACCATATAGGTGAAGCCTTGGCTAAAGGTAAAACAATTTATAGCTCTGATTTTCTCCCTATCGAACTTTTCAGAAATGCCAGAAGTAATACTGTACTCCTAATATTTAACAAATAGCATTTGTTTTTCCCATCGATAAAAAGCAACTGCAACTCACATTTACAACCACAACTTGCATTCAAAAGATTGCCGAGTGACTTAAAG
Organism: Oncorhynchus mykiss; assembly: GCF_013265735.2. Lineage (NCBI taxonomy): Eukaryota > Metazoa > Chordata > Actinopteri > Salmoniformes > Salmonidae > Oncorhynchus > Oncorhynchus mykiss. The sequence continues at coordinate 90,552,810 of NC_048569.1, read as the reverse complement.
TGACCACATGGGAGCTGTGTGCAACAGCTACGCAGATCAGCTCAGTCATACTGAAAGATGGCAATTATGCCAATTGCCTGAAATATTCTGCTTATGACTGAACAAAACAGATGAAAAGGAGCTTCATGTCCGATTGTCATCTCGTTGTCATCAGAGTTTTAGTCAGGGAAAAAAAGGTCACTGACAAGTATTTTTTCGTCATGGGTATTGTTGACGAAATTAACACTGCAACGGGAAGATGACAGATGAAGCATGAAACCGTGATCCATGCATGGTCACACAGTGCTACAGTCACGCATACACCCATCCCTGAGCGTCAGGTCAGTTCGCATGTCTTTTCCTTATTACTTTTTAACTGACTGACTGGCTGGCTGGATGACTGACTGGCTGGCTGAATGACTAGCTGGCTGGCTGGATGACTGGCTGGCTGGCTGAATGACTAGCTGGCTGGCTGACTAACTGACTGGCTGGCTGAATGACCAGCTGGCTGGCTGGCTGGCTGGCTGGCTGGCTGGCTGGATGACTGGCTGACTGGCTGGCTGAATGACTAGCTGACTAACTGACTGACTGGCTGGCTGACTGGCTGGCTGGCTGACTGGCTGGCTGGCTGGATGACTGGCTGACTAACTGACTGGCTGGCTGACTGGCTGGCTGGCTGGATGACTGGCTGACTAACTGACTGGCTGGCTGACTGGCTGGCTGGCAGACTGACTAGCTGACTGGCTGGCTGGCTGGCTGGCTGGCTGGCTGGCTGGCTGGCTGGCTGGCTGGCTGACTGACTGGCTGACTGACTAGCTGACTGGCTGACTAACTGACTGGCTGGCTGGCTGACTGGCTGGCTGACTGGCTGACGGACTTCGGTTGAATGGAACAGCGCTACAGGATTTATCTCATGCCTCTTACCTTGGAGTACTTCAACTCTGCTGCAGCACAAATACAGTAAACATATTCTTTCACTGTTTTATCATCATACAAAATGTTATGTTTTGACATGTCTGTGGTGCAGAGGGATATGTTAGTGGAACTTGTGTACATAGCTTTTGATGCAGCAAACAATCAACATGGCTTCTACGTCAACTGGATATGAGCCAACCACAACCCCTCCACACAACCAACAAAGACAAATACAGGACCTACTGTTTGATTTCTGTCTGGACACATTTGTTCCACTCATCCTGGATAAGTGAGAGCATTGAGAGTGTCTCTGCCCATCTTTCAGACACGCCAATTCTCTCCAGCTCAACTGGAGGACATCCAACTCCTCTCCAGTCCACAATAACAGGCAGCTTCCATCTGCAGAAAGTTCCACTGGCTATGGGGCAACCCTCTTTCTCACACAGTTCTGCTAAGAGGCAAAAACATTCCATACTGCTGTCCTGCTCTCCAGTTCCTCCATGCAAATGAACAGTGAGAAATATATCCGGTGTCTGCTGCTGGCCTACTTAAGATAACTGTCAAAGACAGCCTCCAGAAGGGAGCCCGTCCTATTTGCTGCAAACAGAATAAGTCAATGTTTCTCCTGATGTTTTCCTTGCAGAACAGTTCCATGACAGCAAAGGTCTTTGCTTTGGAATAACAACTCTGGAGTTCTGGTGCCCGGAGAGGAGGCGGAGAAGGAGATGAGGGGAGGGGAGGAGGCAAGGAGGAGAGGAGAGGAGGGGAGAGGAAAGAAGAGAAGAGCAGAGCAGAGCACGGAAGGACAGGAGAGAAGAGGATGGAAGTGCACGGGAGGAGAGCAGAGCACGGGAGGAGAGGAGAGAAGAGCATGGAAGTGCACGGGAGGAGAGGAGAGGATAGAACAGCACGGGAGGAGAGGAGAGGATAGAACAGCACGGGAGGAGAGGAGAGGAGAGCACGGGAGGAGAAGAGAGGAGAGGAGAGGAGAGAAGAGAAGAGAAGAGAAGAGAAGAGAAGAGAAGAGAAGAGAAGAGGAGAGGAGAGGAGAGGAGAGGAGAGGAGAGGAGAGGAGAGGAGAGGAGAGGAGAGGAGAGGAGAGGAGAGGAGAGGAGAGGAGAGGCGAGGAGAGCACGGGAGGAGAGGAGAGAAGAGAAGAGAAGAGAAGAGAAGAGAAGAGAAGAGGAGAGGAGAGGAGAGGAGAGAAGAGAAGAGGAGAGGAGAGCACGGGAGGAGAGGAGAGGAGAGAAGAGGAGAGGAGAGGAGAGGAGAGGAGAGGAGAGAAGAGGACAGGAGAGGAGAGGAGAGGAGAGGAGAGGAGAGGAGAGGAGAGGAGAGCACGGGAGGAGAGGAGAGAAGAGAAGAGAAGAGGAGAGGAGAGGAGAGGAGAGCAAAGAAGAGAAGAGAAGAGAAGAGAAGAGGAGCGCACAGGAGAGCACAGGATGGGGAAGAGAGGGGAGGAGAGAAGCGGAGAGCACGGGAGGAGAGGAGAGGAGAGGAGAGGAGAGGAGAGGAGAGGAGAGGAGAGGAGAGGAGAGGAGAGGAGAGGAGATCACGGGAGGAGAGGAGAGAAGAGAAGAGAAGAGAAGATAAGAGGAGAGGAGAGGAGAGGAGAGGAGAGCATGGGAGAAGAGAAGAGAAGAGAATAGGAGAGGAGAGGAGAGGAGAGGAGAGAAGAGAAGAGAAGAGAAGAGAAGAGAAGAGAAGAGAAGAGAAGAGAAGAGAAGAGAAGAGGAGAGGAGAGGAGAGGAGTGGAGAGAAGAGGAGAGCACGGGAGGAGAGGAGAGGAGAGAAGACAAGAGAAGAGGAGAGGAGAGGAGAGGAGAGAAGAGGAGAGCATGGGAGGAGAGGAGAGGAGAGAAGAGAAGAGAAGAGAAGAGAAGAGAAGAGAAGAGGAGAGGAGAGGAGAGGAGAGCACGGGAGGAGAGGACAGGAGAGAAGAGAAGAGGAGAGGAGAGGAGAGGAGAGGAGAGGAGAGGAGAGGAAAGGAGAGGAGAGGAGAGGAGAGGAGAGGAGAGGAGAGGAGAGGAGAGGAGAGGAGAGGAGAAGAGAGCACGGGAGGAGAGGAGAGGAGAGAAGAGAAGAGAAGAGAAGAGAAGAGAAGAGAAGAGAAGAGAAGAGAAGAGAAGAGAAGAGGAGAGGAGAGGAGAGGAGAGGAGAGGAGAGCACGGGAGGAGAGGAGAGGAGAGAAGAGGAGAGAAGAGAAGAGGAGAGGAGAGGAGAGGAGAGGAGAGGAGAGGAGAGGAGAGGAGAGGAGAGAAAAGGAGAGGAGAGGAGAGGAGAGGAGAGAAGAGAAGAGAAGAGGAGAGGAGAGGAGAGGAGACAAGAGAAGAGGGGAGGAGAGGAGAGGAGAGAAGAGGAGGAGAGGAGAGAAGAGAAGAGGAGAGGAGAGGAGAGGAGAGCATCGAGGAGAGGAGAGGAGAGGAGAGAAGAGAAGAGGAGAGGAGAGGAGAGGAGAGGAGAGGAGAGGAGAGGAGAGGAGAGGAGAGGAGAGGAGAGCATCGGAGGAGAGGAGAGGAGAGAAGAGAAGAGGAGAAGAGAGGAGAGCGTGGGAGGAGAGGAGAGGAGAGAAGAGAAGAGGAGAGGAGAG
>NC_048569.1:90539326-90546826 GCF_013265735.2 Oncorhynchus mykiss | reverse complement strand
AGAGGAGAGGAGAGGAGAGAAGAGAAGAGAAGAGAAGAGGAGAGCACGGGAGGAGAGGAGAGCACGAGAGGAGAGGAGAGGAGAGGAGAGGAGAGGAGAGGAGAGGAGAGCACGGGAGGAGAGGAGAGGAGAGGAGAGGAGAGGAGAGGAGAGGAGAGGAGAGGAGAGGAGAGGAGAGGAGAGGAGAGCACGGGAGGAGAGGAGAGGAGAGGAGAGAAGAGGAGAGGAGAGGAGATGAGAGGAGAGGAGAAGAGAGGAGAGGAGAGGAGAGGAGAGGAGAGGAGAGGAGAGGAGAGGAGAGAGGAGGAGAGGAGAGGAGAGCACGGGATGGGGAGCTGAGGAGAGAAGAGGAGAGAAGAGGAGAGCATGGGAGGAGAGGAGAGGAGAGAAGAGAAGAGAAGAGGAGAGGAGAGGAGAGGAGAGGAGAGGAGAGGAGAGGAGAGGAGAGGAGAGGAGAGAAGAGAAGAGGAGAGCACGGGAGGAGAGGAGAGGAGAGCACGGGAGGAGAGGAGAGGAGAGGAGAGAAGAGAAGAGAAGAGAAGAGAAGAGGAGAGGAGAGAAGAGGAGAGGAGAGCACGGGAGGAGAGGAGAGAAGAGAAGAGGAGAGGAGAGGAGAGCACAGGAGGAGAGGAGAAGAGAGGAGAGCACAGGAGGAGAGGAGAGGAGAGGAGAGAGAGTTTAGAGGAGAGGGGAGGAGAGGAAAGGAGAGGAGAGGAGAGGAGAGGAGAGGAGAGGAGAGGAGAGGAGAGGAGAGCACGGGAGGAGAGGAGAGGAGAGGAGAGAAGAGAAGAGGAGAGCACGGGATGGGGAGGAGAGGAGAGAAGAGGAGAGCACGGGAGGAGAGGAGAGGAGAGAAGAGAAGAGGAGAGCACGGGAGGAGAGGAGAGGAGAGCACGGGAGGAGAGGAGAGGAGAGCACGGGAAGTGAGGAGAGGAGAGGAGAGGAGAGGAGAGGAGAGGAGAGGAAAGGAAAGGAGAGGAGAGGAGAGGAGAGGAGAGGAGCGCACGGGAGGAGAGGAGAGGAGAGGAGAGGAGAGGAAAGGAAAGGAGAGGAGAGGAGAGGAGAGGAGAGGAGAGGAGAGGAGAGGAGAGCACGGGAGGAGATGAGAGGAGAGGACAGGAGAAGAGAGGAGAGGAGAGGAGAGGAGAGGAGAGCAAAGATGAGAAGAGAAGAGAAGAGAAGAGAAGAGGAGAGCATAGGAGAGCACAGGATGGGGAAGAGAGGAGAGGAGAGAAGAGGAGAGAAGAGGAGAGGAGAGGAGAGGAGAGGATAAGAGAGGAGAAGAGAAGAGAAGAGAAGAGAAGAGAAGAGAAGAGAAGAGAAGAGAGGAGAGCATGGGATAGGGAGGAGAGGAGTCAAACCGACAAAAGTTGCTGCTCTACTCAATGAGAACAGTGAGTTCCTCCCCACTGGACAGGCCTGTAGACTAGAGCGTCCTAATGTTTAATAATACCTCCACATTTCTCCTCTGTTGCGAAGAGAGAAACAGAAGGTGTGCAGGCCTATTCATCATGGGCATCAGGCAAGGGAAGCATGGTCATCTGTATCTGTCTGGGAAATAACAGTCAGAGAGGAGTTGCTCGGTGGGTGCAGACAGATGTGAGCAGGAGGAACAGGTGCTTGATCTATTGCCACATATGTTGGACAGTGTGAAGACGCTGCAGATGAATGTGTTCCAGAGGACTCCTATGACTGCCGAGAGCAATCTGTCCACAGACAACCTCTCCAACAGCAGTGACTGACAAGAGACTCCACTCCCTCTGGGATGAGGATAGATGAGGCTGAGGAGTCCACTCTGGGAGGAGAACAGACAAGGCTGAGGAGTCCACTCTGGGAGGAGAACAGACAAGGCTGAGGAGTCCACTCTGGGAGGAGGACAGACAGGGCTGAGGAGTCCACTCTGGGAGGAGGATAGATGAGGTTGAGGAGTCCACTCTGGGAGGAGAACAGACAAGGCTGAGGAGTCCACTCTGGGAGGAGGACAGACAAGGCTGAGGAGTCCACTCTGGGAGGAGGATAAACGAGGCTGAGGAGACTACTCTGGGAGGAAGATAAACGAGGCTGAGGAGTCCACTCTGGGAGGAAGATAGACGAGGCTGAGGAGTCCACTCTGGGGGGGAAGATAAACGAGGCTGAGGATACTACTCAGGGGGAAGATAAACGAGGCTGAGGAGTCCACTCTGGGAGGAAGATAAATGAGGCTGAGGAGTCCACTCTGGGAGGAGGATAAACGAGGCTGAGGAGTCCACTCTGGGAGGAGGATAAATGAGGCTGAGGAGTCCACTCTGGGAGGAGGATAAACGAGGCTGAGGAGGCCACTGCAGATCAGTGGATTCTTCATTCACTCCTGTTGTTTCCATTTGATTTTGTGTGTGTAGGTCTATTCATGGCTGGATCCAAAAAACTAACGTCAAAACAAATGTTAACAACATTATGTCATCAAAAAGCTCATATTTCCTAAACTCTTAGAAAAAAAGTTGCTATCTAGAACCAAAAAATACAAACAAAACAACTATGAATATGATACACAGAAAAGAATGCCCTGAAAATGTTGACCTTTCACAGGCTCAATTCCAACCCCAAAATAAATAATTGTTTAGCATAGTAAAAAATATATAGTTTTTGTCACGCTTGCACCCGCTCTCTGCCTTCCCTGTTACCATAGTTGCGCACACCTGTGCCTCATCAAATCAAATCAAATCAAATTTTATTTGTCACATACACATGGTTAGCAGATGTAATTTGCGAGTGTAGCGAAATGCTTGTGCTTCTAGTTCCGACAATGCAGTAATAACCAACAAGTAATCTAACTAACAATTCCAAAACTACTGTCTTATACACAGTGTAAGGGGATAAATAATATGTACATAAAGATATATGGATGAGTGATGGTACAGAGCAGCATAGGCAAGATACAGTAGATGGTATCGAGTACAGTATATACATATGAGATGAGCATGTAAACAAAGTGGCATAGTTAAAGTGGCTAGTGATACATGTATTACATAAGGATGCAGTAGATGATATAGAGTACAGTACATACGTATACATATGAGATGAATAATGTAGGGTATGTAAACATTATATTAGGTAGCATTGTTTAAAGTGGCTAGTGATATATTTTACATCATTTCCCATCAATTCCCATTATTAAAGTGGCTGGAGTTGAGTCAGTGTGTTGGCAGCAGCCACTCAATGTTAGTGGTGTCTCTCGGTCCCAGCTTTGATGCACCTGTACTGACCTCGCCTTCTGGATGATAGCAGGGTGAACAGGCAGTGGCTCGGGTGGTTGTTGTCCTTGATGATCTTTATGGCCTTCCTGTAACATCGGGTGGTGTAGGTGTCCTGGAGGGCAGGCAGTTTGCCCCCGGTAATGCGTTGTGCAGACCTCACTACCCTCTGGAGAGCCTTACGGTTGTGGGCGGAGCAGTTGCCGTACCAGGCGGTGATACAGCCCACCAGGATGCTCTCGATTGTTCATCTGTAGAAGTTTGTGAGTGCTTTTGGTGACAAGCCAAATTTCTTCAGCCTCCTGAGGTTGAAGAGGTGCTGCTGTGCCTTCTTCACGATGCTGTCTGTGTTAGTGGACCAATTCAGTTTGTCTGTGATGTGTATGCCGAGGAACTTAAAACTTACTACCCTCTCCACTACTGTTCCATCGATGTGGATAGGGGGGTGTTCCCTCTTCTGTTTCCTGAAGTCCACAATCATCTCCTTAGTTTTGTTGACGTTGAGTGTGAGGTTATTTTCCTGACACCACACTCCGAGGGCCCTCACCTCCTCCCTGTAGGCCGTATCGTCATTGTTGGTAATCAAGCCTACCACTGTTGTGTCGTCCTCAAACTTGATGATTGAGTTGGAGCCGTGCGTGGCCACGCAGTCGTGGGTGAACAGGGAGTACAGGAGAGGGCTCAGAACGCACCCTTGAGGGGCCCCAGTGTTGAGGATCAGCGGGGTGGAGATGTTGTTGCCTACCCTCACCACCTGGGGGCGGCCCGTCAGGAAGTCCAGTACCCAGTTGCACAGGGCGGGGTCGAGACCCAGGGTCTCGAGCTTGATGACGAGCTTGGAGGGTACTATGGTGTTGAATGCCGAGCTGTAGTCGATGAACAGCATTCTCACATAGGTATTCCTCTTGTCCAGATGGGTTAGGGCAGTGTGCAGTGTGGTTGAGATTGCATCGTCTGTGGACCTATTTGGGCGGTAAGCAAATTGGAGTGGGTCTAGGGTGTCAGGTAGGGTGGAGGGGATATGGTCCTTGACTTGTCTCTCAAAGCACTTCATGATGACGGAAGTGAGTGCTACGGGGCGGTAGTCGTTTACCTCAGTTACCTTAGCTTTCTTGGGAACAGGAACAATGGTGGCCCTCTTGAAGCATGTGGGAACAGCAGACTGGTATAGGGATTGATTGAATATGTCCGTAAACACACCGGCCAGCTGGTCTGCACATGCTCTGAGGGCGCGGCTGGGAATGCCGTCTGGGCCTGCAGCCTTGCGAGGGTTAACACGTTTAAATGTTTTACTCACCTCGGCTGCAGTGAAGGAGAGTCCGCATGTTTTCGTTGCAGGCCGTGTCAGTGGCACTGTATTGTCCTCAAAGCGGGCAAAAAAGTTATTTAGTCTGCCTTGGAGCAAGACATCCTGGTCCGTGACTGGGCTGGTTTTCTTCTTGTAGTCCGTGATTGACTGTAGACCCTGCCACATACCTCTTGTCTGAGCCGTTGAATTGAGATTCTACTTTGTCTCTATACTGATGCTTAGCTTGTTTGATAGCCTTGCGGTGGGAATAGCTGCACTGTTTGTATTCGGTCATGTTACCAGTCACCTTGCCCTGATTAAAAGCAGTGGTTCACGCTTTCAGTTTCACGCGAATGCTGCCATCAATCCACGGTTTCTGGTTAGGGAATGTTTTAATCGTTGCTATGGGAACGACATCTTCAACGCACGTTCTAATGAACTCGCACACCGAATCAGCGTATTTGTCAATGTTGTTATCTGACGCAATACAAAACATATCCCAGTCCACGTGATGGAAGCAGTCTTGGAGTGTGGAATCAGCTTGGTTGGGAGCTTCTTGTTTTAGTTTCTGTCTGTAGGCAGGGATGAGCAAAATGGAGTCGTGGTCAGCTTTTCCGAAAGGAGGGCGGGGCAGGGCATTATATGCGTCGCGGAAGTTAGAATAACAATGATCCAAGGTTTTTCCAGCCCTGGTTGCGCAATCGATATGTTGATACAATTTAGGGAGTCTTCTTTTCAGAATTGCCTTGTTAAAATCCCCAGCTACTATGAATGCAGCCTCCGGATGTATGGATTCCAGTTTGCAAAGAGTCAAATAAAGTTTGTTCAGAGCCATCGATGTGTCTGCTTGGGGGGGAATATATACGGCTGTGATTATAATCGAAGATAATTCTCTTGGTAGATAATGCGGTTGACATTTGATTGTGAGGAATTCTAAATCAGGTGAACAGAAGGATTTGAGTTCCTGTATGTTTCTGTGATCACACCACGTCTCGTTAGCCATAAGGCATACGCCTCCGCCCCTCTTCTTAACAGAAAGATGTTTGTTTCTGTCGGCGCGATGCGTGGAGAAACCCGCTGGCTGCACCGCCTCCGATAGCGTCTCTCCAGTGAGCCATGTTTCCGTGAAGCAAAGAACGTAACAGTCTCTGATGTCCCTCTGGAATGCTACCCTTGCTCGGATTTCATCAACCTTGTTGTCAAGAGACTGGACATTGGCGAGAAGAATGCTAGGGAGTGGTGCACGATGTGCCCGTCTCCGGAGTTTCCCTCTTTTACAGAGTCGTTTTTTGGGGTCGCCGGCTGGGATCCATTCCGTTGTCCTGGTTGAAAGGCAGAACACAGGATCTGCTTCACGAAAATCATATTCTTGGTTGTACTGATGGTGAGTTGACGCTGATCTTATATTCAGTAGTTCTTCTCGACTGTATGTAATGAAACCTAAGATGACCTGGGGTACTAATGTAAGAAATAACCCTTTAAAAAAACAAAAAACTGCATAGTTTCCTAGGAACACGAAGCGAGGCGGCCATCTCTGTCGGCGCCATGGCGCAGTAGCGCATCATTGGACTCACCTGGACTCCTTTAATTTGTTGATTACCTTCCCTATTTCTGTCTGCTTCCCTGATTGTTCCCTGTATCAGCATTTCTGTCATTTCCCCTGTCCAGACCCTGTCTGTATTCTGTTTCATGTCCGTTACTCATTAAATGTTCACTCCCTGTACCTGCTTCTCGTCCCAAGCATCTGTCCTTACAATTTTAGACCAATGGCCAGCTAGTTGGTCTGGTTTCTGTCCACAACACCACTCTACTAATCTGCTTTACATTCCATTCCATTCCATTACATTACATTACTTGTGTTCAACTAAATGTATAGCAATGTTTTGGGGTTTGCATTCAGCACATGCAGAAGGAAAACAATGATTGCAGAAAGCATAAAAGCAGCATTTTGAAATGTTTCCCCTCCTGGGGATCCATTTTATTTGTTGTGGTTCTGCAATCCTTTAAAATAGCATGATGTATGGACCCTGGTGTGCAATTCCACACGGGTCTGATTGTATTTTTGCGATTGTTTGTTTGGATGTGGTATATATGATATGATATATGTGTTAGTGTGGAAGGAGAACTGGCAGTGCAGCATGCAGAGTTAATCATCATAGAAACACATCCCACAACTAACTGAACACAAAATATATGGAAATAGGATATGATATGAAATACTTAGTGATAAGGGGGAAAGATCTATACAGTTACATGTGTATGATATGTATGGCAGTATAATGTATCTGTTTGACAATATCACTATATGGTTGTACCTGCACCAAAATCCAGTATTTTTCCTTTCTTCTTAAATAGGGAGTCAATTTGTTTTCAGCACTTTTATTTCAATTCTCGGGCCGACTCTTTTCTCTGTAAACATCAATGATGTCGCTCTTGCTGCTGGTGAGTCTATGATCCACCTCTACGCAGACGACACCATTCTGTATACGTCTGGCCCTTCTTTGGACACTATGTTAACAACCCTCCAGATGAGCTTCAATGCCATACAACTTTCCTTCCGTGGCCTCCAATTGCTCTTAAATACAAGTAAAACTAAATGCATGCTCTTCAACCGATCGCTACCTGCACCTGCCCGCCTGTCCAGCATCACCACTCTGGACGGTTCTGACTTAGAATACGTGGACAACTACAAATACTTAGGTGTCTGGTTAGACTGTAAACTCTCCTTCCAGACTCACATCAAACATCTCCAATCCAAAGTTAAATCTAGAATTAGCTTCCTATTTCGCAACAAAGCATCCTTCACTCATGCTGCCAAACATACCCTTGTAAAACTGACCATCCTACCAATCCTCGACTTCGGCGATGTCATTTACAAAATAGCCTCCAATACCCTACTCAATAAATTGGATGCAGTCTATCACAGTGCAATCTGTTTTGACACCAAAGCCCCATATTCTACCCACCATTGCAACCTGTACG
>NC_048569.1:90529326-90534326 GCF_013265735.2 Oncorhynchus mykiss | reverse complement strand
TTACCAGACAGGAACCAGGGCCAAATAGTTAAGTATATCAGACAGGAACCAGGGCTAAACAGTTAAGTATACCAGACAGGAACCAGGGCCAAATAGTTAAGTATACCAGACAGGAACCAGGGCCAAATAGTTAAGTATATCAGACAGGAACCAGGGCCAAATAGTTAAGTATATCAGACAGGAACCAGGGCCAAATAGTTAAGTATATCAGACAGGAACCAGGGCCACATAGTTAAGTATATCAGACAGGAACCAGGGCCAAATAGTTAAGTATATCAGACAGGAACCAGGGCCACATAGTTAAGTATACCAGACAGGAACCAGGGCCAAATAGTTAAGTATACCAGACAGGAACCAGGGCCAAATAGTTAAGTATACCCAATGGGGGTTCTCACTTGTATGGCTCCCTGGTGTGTGTAAAATGAGTACGATGGTGGTTTTAAGTGCAGGGCACAGCAGGTGTTTATTAGTAAAGGACCACAGGACGAGGCAGGTAGCTGGGTCCAGGGGCAGGTAGCTGGGTCCAGGGGCAGGTAGCTGGGTCCAGGGGCAGACAGAAGGTCATACACAGGAGGAGGCAGGCAGCTGGGTCCAGGGGCAGGTAGCTGGGTCGAGGGGCAGGTAGCTGGGTCCAGGGGCAGACAGAAGGTCATACACAGGAGGAGGCAGGAAGCTGGGTCCAGGGGCAGGTAGCTGGGTCCAGGGGCAGGCAGAAGGTCTTACAAAGGAGGAGGCAGGTAGCTGGGTCCAGGGGCAGGTAGCTGGGTCCAGGGGCAGGCAGAATGTCTTACACAGGAGGAGGCAGGTAGCTGGGTCCAGGGGCAGGTAGCTGGGTCCAGGGGAAGGCAGAAGGTCACACACAGGAGGAGGCAGGTAGCGGGGTCCAGGGGCAGGCAGAAGGTCATACACAGGAGGAGGCAGGTAGCTGGGTCCAGGAGCAGGGTGAAGGTCATACACAGGAGGAGTTAGTTAGCTGGGTCCAGGGCAGGCAGAAGGTCATACACAGGAGGAGGCAGGTAGCTGGGTCCAGGGGCAGGCAGAAGGTATTACACAGGAGGAGGCAGGTAGCTGGGTCCAGGGGCAGGCAGAAGGTCATACACAGGAGGAGGCAGGTAGCTGGGTCCAGGGGCAGGCAGAAGGTCATACACAGGAGGAGGCAGGTAGCTGGGTCCAGGGGCAGGCAGAAGGTCTTACACAGGAGGAGGCAGGGAGCTGGGTCCAGGGGCAAGCAGAAGGTCATACACAGGAGGAGGCAGGTAGCTGGGTCCAGGGGCAGGCAGAAGGTCTTACACAGGAGGAGGCAGGGAGCTGGGTCCAGGGGCAGGCAGAAGGTCATACACAGGAGAAGGCAGGTAGCTGGGTCCAGGGGCAGGCAGAAGGTCATACACAGGAGGAGGCAGGTAGCTGGGTCCAGGGGCAGGCAGAAGGTCATACACAGGAGGAGGCAGGTAGCTGGGTCCAGGGGCAGGCAGAAGGTCATACACAGGAGGAGGCAGGTAGCTGGGTCCAGGAGCAGGGTGAAGGTCATACACAGGAGGAGTTAGTTAGCTGGGTCCAGGGCAGGCAGAAGGTCATACACAGGAGGAGGCAGGTAGCTGGGTCCAGGGGCAGGCAGAAGGTATTACACAGGAGGAGGCAGGTAGCTGGGTCCAGGGGCAGGCAGAAGGTCATACACAGGAGGAGGCAGGTAGCTGGGTCCAGGGGCAGGCAGAAGGTCATACACAGGAGGAGGCAGGTAGCTGGGTCCAGGGGCAGGCAGAAGGTCTTACACAGGAGGAGGCAGGGAGCTGGGTCCAGGGGCAAGCAGAAGGTCATACACAGGAGGAGGCAGGTAGCTGGGTCCAGGGGCAGGCAGAAGGTCTTACACAGGAGGAGGCAGGGAGCTGGGTCCAGGGGCAGGCAGAAGGTCATACACAGGAGAAGGCAGGTAGCTGGGTCCAGGGGCAGGCAGAAGGTCATACACAGGAGGAGGCAGGTAGCTGGGTCCAGGGGCAGGCAGAAGGTCATACACAGGAGGAGGCAGGTAGCTGGGTCCAGGGGCAGGCAGAAGGTCATACACAGCAACTCCAAAAAGGCAACATTACAGGCAGCGAAAAGGCTAGTAACGTAGTCAGGGAGATCAGGCAAGAGGTTGATGACAGGAAATCTGATAGGCAAAAGTACAGGCAGGGAATAGGCAAAAAGGAGTTGTTAGTGAGAATGGACAAAAACTACGATACACGGGAGGACTAATATGGAAATAAACAGAGGTCCAAATAGAATGTGTAAAAAAACGAACAATACCTCACAATGATAGGGTGCATACTAAATAGTGTGTGATCATGACATACAGGTGTGTGAACAGGTGATCAGAATCCAGGAAATTGGGATCTGGAGAGTGAACTGCGTTCACGGGATCAATGTGTTTGAGGGTGTGAGCTGGAAAGTGAGCTGCATTCAGGGGATCTATATGTTTGAGAGTGTGAGTTGGAAGCAGACGCTACTGTGTGTGTGCGCGTGTGTGTGTGTGTGTGTGTGTGTGTGTGTGTGTGTGTGTGTGTGTGTGTGTGTGTGTGTGTGTGTGTGTGTGTGTGTGTGTATATACGTATAGTATCCCTGGGTACAAGTTAGTGTTTGTAAGGGTATCTATCATGGTTCCAGAGAGGCCTGGAGCTGGACACGCACGCCATCCGTCACTATGCTGCTATCCTGGGGCTCAGATGGCAGGTGAGGGCCCTGTTTTCATGCCCCTGGAGCACACAGACAGCCAGGGTACACAATACGCACAACACAACAACACAGTAACAATTACACTGTACACAATTACACACAAGGCACGACACAGGAGGTTGGTGGCTCCTTAATTGGGGAGGGCGAGCTTGTGGTAATGACTGGAGCTGAATGACTGGAATGGTCATTCCATCAAACACATAGTTTGATACCATTCCATTAGCTCCGTTCCAGACATTATTATGAGCTATTCTCCCCTCAGCAGCCTCCACTTGCACAGAGACACAGAGAAATCTGCAAACAGACACATGGTGGTCGTGTTACACAGTCACACAACAAGATAAGACAGACAGCTATGCCCTCCGACGAACCTTCAAACATGCAAAGTGTCAATACAGGACTAAGATTGAATCGTACTACACTGGCTCTGACGCCCGTCAGATGTGGCAGGACTTGCAAACTATTACGGACTACAAAAGGAAACACAGCCGAGAGCTGCCCAAGTGACACGAGCCTACCAGACGAGCTAAATAACTTCTATGCTCGCTTCGAGGCAAGCAACACTGAAGCGTGCATGAGAGCATCAGCTGTTCTGAAAGACTGTGTGATCACGCTCTCCATAGCTGATGTAAGACCTTTAAACAGGTCAACATTCTGGGCCACTCAGGAGTGCGTGCTCAGTCCCCTCCTGTACTCCCTGTTCACCCATGACTGCATGGCCAAGCACGACTCCAACACCATCATGAAGTTTGACGACGACACAACAGTGGTAGGCCTGATCACTGACAATGATGAGACAGCCTATAGAGAGATGGTCAGAGACCTGGCAGTGTGGTGACTGGATAACAACCTCTCCCGCAATGTGATCAAGACAAAGGAGATGATTGTGGACAACAGAAAAAGGAGGGAACGAGCATGCCTACATTCTCATCGATGGGGCTGTAGTGGAGCAGGTTGAGACTTTCAAGTTCCTTGTTGTCCACATCACCAACAAACTATCATGGTCCAAACACACCAAGACTGTCGTGAAGAGGGCACGACAATGCCTATTCCCCTCAGGAGACTGAAAATATTTGGCATGGGTCCTGAGATCCTCAAAAAGTTCTGCAGCTGCACCATCGAGAGCATCACCGCCTGGTATAGCAACTGCTCGGCCTCCGACCGCAAAGCACTTCAGAGGGTAGTGTGTACGGCCCAGAACATCACTGGGGCCAAGCTTCCTGCCTTCCAGGACCTCTATACCAGGCGGTGTCAGAGGAAGGCCCAAAAAATTGTCAAAGACTCCAGCCACCCTAGTCATAGACTGTTCTCTCTGTTACCGCACGGCAAGCAGTACCGGAGCTCCAAGTCTAGGTCAAAAAGGCTTCTTAATAGCTTCCACCCCCAAACCATAAGACTCTTGAACAGTTAAT
The DNA here is from genome assembly GCF_013265735.2 of Oncorhynchus mykiss. NCBI lineage: Eukaryota > Metazoa > Chordata > Actinopteri > Salmoniformes > Salmonidae > Oncorhynchus > Oncorhynchus mykiss. Next base: position 90,530,205 of record NC_048569.1, on the reverse strand, counting down.
CAAATGGCTACCTGGACTATTTGCATTGTCCCCACCCCACCGCCATTTTTACTCTGCTGCTGCTCTCTGTTTATTATCTGTGCATAGTCACTTTACCTCTACTTAAATGTACATATTACCTCAATTACCTCAACTATCCGGTGCCCCCGTACATTGACTCTGTACCGGAACCCCCTGTATATAGCCTCGCTATTGTTATTTAATTGTTGCTACTTAATTATTTGTTCAATTTTATTTATATTTTAATGTATTTTTTATTCTTAGAATTGCATCGTTGGTTAAGGGCTTGTAAGTAAGCATTTCACTGTATGGTCACTCCCTCCCTCCCTCCCTCACTCACTCACTCAGTCACTCACTCACTCACTCACTCACTCACTCACTCACTCACTCACTCACTCACTCACTCACTCACTCACTCTCTCACTCACTCACTCACTCATTCACTCACACACACACAACACAAGACAGCAAGACTTCATAAAGAGAGCCAGGCCATTCAATACTCACGCACTCACTCAGTCACTCACTCACTCACTCACTCACACACAACACAACAAAAGACAGACACAGACACATAATAGGTCAAACTTCTACCAGATGCTTACACAATGACCAGATTATGTAAATCACTTAAATATGGAATTGCTTCGTTTATATTTTTCATGTAGCTGTTTCGTCAAAGCTACTCTTAGGATCTGCTGTTTCGTATCAACTATAACATGGACGTCCTCTGAGAGACACAGATTGTGTCTGCAGACACAGCCCACCGGCCGTTAGCTAATCCTGGCGGGCCTCAATACACTGAGGGCAGAAGTTCCGTGGCAGATACACTCTCTCTAACAGCAAAGACCTCATTACGATCAATCGTCACAGTTTGTG
>NC_048569.1:90509326-90524326 GCF_013265735.2 Oncorhynchus mykiss | reverse complement strand
AAATGTCAGCTGGGACTCATCCCCAACCTTTCCAATAGACAGATGCTGAGATAGATGGATGCCTCGCTGACAGAGACTATGATTGGACCTGAAGCATCCTCAGAAATATCACCTACATCTTAAAGGGGCAGGCAATCTGCAGTTGATACATTCATTTTTTGACTTTTAAATGAATTAAATATACCCATTAATTATTGAAGAATGTTAAATCCTTCTTGAGCTTAGTTCAACTCTCAAACCCCATCAGAACCCAAATTATATGCTCAAATCAAATCAAATTGAATGTTATTGGTCCCATACACATGGTTAGCAGATGTTACTACAGGTGTAGTGAAATGCTGGTGCTTCTGGTTCCTACAGTGTAGTAAAATCTAACAGGTAATATCTAACAATTCTAAAACAACTACCTACTACACACAAATCTAAGAAAAGGAATGGAATAAAAACATATCCTTAAAAATATTTTTTTATTTTTTTTATTTTACCTTTATTTAACTAGGTAAGTCAGTTAAGAACAAATTCTTATTTTCAATGACGGCCTAGGAACAGTGGGTTAACTGCCTGTTCAGGGCAGTGGATGAGCGATGTCAGAGCGGCATAGGCAAGATGCAGTAGATGTATATACAGTATATATATATATATATATTTAAGTGGCGTTATTAAAGTGACTAGTGATCAATTTCTTTGTGGCTAATGATTTCATGTCTGTATGTTGGCAGCAGCCTCTCTGTGTTAGTGATGGCTGTTTAACAGTCTGATGGCCTTAAGATTTAAGCTGTTTTTCAGTCTCTCGGTCCCAGCTTTGTTGCACCTATACTGACCTCGCCTTCTGGATGATAGCAGAGACAGGCAGTGGCTCGGATGGTTGTTGTCCTTGATGATCTTTTTGGCCTTCCTGTGACATTGGGTGCTGTAGGTGTCCTGTAGGGCAGGTAGTTTACCCCCGGTGATGCGTTGTACAGACTGCACATACCCTCTGGAGAGCCTTGCGATTGTGTGCAGTGCAGTTGCCATACCAGGCAGTGATGCAGCCGGACAGGATGCTCTCGATTGTGCATCTGTAAAAGTTTGTGAGGGTTTTGTGAGGGTTGTGCCTTCTTCACCACACTGTGTGGGTGGACCATTTCAGTTTGTCTGTGATGTGTACGCCGAGGAACTTAAAACTTTCCACCTTCTCCACTGCTGTCCTTTCGATGTGGATAGGGGGGATGCTCCCTCTGCTGTTTCCTATGTCCAGATGGGATAGGGCAGTGTGCAGTGTGATAGCGATTGCATCGTCTGTGGACCTATTGGGGTGGCAAGCAAATTGAAGTGGGTCTAGGGTGTCAGGTAAGGTGGAGGTGATATGATCCTTGACTATCCTCTCAAAGTACTTCATGATGACAGAAGTGAGTGCTACTCATTTAGTTCAGTTACCTTTGCATTCTTGGGTACAGGAACAAGGGTGGCCATCTTGAAGCATGTGAGGACAGCAGACTGGGATAGGGAGCGATTGAATATGTCCGTAAACACTCCAGCCAGCTGGTCTGTGCATGCTCTGAGGACGCGGCTAGGGATGCCGTCTGGGCCGGCAGCCTTTCAAGGGTTAACACGGTTAAATGTCTTTATTCAAGTCGGCCACGGAGAAGGAGAGCCCACAGTCCCTGGTAACGGGCCCCGTCGGTGGCACTGTGTTATCCTCAAAGAGGGCAAAGAAGGTGTTTTGTTTGTCTGGAAGTGTGTGTTACTCCAATGCTTGTAAATGTTATAGATAAACACCATATAGATAAAACTATAATTTTGATATCATGGATGGTCAGTCCTTGCTTCCACACCTATGTCTATCAAATGTCCCCCACAATGAAATCGGGGAGGGGACTGTGGACCTGTCTCTGTCCGTCTGTTGTTTGTGCATTAGTTACACGCGATATCTCAGACAGCACTGTCCTGATTTTGACTAAACTGTCGTGATTTTGACTAAAGTTGGGTGAATGCTGTGTCTTCCCACCGAGATCAAGCATTTGCAGATGGTGGCACTATAACAATAACATTTTGAAAGGTCACGCCCCTCACCCCATTTGATCTAAAGTCATGAAATTCAGGACGTAGGTCCCTCTCTTTACAAATAACAAAATTCCTTCATGGATTTTCTGCCATTTTGAATTTTGTGAAAAAACTTAAAATGTTACTCTTCTGGCACTGAATGACCGATCTGTACTAAACTTCATATGTGTTATCTATGGACAAAAGTCTCTCGTCTCTGTATTTTCCAAACTAGTACCCAAAACAACATGGCTGTTATTGACCAATAAGCATTCACGTGGGCGTGGTCTGGCACAAATGCATATAAATCAGTCAAGTATATTCTTATTGTAACAAAATTCGCAAACACTGTTAAGGCTCAGCATATGCAAGAACATTCATATTGACCACACAGAGGCACTAACTGGTCGTGTGGAGGGATCTGATTGGTCACATGGAGGGCTTAAACATTGTTATTGTCCACCACGGTGAAATTGGAGGGGGACTATGGCTCTGTCTCCATCCATTTGCACGTTAGTCACATGCAATATTTCAGACACCACCGACATAATTTTTACAAAACTTGGGTGAATGATGCGTCTTGCAACAGAGATCCAGCATTTCCAAAATCACAATGATGGGCCAGGGGCATAATCAACTGAAATTCCAAACTTTGAACAAGAATATCTCCTATCCCATTTGAGCTTGAGTTGCTGTCACTAATTGACCCAAGAAGGGATGGAGAAAGAGGGTGTGTGTGAGAGAGAGAGAGAGAGAGGGGGTGAGAGAGAGAGAGAGAGAGAGAAAGATAGAGGTAGAGGTATATATATATATATATATATATATAGAGAGAGAGAGAGAGAGAGAGAGGGGGAGGGGGGTAGAGGTAGAGAGAGAGAGAGGTAGAGGTAGAGGTAGAGGAAGAGGTAGAGAGAGAGAGAGAGAGAGAGAGAGAGAGAGAGAGAGAGAGAGAGAGAGAGAGGGTTTATAATATGTCTTGCATACATTGTAATGTGCTGCTCTCGGCTGCAATAGTTTTTACAGGGTCATGTGAGATCTGTGTAAATGATAAACCAGACCGTACATGTACACACAGTTCAAACCACTGGGGAGCACCACAAATAGACTTTCCCAACTACGGAGACGATTGTCCATAATCCAAGCCACCACCGTGCTTCTACGTCTGCATTGCTTGCTATTTGGGGTTTTAGGCTGGGTTTCTGTACAGCACTTTGTGTCACAAGGGCTTTATTAATACATTCGATTGATTGATTGATTTTGAGAAAAGGCACAAAAGGGTGTAAACTAGAGAGAGGAATATGAAAACCATTAACACTTCTCTCCTTCACAAAACACAAAACTCCAACACATACCTTCATTTGTTCGAATTGAGTGTTTTTCAGTTCTTCAGACCATTCCAATATTGAAACTGTGACCTCTCCAGACTGAAGGCCTGACTGAAGAGATCAAGGTGAGTGACGTGACCCCCCTCTGAGAGCTCCAGACTGAAAGCCTGACTGAAGAGATCAATGTGAGTGACGTGACCCCCCTCTGAGAGCTCCAGACTGAAAGCCTGACTGAAGAGCTCAATGTGAGTGACCTGACCCCCTCTGAGAGCTCCAGACTGAAAGCCTGACTGAAGAGATCAATATGAGTGACGTGACCCCCCTCTGAGAGCTCCAGACTGAAAGCCTGACTGAAGAGCTCAATGTGAGTGACCTGACCCCCTCTGAGAGCTCCAGACTGAAAGCCTGACTGAAGAGCTCAATGTGAGTGACCTGACCCCCTCTGAGATCTCCAGACTGAAAGCCTGACTGAAGTGCTCAGTGTGAGTGACCTGACCCCCTCTGAGATCTCCAGACTGAAAGCCTGACTGAAGTGCTCAATGTGAGTGACCTGACCCCCTCTGAGATCTCCAGACTGAAAGCCCGACTGAAGAGCTCAATGTGAGTGACCTGACCCCCTCTGAGAGCTCCAGACTGAAAGCCTGACTGAAGAGCTCAATGTGAGGGACCTGACCCCCTCTGAGATCTCCAGACTGAAAGCCTGACTGAAGTGCTCAGTGTGAGTGACCTGACCCCCTCTGAGATCTCCAGACTGAAAGCCTGACTGAAGTGCTCAATGTGAGTGACCTGACCCCCTCTGAGAACTCCAGACTGAAGGCCTGACTGAAGAGCTGAAGAGCTACCCCCCCACCCCTCCCCCCTCCTTCTGAGAGCTTCGACATGTTTGTTAGATAAGCCTTTTCACGCCACATCCCAGACTGTCACTGGTCAACCTTATTAGACGGATAAATATTTTCTTGCCGGAGCCTTCACACATATCATTCTGCATTTCTCCAAATAGATTAGGAGGATGAGCCTTACTTTTCTTTTTGCAGTGGTGTCAGCTGGGCCCTATTCATTATTGCATAGCGTGTGGCAGTCATACTGTGCTGAGACGGCCTGCATTTGACCCATGCCATGACCACAATTCTGCCACAGCCGCTGCAGGAAGACACGCAAGCTTCAGTGAGAGAGAAAAAGAGAGAGAGAGAGAGAGAGAGAGAGAGAGGGAGAGGGAGAGAGATAAAGAGAGAGAGAGAGAGAGAGAGAGGGGTAGAAAGGAGAGGGAGATAAAGAGAGAGAGGGGAGGGGAGTGAGATTTAAACAGGTGTTTAGAGAGAGCGGAAGAGAGGGAGAGAGGAGAAAGTAAGAGAGAGAAAGAGAGAGGGGAGTGAGGGCGAGAAAGAAAGGGGGAGGGAGATTAAAACAGGTGTTTAGAGAGAGCAGAAGAGAGGGAGAGAGGAGAAAGAAAGAGAGAAAGGTGGAGGGAAAGGGAGGGTAGGTTGGTAGATGAAAGCATGCATGATCTACCGCCAACCTCCTCCAGGCGCTAGAGTAGAAAAAGTACTGACTTTATCAATCAATCACAATCAGCTAATTGTAGCATTCAAATCATGGCACGGCTGGAGGTTAATGAAAATTACACTTTCGACTGACGTGACATCTGATCCCGTTAGATGAGGTGTCTGAATCCTTACAGCCTGTCAATTCTGTTTCCTCCTGAAAACTCTCAGCTCTTTGAAAGATAACGTATGTGTGTTTAATCCTACCTGTCATAACACAGGTAGTGTTAATTATGTAGCTTTATCCTGAGGGTTACAGCTACTGTACACGGCAGCCTGATGACGGACCATGTTCAGTTAGTTATCGCCTTTTGATTTGATTTTGTCTGACATCATTAGATGTGTTTTGTTTGTGGTATTCAATCAAATCAATCAAATAAAAACCAGGTCAAAGTGTATTTGTTATGTGTTCATGATACTCCTGGTGTACACAGAACTGAAATGCTGATTACAGGTCCTTCTCTCAACACGAACACAACAATCATTAGAATATCGACATCCGGCGCCGACAGAGATGGCCGCCTCGCTTCCTGTTCTTAGGAAACTATGCAGTATTTTGTTTTTTGATGTGTTATCTCTTACATTGTTACCCCAGGAAATATTAGGTTTTATTACATACAGCCGGGAGGAACTATTGGATATAAGAACAACGTCAACTCACCAACATCATGACCAGGAATACGACTTTCCCGAAGCGGATCCTCTGTTTGGTCCACCACCCAAGACAATGGATCGAATCCCAGCAGGCGACCCAAAACAACGGCGCCGCAGAAGGGGCAGACGGAGCGGTCTTCTGGTCAGGCTCCGTAGACGGGCACATCGCCCACCGCTTCCGAGTATACTACTAGCCAACGTCCAGTCTCTTGACAACAAGGTAGACGAAATTCGAGCAAGGGTTGCCTTCCAGAGAGACATCAGAGATTGTAACATTCTCTGTTTCACGGAAACATGGCTCACTCAGGATAAGTTATCAGAGTCAGTACAGCCACCTGGTTTCTTCACGCATCGCGCCAACAAAAACAAACATCTCTCTGGTAAGAGGAAGGGCGGGGGTGTATGCCTTATGATTAATGAGTCGTGGTGTGATCATAACACCAAACAGGAACTCAAAGTCTTTTTGTTCACCTGACCTAGAATTCCTTACAATCAAAGGCCGACCGCATTATCTACCAAGAGAATTCTCTTCGATTATAATCACAGTCATGTATATTCCCCTGAAAGCGCGAACCACTGCTTTTAAAACTTCTTAGGGATAGGAGGCAGTATTTTCACGTCCGGAGGAAAAGCGTGCCCAAAGTAAACTGCATGTTACTCAGGCCCAAAAGCTAGGATATGCATATAATTGGTGGATTTGGCTAGACAACACTCTAAAGTTTCTAAAACTGTTAGCATAATGTCTGTGAGTATAACAGAACTGATTTGGCAGGCGAAACCCTGAGGACAATCCATCCAGGGGGGAAAATATTGAGGTCATAGTATTTATCTTTTTTTCTATTGAAAGCCCTATATTTAATAGGAACCTGGTTTCAGTTCCTATGGCTTCCACTAGATGTCAACCGTCTTTAGAAATTGGTTGATGTTTTTATTTTGAGAAATTACGAAGTACGGCTGTTCTTTGTGAGTGTCAAGCCAAGTGGACTCTACTGTTTGGTGCGCGTGAACTGGAACGCGCTTCACGTTGTTTTAATCCGGTATTGAACACAGTATATCCCATCTTAAATTTGATCGATTATTTCCGTTTTAGGATACCTTAACTTCTTTGATATAGGGGGCGCTCTTTTAATTTTGGGATAAAAAAAACGTTCCTGTTTTGTCACGAAAAGCGCGATATTTTGTCACGAAAAGATGCTCGACTATGCATATAATTGACAGCTTTGGAAAGAAAACACTCTGATGTTTCCAAATCTGCAAAGATATTGTCTGTGAGTGCCACAGAACTGATGCTACAGGCGAAACCAAGATGAAATTTCAAACAGGAAGTACCCCCAGATTTTGAAGGCGCTGTGTTTCAATGAGTCCTTATATGGCTGTGTATGGGTCACGAATGAGCTTAGACTTTCTGTCGTTTTCCCATAGTGTCGACAGCATTGTGACGTATTTGTAGGCATATCATTGGAAGATTGACCATTTTACACTACATATACCAGGTGGCCGCTTTGTGTTCTCCGTTTGCAATTATTGTGTAATCTCCAGCTGCATCTATTTTTCTGTTTGCTTCCGAGGAGAAACCCAACTGCCACAAATAATTTATCATTGAATAGATATGTGAAAACACCTTGAGGATTGATTCTAAACAACGTTTGCCATGTTTCTGTCGATATTATGGAGTTAATTTGGAAAAAAGTTTGCCGTTGTAATGACTAAATTTTCGGGTGTTTGTCTTAGCCAAACGTGATGAACAAAACGGAGCGATTTCTCCTACACAAATAATATTTTTGGAAAAAATGAACATTTGCTATCTAACTGAGTCTCCTCATTGAAAACATCCAAAGTTCTTCAAAGGTAAATGATTTTATTTGAATGCTTTTCTTGTTTTTGTGAAAATGTTGCCTGCTGAATGCTAGGCTTAATGCTATGCTAGCTATCAATACTCTTACACAAATGCTTGTGCAGCTATGGTTGAAAAGCATATTTTGGAAATCTGAGATGACAGTGTTGTTAACAAAAGGCTAAGCTTGTGAGTCAATATATTTATTTCATTTCATTTGCGATTTTCATGAATAGTTAACGTTGCGTTATGGTAATGAGCTTGAGGCTATGATTACGCTCCCGGATACGGGTTTGCGCGGCGCTAGAGGTTAAGTTGGATTGGGAATGTGGTTTGAAATGTTTGGACCAAGTTTACAGGTAACTTATTAGATACTTTTTAGTCATGTTGGGTGAGTTGGAACCGGTGTATTTCTGAATCAAACGCGCCAAATAAATTGACATTTTGGGGATATAAAGAAGGACATTATCAAACAAAAGGACCATTTGTGATGTTTCTGGGACATTTAGGAGTGCCAACAGAAGAAGATCTTCAAAGGTAAGGCATTTATTGTATTGTTATTTCTGACTTTTGTGTCGCCATCTGCCTGGTTGAAAATATTTTCCATGTATTTGTATGCAAGGGCTCTGTCCTCAGATAATCGCATGGTCTGCTTTCGCTGTAAAGCCTTTTTGAAATCTGACGGCTAGATTAACAAGAAGGTAAGCTTTATTTATATTTTTGTATTATACTTATATTTTCCCGGTTATCTTGAATATTGATATTTCTGTAGTTTAAATTTGGCGCTCTGAATATTCACTAACAGGTTAATCAGGGCGACCGGAAACATGACCAAATATAAACAGTGTAGCTATTCCCTCCGCAAGGCAATCAAACAAGCTAAGCGTCCGTATAGAGACAAAGTAGAGTCGCAAGTCAACGGCTCAGACACGAGAGGTATGTTGCAGGGTCTACAGTCAATCACGGACTACAAAAAGAAAACCAGCCCCGTCATGGACCCCGATGTCTTGCTCCCAGACAAACTAAACAGCTTCATTGCTCACTTTGCCACCGACACGGTCCGCTACCAAAACCTGCGGGCTATCCTTCATCGCAGCCAACATGAGGAAAACATTTAAATGTGTTAACCCTCTCAAGGCTGACGGCATCCCTAGCCGCGTCCTCAGAGCATGCGCAGACCAGCTGGCTGGTGTGTTTATGGACATATTTAATCAATCCCTATCCCAGTCTGCTGTTCCCACATGTTCAAGAGGGCCACCATTGTTCCTGTTCCCAAGAAATCTAAGGTAACTGAACTAAATGACTATAGTCCCGTAGCACTCACTTCCGTCATTATGAAGTGCTTTGTGAGACTATTCAAGGATCATATCACCTCCACCCTACCTGACACCCTAGACCAACTCCAATTTGCCTACCGCCCCAATAGGTACACAGACGACGCAAACGTAATCACACTGCACACTGCCCTAACCCATCTGGACAAGAGGAATACCTATGTAAGAATGCTGTTCATCGACTACAGCTCAGCATTTAACACCATAGTACCTTCCAAACTCGTCATTAAGCTCGAGACCCTGGGTCTCGACCCCGCCCTGCGCAACTGGGTCCTGGACTTTCTGACGGGACACCTCCAGGTGGTGAGGGTAGGAAACAACATCTCCACCCCGCTGATCCTCAACACTGGGTCCCCACAAGGGTGTGTTCTCCTTACCTGTACTCCCTATTCACCCATGACTCAATCATCAAGTTTGCAGACGACACTACAGTGGTAGGCTTGATTACCAACAACGACGAGACGGCCTACAGGGAGGAGGTGAGGGCCCTCGGAGTGTGGTGTCCTCATACTCAATAACCTCACACTCAACGTCAACAAAACAAAGGAGATGATCGTCGACTTCAGGAAACAGCAGAGGGAGCACCCCCCTATCCACATCAATGGGACAGTAGTGGAGAAGGTGGAAAGTTTTAAGTTCCTCGGCGTACACATCACGGACAAACTGAAATGGTCCACCCACACAGACAGCGTGGTGAAAAGGTGCACCAGCGCCTCTTCAACCTCAGGAGGCTGAAGACATTTGGCTTGTCACCAAAAACACTCACAAACTTTTACAGATGCACAATCGAGAGCATCCTGTCGGGCTGTATCACCGCCTGGTACAGCAACTGCTCCGCCCACAACCGTAAGGCTCTCCAGAGGGTAGTGATGCACAACGCATCACCGGGGGCAAAATACCTGCCCTCCAGGACACCTACACCACCCGATGTCACAGGAAGATGATGAAGGACAACAACCACCCGACCCACTGCCTGTTCACCCCACTATCATCCAAAAGGCGAGGTCAGTACAGGTGCATCAAAGCTGGGACCGAGAGCCTGAAAAACAGCTTCTATCTCAAGGCCATCAGACAGTTAAACAGCCATCACTAACTCAGAGAGACTGCTGCCAACATACTGACTCAACTCCAGCCACTTTAATAATAAAACATTGGATGTAATAAATGTATCACTAGTCAATTTAAACAATGACACTTTATATAATGCTTTAATACCCTACATTAGTCATCTCATATGTATATACTGTACTCTATACCATCTACTACATCTTGCCTATGCCGTTCGGTCATCGCTCATCCATATATTGATATGTACATATTCTTATTCATTCCTTTACACTTGTGTGTATAAGGTAGTTGTTGTGAAATTGTTAGATACTTGTTAGATTTTACTGAACGGTCGGAACTAGAAGCACAAGCATTTCACTACACTTGCATTAACATCTGCTAACCATGTGTATGTGACCAATAAAATTGGATTTGATTTGAATAAGAATACATCAAATATGAATGCGTTTGAATGTATTTCATGTCCAGGGGGTCGTATTGTAAGTGATTGATAAGTGTGTGTGTGTGTGTGTGTGTGTGTGTGTGTTTGCGTGTTTGCGTGTGTTCGTGTCCGTATGTGTGTATGTGTGTGAGCTTGTCGATCTGTGTCTCTGTGTGTGTGTCTGTGTGTGTATATATATTTTCCAAATTGTCCATTAATTAGAAGCCTGGCCTGATGAGGGAGGAGGACTGAGTAGCGTGCACGGTATTGGGGGAGCGTGCATGGCAATAGAGGGTGTGCATTATGACAGCAAGCGGCCATTTCTAAGTCATTAAGCCCTGCTGTAATCGTGCCATTATGCCGCTCATTATGAAAGACTGTGGCATAATCTCCCATGGGGCCACAGTCACCACTCTGTTCCATTAGACAACTCGTCCTGCCAGGGACTCATTCCATCCCTGTCTTTTGTGTGTGTGTGTGTGTGTGTGTGTGTGTGTGTGTGTGTGTGTGTGTGTGTGTGTGTGTGTGTGTGTGTGTGTGTGTGTGTGTGTCTGTGTCTGTGTGTGTGTGTCTGTGTGTGTGTGTGTGTCTGTGTGTGTGTCTGTGTGAGTGTCTGTGTGAGTGTCTGTGTGTGTGTCTGTGTGTGTGTGTGTGTGTGTGTGTGTGTGTGTGTGTGTGTGTGTGTGTGTGTGTGTGGCCAAAGCCCTTGTTCTCTGTCACTGGTTTCCGTCCGGAGCAAGTCAAACAACAGAGACATCCTGCTTTCAGCCTGACAGTAGACTAACCCTAACCCTAACACCACCCTCAGAGATGTCCTGCTTTCAGCCTGACAGTAGACTAACCCTAACACCACCCTCAGAGATGTCCTGCTTTCAGCCTGACAGTAGACTAACCCTAACACCACCCTCAGAGATGTCCTGCTTTCAGCCTGACAGTAGACTAACCCTAACACCACCCTCAGAGATGTCCTGCTTTCAGCCTGACAGTAGACTAACCCTAACACCACCCTCATAGATGTCCTGCTTTCAGCCTGACAGTAGACTAACCCTAACACCACCCTCGGATATGTCCTGCTTTCAGCCTGACAGTAGACTAACCCTAACACCACCCTCAGAGATGTCCTGCTTTCAGCCTGACAGTAGACAAACTATAAAATGAATGGACTCACTGCTGGTGATATGTTTGAAATACTTTAGTGTATCTACGGGAGTGGGAGTTACACTCAGCATCTAAGCCTGTCCTACTATGACAATGCATGTTGGGAGTAATGTAATCACTAAAATAGTACTTACTGAACGTAAAGAAAATTGGATAGCCAACTTCACATTACATCGCACTTGGTCTCTTACAGCACAAAGAAACCCTGCCAGGGCTTTGATTAAATATGGCTGCTAATGTGCTCTCCATCTGGAGATGAAAGAATAAAAAGGGACTCTGGAGATAAAAGGAGTTCTGCCAATCACTGCTAATGGATGCAAACTCAACCTTCAGCTCTGGTTAAAAATAGTCCAAACACTTCCTGTAGAATTACCTTGGCGACAAGATCCCTATGGAGAGGAATCCAACACACATTACAATGTTTGTTTCTAAAACTGTATTTCGCATATATCTCCACTGTCTGTATGTGGCTGTCTGTCAGTGTTTCTCAGGTATTGTTCTCTTCTCAAAAGCACAACAGAGCATGTTCTGAACCCGCTATGAAACTTCTTCAGCTCAGCAGTGTCACTCATGTATGAGACAGCTGCCAATAATGAAGATTCAGAATATCCTGAAGATTCCAAAGATTCTGTGCTTTCTGTTCCACAGGTCTGAGGATTGGAATGATCTCCCGATGTAGTGTGAGTTGACATCTCTCCCTCTCTCTTTACCTTCCAGTACATTTCCTGCTGTTTTCTTCTCCTATTGTCTGTGCTGGAGTGCCTAAGATGTGTGAAACCTTGGAGTGAGGAGTTTCTAACTGTGAGAGCCAGAGTCAGTTTATGTAAGCTGTTAAGTCTGTACATGGAGGATGGAGGACACCTCAGTGGCACTTAGAGGAACCCACAGTAATTACTCTGACAGTTATAACTGTTCACCACCAGTGTGATAATTGTCAGACAGCATTTAACTTATTTTTCTGTCTTATATTATGTATGTAATCTTGAACTGCTGTCACGCCCTGATCTGTTTCACATGTCTTTGTGCTCGTCTCCACCACACTCCAGGTGTCGCCCATCCTCCCCTTTATCCCCTGTGTATTTATACCTGTGTTCTCTGTTTGTCTGTTGCCAGTTTGTTTTGTTCGATGAGCCTACCAGAGTTTTGTTTCCTGGCTCCCACCTGTTCCTTGCTCCTGTTTTCTAGTTTCCTGGTTCTGACCGTTCTGCCTGCCCTGAGCCTGCCTGTCGTCCTCTACCTTTGCCCCACTACTCTGGATCAACGACCTCTGCCTGAACTGACCCTGAGCCTGCCTGCCGTCCTCTACCTTTACACCCTCTCTGAATGATTGACGCCTGCCTGCCTTGACCTGTCATTTGCCTGCCCCTGTTGTTGTAATAAACGTTGTTACTTCGACACAGTCTGCATCTGGGTCTTACCTCAAAATGTGATAAATGCAGGGATTCAACAGAGAGGGAGGGGTGGAGAGAGGCAGAGGGAGAGAGAGAGGGAGAGGGAGAGAAACAGAGAGTTTATGATGTGCACTGTCCCTGTAAAAAATAAAAATAAACAACAAAAAAAGCTCAAAAAAGAGAGAGCGAGAGAGAGAGACTGAGATCAGAAGTAGCTCATCTCTAAGGAGAGAGTCACACGCAGGCACAGAAGAACCCAGAAAATGAGTTGTTGAAGGATTATGATTTATGAATCAGGTTGAGTCTTGTTTCAACACCAGGTGATTCTGCATCCCAGTTTCCCAACCTGCTGCTACTCTGATGACAACAACATCCACAATATTCAATAGTGTACCACTAACTTTTTATTTCTAGGGCTCTAATAATTGCAATAGATTATACAGTATAATGTAATCTTGTTTGGTTTTCTTAAATGGAACAAATGATTTCACCTAAGACTGGTTTACAGTTGGTCTACGTGCATGCAGATGAGGGCATATGGGGACAGGAACAGTGAAGGCAGATATACTGTTAGCGGTACACTGATGTCAACAGACAGTCTGCATTTTAGCATGAATGAAATGTTGTTTTGGCACGGTGATGGTCTACTAAAGACATGTCGTTACAGCCTGACAGACGGACTACAAACCAGCCTTAAGGATTCTGCTTGATACTCACGCAATATATTCACATGATACCTGTTTGTCAATATCACTTCCATTTTAATGTCAGATCCAGAAATAGAATCCATCTAAGTATTGAGTCGATGGTGGCGCTCTAACGTTATCAGCTATTACTATCGTAAACAAATAGGAGTCAATCTCCCAAGGTGCTACTTAAATCAACTGCAGATAAAGGAAACCACACAGCAGGGTTTCAGGTTCTTTCACTGGTTATATAACGGTGGCCTACTACGTCTGAACCCTTCTAACAGTTTCAGTGGATGGGGCAGCACGCTGAAGTTGATAGTAGGCCTACCAATTATACAAACCTCCAGGTTTCACAGCTGCTTGCCTCTCTAATGAGTTAACTGGCATGAATCTCCCTGTGTTGAAAGGCCTTATTAAAGCGCACAGTACTAGAGGGGACACACACACATTAGTGAACGCTTCCCAATGCCTGTGATGTCCACACTATCTCATTATACTGTGAGGAACTGATGCCACATGAAAACAGAGCCCCTTTCTATGAAAGTCCTTTTCTGTTGGAGGAATACAGTCGTATGTAATCTGGAGAATTAGCTGATGCCTGTAAAAACCTTCCCTTCCCAGCAGGCCTTTTAGCTCTGCTGGAGATGGCCGCTGCCATCTGGGGGAGGAAACCAAAGCGTGACTATTCTGTTTAGAAGAGACCACGATGATAGTGATCGGAAATAGGTCGGGAAGGAAGGAAAACGAGGGCCATACCCCATTACCCATAGTAAAGGAGGGCCAAATCCCATTACCCATTATTAAAATAGGGCCAAATCCCATTACCCATTATTATAAGAGGGCCAAATCCCATTACCCATTATTAAAAGAGGGCCAAATCACATTACCCATTATTAAAAGAGGGCCAAATCCCATTACCCATTATTAAAAGAAGGCCAAATCCCATTACCCATTATTAAAAGAGGGCCAAATCCCATTACCCATTATTAAAAGAGGGCCAAATCCCATTACCCATTAATAAAAGATGGGGCCATACCCCATTACCCGTTATTAAAATAGGGCCATACCCCATTACCCACTATTAAAAGGAGGGCCATTACCCCATTACCCATTATTAAAAGAGGGCCATTACCCCATTACCCATTATTAAAAGGAGGGCCATTACCCATATTAAAAGAGGGCCATACCCCATTAACAATTATTGAAAGAGGGCCAAATCCCAGTACCCATTATTAAAAGAGGGCCATACCCCATTACCCATGATTATAATAGGGCCATACCCCATTACCCACTATTAAAAGGAAGGCCATTACCCTATTACCCATTATTAAAATGAATAGTAATTAACCCATTACCCATTATTAAAAGGAGGGCTATTACCCCATTACCCATTATTAAAAGGAGGGCCATTACCCCATTACCAATTATTAAAAGAGAGCAATACCCAATTACCCATTATTAAAAGAGAGCCATTACCCCAGTGCCCGTTATTAAAAGGAGAGCCATACCCCAGTGCCCGTTATGAAAAGGAGAGCCATACCCCAGTGCCCGTTATTAAAAGGA
>NC_048569.1:90494326-90504326 GCF_013265735.2 Oncorhynchus mykiss | reverse complement strand
ATTGGAGATACATTTTAGATAATTTGACATACATTTGAGATAATTGGAAATAATTGGAGAACATTTGAGATAATTGGAGATAATTGGAGATAGAGTTAAATGGAGATAATTGGAGATCAATTTGAGATGATTGGAGAAAAAAATGGAGTAATCCAAAACAATAATTGTAGGGTGTACTGCAATCCTGTATTTAGGTTGTTTCAAAACATGGAACAACAACATTAGATGAATGACGTCACCCAGGATCCTACAGAAAACCAATTACAGCCCCTCTATCTCCAGTCCACTAACATTTTTAAACAACCATTTCCCTTTATGTTCATGACACATCGCTTTGACAGTGGCCAAGCAATCATTTTAGACTTTGATTAAACATCCCACTAAATTACTCATCATTACAAAAGCCCACAGATGAACTGGATTCTTGATTCCCAGCTCCGCCTTGGTGCAGATGGGTGGACATTAATCAAGGGCCTGGACAGGTTTAGGAGAACGCACGTCAGATTCCTGTGATGTATGGAAGACCAGGGGATCTATGGAAAACATAATTACTATGTTATCGATTCACGTGAAATCCGAGAGAAAACTGTGAGCTAAATCTCTGCCAATGCATTGGTCCAACTACGTTCCTGGGTTCCAGTGAATGTCTTCGGTACACCTTCAAAAAAACACAATGAAACTCACTTCTGTTGTTTATGGATTGAAAATGGGGAAGTCGTCCTGAGAGTGTATATTATAACTGTCAAATACCTCCAGTTATTGAACTGCAGATGTGAATTGGTTGTGAGAGTAGCCTAATTATGTTATTCCGTCCAATGAAAATCATATTTGACAGAAATTATTTAGGACTGGATCAGCAGCGTGAATCCACAAAGGGAAATAGAAGAGGACATCGGGAAATATCATTAAAACGTTTCCTGTTTTTTGAGAAGAGTGTGATTGTTACCATGTACAGTTATGTAATGTCCCAGTGAAAATGAATCACAGTCAAAACTTCCCATGCTCAGCAGCTTAGGACCACTAACAGTGAGGAATGAATCCTAAATGGACATCCTCACAGGCAGCTCACGCTATCCACACATCTTCCTGTAGGTCAGTTGTTTTTCTTTCTCCCTATCGTTCGCCAATATTACATAAACATTTTTTATGATTTCACTCGCAAAATGGATTACTTTAAATGCGGTCACAAATCTGCCCTTTCAAGTGATAGGCATCTGACAGCATTGGCTGACATTTCAAAGTTTATCATTCTGCCCGCTATACGAGTAATAACCATGACAACAACAGCCGTCGTGCTTATCGTGTATCTGCAGCACCAAGGATGGATTCAGCGGTGAGGATCCTCGCAGACAAACACAATGAATTGAGGCCTTGGAGGTCTTCACCCTTTTTTCTTTTGCAATAAAGACGGCCAAAGTGAAGCCTGTCGATATGGCTGTTCATAATAAAACCACCTTTGAGGCTGTGGAAAATCCCATCTCATAATCTGTGTCCTGGTAAGACTAAGGTAGGTTCATTTTTGGCTGTATTGCTGTGGTGAGATACTATCTATGGAATAAGGAAGTTTTGTGTTCAACTCAATGTTTAAAAATAAGGACAACTTTTATGGTCCTTGGTACCATACACGGAAATAAAGAGAAGGCTGAATATAATCTGGATATGTTTCATAGTTTAAATCAGAGATAGACAGGTTTTGACTAGCCTAGATATAATCTATCTGGACACTGATTCAAATGAACGAGGGAGCCTCTACCATGTTCTGGCCTGTATGGCTGACTTACAGTGAGAAGGAAAGGCTCTCTTGTTATAATGTTTGTTCATATTCCCCTCTCTCCGCCAGGATAGGCCATCATTGTAAATAAGAATTTGTTCTTAACTGACTTGCCTAGTTAAATAAAGGTTAAATAAAATAAAAAAATAAACATTTCCCCTTGCCTCCAGAACACATACTGTAAAAATAACACAGAGAAAAGGTTCCTCCTCTTAAGAAGACCAGTTATAGTGTAGAGACCACTCTCTAACTACACTCGCCCTCTCTCTCTCTCTCTCTCTCTCTCTCTCTCTCTGTCTCTCTCTCTCTCTCTGTCTCGCTCTCCCTCTCACTCGCTCTCTCTCCCTCTCTCTCTCTCTGTCTCTATCTCTCTCTCTCTCTCTCTCTCTCTCTCTCTCTCTCTCTCTCTCTCTCTCTCTCTCTCTGTACCTCTCTCTCTCTGTTCCTCTCTCTCTCTCTCTCTCTCTCTCTCTCTCTCTCTCTCTCTCTCTCTGTTCCTCTCTCTCTCTCTCAATTCAATTCAAGGGGCTTTATTGGCATGGGAAACATGTGTTAACATTGCCAAAGCAAGTGAGGTAGATAATATACAAAAGTGAAATAAACAATCAAAATTGTTTAAACAGTAAACATTACACATCTCTCTCTCTCTCTCTCTCTCTCTCTCTCTCTCTCTCTCTCTCTCTCTCTCTCTCTCTCTCTCTCCATTCAATTCAGTTTGTTTTATTGGCATAACGTAACAATGTACATATTGCCAAAGCCTACTTTAGATATTTACTATATTAAGATAATTTGAATCAAAATTGTGAACGGGACGACAGTAACAACAGTAACCAACGGTGAAAATAACCATACATTAAACAATATCAATATTATACAGTAGAGGATATGTGCAGGTTGATTGGTCAGTCAGACACTGTCCTTCATCTTATGGCACGCAGTAATGTAGTGTGCATCCAACCCACAGCTCTCTGCATCCTCCCCCAACAGGACGGGTAGCCTATTCTCATCAGAAAGGTCTTCGAAACCTTGAATCGAGGCTTCACATTTGGGGAAATGACACTCTCTAATTGTTTTAGATTTTTTACATTTTGTAAGGAAATGCAGCTATGCCTCAGGTTCTGCTGTGGTGCAGTGGTTGCACAGCCTTTCCTCTACAGGAAGCCAGGTTTTCCTGTGTCTACCCCTCTCAATGGCAAGGTTGTGCTCACTGAGCCTGTACTTTTTTTTTGTAAGGTTTTCATCTGTAACCATGGTCAAATAGTTAGCCATGGTATACTGTCGATGTAGGGCCAGATAGCACTGCATTTTGCCTTGTGTTTGTGTTTCCCAATAAGCAATGTAGTTTTGTTTTGATTGTGTCGTTCTTTGTTTTATTTTGATTGATTGGATGTTCTGGTCCTGAGGCTTCAGTGTGTTAGTAGAACAGGTTTGTGAACTCAGCCCCAGGACCAGCTGGATGAGGGGACTCTTTTCTTTGCTCAGCTCTTGGCATTGCAGGGTTTGGTAATGATATGAGAGAGAATCACCGTATTTTAGATGTTTCCAAAACTGAATTGCTCTTTTTGAGTTTTTATTATTGGTGGATATTGGCCTAATTCTGCCCTCCATGCATTGTTTGTAGTTTTCCTCTGGACATGTAGGAGAATCTTACAGAACTCTGCATGCAGGGTTTCAATGGGGTGTTTGTGTCATTTGGTTAAATCTTGTTTTGCAAGTGGATCCCACACCTCGCTGCCATAAAGTGCAATTGGTTCAATGACACATTCAATAAGTTGTAGACACATTTTAGGTATTTCAATTTGAATTAGCTTTTTAATGGCGTAGACTGCCCTTCATGCTTTCTCTCTCAGTTCATTCACTGCCTCATTAAGGTGTCCAGTTGAGCTTATTTTTAAACCTACGTAATTGGAGTGTGTGCAGTTCCCTATATATGTTGTACCAATTGAGAACTTTGGTCTAATTATCTGAGATCTGGATCTTCTCTGGAAAATTATTATTTTAGTCTTTTTGGGGTTTACTGCTAGGGCCCAGGGCTGACAGTACTGCTCTAGCAGGTCCAGGCTCTGCTGTAGGCCATGTGCTGTGGTGAACAGCAGGCATAGGCCATCTGCAAAGAGTAGGCATTTAACCTCTGAACTGTGGAGACTAACACCAGGGGCTGAGGATTTTTCTAGAATAGTGGCCAATTCGTTAATGTTAATATTGAAGAGTGCAGGGCTCAGATTGCTACCCTGATGAGAGCCCCGCCCCTGGTTAAAGGATTCTGTTATTTTCTTGCCAATTTAATGCTGCACGTATTGCCAGTATATATTGATTTAATTATGTCAAATGTTTTACCCCCTACACCACTTTCAATAACTTTGTAGAACAGTCCTGTATGCCAAATAGAATCAAATTATTTTTGGAAGACAATTAGGAAAGCGTATATTTTGGTATTATTTTGGTGGACATGTTTATCTTTCAGGGTGTGTAGGGTGTAAATATGATCAGTCATGCGATGTTTTGGTATAAATCCAATTTGGCTTTTACTCAAGACATTGTGCTTATTAAGGAAGTAAAGAACTCTTACATTTATAATATTTATAATACATGTATAATACTACAGAAAGGTTACTGTTCACACAAATGCCTCTGTAATTGTTTGGGTCAAATTTGTCTCCGTTCTTAAAGTTTGGGGTCCTTGATTCCAGAAGTCAGGTAAATAACCTACATTCAGGATCAAATTAAACAGTTTTAAAATAGCATATAGACATTTTGCACTAGTGAGTTCGAGCATATCATTTAGGATGCCATCAGGTCCGCATGTGTTTTTAAGTTTGAGGGCCTGAAGTTTCTTATAGAGCTCCAGGTCAGTAATTGGGGAGTCCAATGGATTTTGATTGTCCTTTATAGCGTTTTCTAATCCATTCAACTTCTCATGAATTTGGCGTTGTTCTGCGTTTGTGTCAATTTGAACGGTGCAGTAGAGTGTTTTAAAATGGGTTGTCCATATGTCACCATTTTGTATCGCTAATTCCTCTTGTTCAGATTTTTTCTGTTTTTTCCAATTTTGCCAGAAGTTGTTTGTGTTTATGGACTCCTCAATTAGTGTCAGCTGCTTGCTGTTGTACTGTGATTTTCTGGATCTGAGTGTACGTTTACAGAGTTTTAAAGTCTCACAGTAATGAAGGAGTAATTCACCATTATTTGGGTCTATGTGGTTTTGGTTGGATAGTGTTCTAAGGTTTTTCTTTATAATCTTACAATCTGCATCAAACCAGTTGTCATCTGAGGTCTTTAAAAAAAAAGTTTAATCAAACTCAGTTTTGCCGTTGGCCTGAATATATAGTTGATGTTTTGTACTGCTAGATTGATGCCTTCTTTACTGTGAGTGAATGTGGTATCCAGAAAGTTATCTAAGCGTGTTTGAATATGTTGGTTCCAGGTTGCTTTCTGGTATTCTTCTGTGCTGTTTTGGGCCCATCTGTATGAATTTCTGATGTTGTACAGCTTACTGGGCTGTGGATGTCTGGTTGTTTCCATGTCTGTTCGTGTGAGGAACAACGTAACTTGGCTGTGATCGGACAGAAGTGTTAGTGGCTTGACAGTGAATGAGCTGAGAGAGACTGTGGCCAAGAGGTGAGCAATAGGTGAATCTCCCCAAAGAGTCCCCCTGTAACCTACCATTGACAAAGTACAGACCCAGGGTTCTACAGAGCTGCAACAGATCCCTTCCGTTTTTGTTGATGGTGCAGTTACTGTTGTTTCTATGGGGGAGATGAAGGCAGTTAGAAACAGTATTGCCTGTAATAAAGCTGTCCCCTTGTGTGGTCGTTAGATCAGGTAGTGTTCCTGTGCGCACATTTGTGTCCCCACAGATGAGCACATTTTCCTGGGCCTGGAAATGGCACGTCTCTTCCTCAAGGCTGGGGAAGATCTCATCTGAGTAATATGGGGATTCTGAGGGGGGGGGGGGGATAAATATTGCGAAAAGGAACACATATTTTTCTGTCAGTACAAGTTCTTTGTCAGTTTTAACCAAATGTGATATTTACCAATTTTGAGAGGATCAATTCTATTTTGTAGTTCGGATTTGTACCAAATGATCAGTCCTCCAGAGCCTCTATTGACAGAGCTGTGTTTCTGTGATGGCACATTTACCTTTCTGTAGCCTGTGGGACAGTGAGTGACAACGTCAGACTTACACAATGTCTCCTGCAGAATGATGATGTCAACATCTTTAAGATTTTTGTTGAACTCCAGTGCTAAACTCTTCAGTCCAAAGGTTGATGAGTTTAGGCCCTGAATGTTCCACATGCTGACTGATAGGTTGATGAGTTTAGGCCCTGAATTTTCCACATGCTAACTGATAGTGATTTCATGTTGCAAAAAGAAAGAGTAGCAGTCAGAAATACAGTAACTACTAACTATTAGGTTGTTAAGAGTGAGATAAACAGGATAACAGCAAACAAAAGTTCTGTTATGAATACAGTTGAAGTTTTAAGTTTACATACACTTAGGTTGGAGTCATTAAAACTAGTTTTTCAACCACTCCACAAATGTCTTAACAAACTATAATTTTGGCAAGTCGGTTAGGACATCTACGTTGTGCATGATACAAGTCGTTTTTCCAACAATTGTTTACAGACATATTATTTCACTTATAATTCACTGTATCACAATTCCAGTGGGTCAGAAGTTTACATACATTAAGTTGACTGTGCCTTTAAACAGCTTGGAAAATTCCCCAAAATGATGTCATGGCTGTAGAAGCTTCTGATAGACTAATTGACATCATTTGAGTCAATTGGAGGTGTACCTGTGGATGTATTTCAAGGCCTACCTCCAAACTCAGTGGCTCTTTGCCTGACATCATGGGAAAATCAAAAGAAATTAGACAAGACCTCAGAAAAAAATAGTTGACCTCCACAAGTCTGGTTCATCCTTGGGAGCAATTTCCAAACGCCTGAAGGTACCACGTTCATCTGTACAAACAATAGTACACAAGTATGAACACCATGGAACCACGCTGCCATCATACCGCTCAGGAAGGAGACACGTTCTGTCTCCTAGAGATGAACGTGCTTTGCAAAAATTGCAAATCAATCCCAGAACAACAGCAAAGGACCTTGTGAAGAAACAGGTACAAAAACATCTATATCCACCGTAAAACGAGTGCCTATATCGACATAACCTGAAAGGCCTCTCAGCAAGGAAGAAGCTACTGCTCCGAAACTGCCATAAAAAAGCCAGACTACTGTTTGCAACTACACATGGGGACAAAGATTGTACTTTTTGGAGAAATGTCCTCTAGTCTGATGAAACCAAAATAGAACTGTTTGGCCATAAGATCATCGTTATGTTTGGAGGAAAAAGGGGGAGCATCATGTTGTGGGGGTGCTTTGCTGCAGGAGGGACTGGTTCACTTCACAAAATAGATGGCTTCATAAGGAAGGAAAATTACGTGGATATCTTGAAGCAACATCTCAAGACATCAGTCTGGAAGTTAAAGCTTGGTCGCAAATGGGTCTTCCAAATGGACAATGACCCTAAGCATACTTCCAAAGTTGTGGAAAAATGGCTTAAGGACAACAAAGTCAAGGTATTGGAGTGGCCATCACAAAGCCCTGACCTCAATCCTATAGAAAATTTGTTGGCAGAACTGAAAAAGCGTGTGCGAGCAAGGAAGCCTACAAACCTGACTCAGGTACACCAGCTCTGTCAGGAGGAATGGGCCAATATTCACCCAACTTATTGTGGGAAGCTTGTGGAAGGCTACCCAAAACCGTTGACCCAAGTTAAATAATTTGAAGGCAATGCTACCAAATACTAATTGAGTGTATGTAAACTTCTGACCCACTGGGAATGTGATGAAAGAAATAAAAGCTGAAATAAATTATTCTCTCAACTATTATTCTGATATTTCACATTCTTTATTAAAATAAAGTGGTGATCCTAACTGACCTGAGACAGGGACTTTTTACAAGGATGTATGTATTTGGCTAAGGTGTATGTAAACTTCTGACTTCAACTGTATTTATAAATATTCCCATTCATTGAACGAGTGAACTTTTAGTACATAGGTGTGCGTATGCTTCTGTGTGTGTGTGTGTGTGTGTGTGTGTGTGTGTGTGTGTGTGCGTGTGCGTGCGTGCATGCGTGCGTACGTGTGTGTGTGTGTGCGTGAGTGTGTGCGTGCATGCGCCCATGTGTGTCTGTTTAGTGCAGATTTATTGGAGGATCTGTTTAATCTCACTCAATCCTACATGGTTTTCTTGTCCTCTGATGACCTCCGCGTAGTTGCGCTGGTCCTGCTGTTGGGCCCTATGAAGTGGAGGGCGGTCAGGTCTGGGCCGTGGGACTCCCTCTCTGGTCTGGTAGAGGTGGCGGTCTTGTGCGTGGTAGTAGGCTGGGCCCGGTCCAGTCTGGCTAAGCTGATGAAAGTAGTGATGCTCGGGTGGTGGGTGGGACCTGTGGGGTGCGTTGGGTCTGGTGTGGTGTTGAATGGGCCTGGGGCTCCTTGGTTGTGCAGTGGTCTGTTAGGGGTCTCTGGGTGGTCCTCTGTCCAGTGCGGCATGGGGTGTTTGGCACTACCAAGTGCCACGTCCTTTAGTGACTTGGCAAAAATCCCTACTGTCTGCTTCCTCAGGTGGGAGTGATCGTGCAGATGCTCTGGGGTGATTGTTGGGTGGTGAGCAACGTGCACCTTCGGGAATAGGCCACACCCTCTGGTGATGTCAGCGTTGACGTTCTGAATGGTACGGGGATGAAAGTCTTTGCAGGGCAACAGAGTGGAGATGGTGATGTGGGAGTTTGGGAACCACTCAGAGACCCTCTCTGCTACTCTGTTGACCAGGCTGCCTACTCTCTCCTGCTCCTCTCCCAGGTTGTTGGTGCCGGTGTGAATAATAACATGGCCTGGTGTGCCAAAGTCAGGCTGGGACAGGATGTGGAATGCATCCTGTGTTTTTGGGCACCATATTTTGGACACCTTGTGGTGAGGGAAGAGTTTATCCTCTTGGATGAATTTCCCATTTGTGTCAATGAGGATGGCCACCTCAGTGGGTTTAACCAGAGTAGTGGGATTACGGTCTGGGGCTGGGGTACACAGGGCCTGTGTACATGGAGGGGTGTTTGGTAAAGGTGGGTCAGTGGGGTTGTTAGGGGTGGTGAGGGGCTGCAGCTTCTCTCTAGGAATCTCTACACTGCACTCTGTGCTGCAGCACCCTCTTGATGATAGACAACTCTTTCGCCATCTCCTCCTTTACCTGCACTAGCTCTCTTGTCATGGTACGTTTACCTCCTCAAGCACTGTGGTAAGGCTCTCTCCTCATGGTGGCCTTTACCTCCTCAAGCGCTGTGGTAAGTCTCTCTCACAGCTCCTGGACAGAGTTCTTCAGCTGGGCTCGTGCACTGGTCGATCTGGTCCTGTAGAAGCTCTGTGTGTGGGCTGGAGTCTGGTACATGTTTACCGTCAGAAACCTGTTTTCCTGGTCCTTCTCGCTGTCCTCAAAAATGTGGATTTGCCTCCCCTTGCAGATAACTTTCTTTGTGGGACAGCTGAAATGCTCAGTTCCAGCTGTATGCCAGGCAGTAGTGTGGTCTGTGTAAAATAACAGCTTTGAACAGTCATTTTTTGTGAGCAGTTGGCAAATATAGTTTCTGGGTTCTCCCTCAGAATTCTTTGTTTAAAATTGATTTATTCAGGAAATTCAAAAAAAGGGGTGGTGCTGCTGGTGCTGCTAGCGCTGCCTCAGTGGCCATGTTGCTATAGCTACCAGCAGTAAACAGTTGGAGCTAGACGGAAAGCTAGCAGACAGATTTGAATTTGGCTAGCTAGCACGTTTAAGATGGGTCTTTTAACACACTCTCTGTCAATCTTTTCCTCCTGTGTTGATATTCAGTTGTACAATTTGATTACCTGTACATTTTTTGCTAATTTAATCATGTCAATCTCACTCTTAACAACCAGAAAGTTATAACAAGTCAGGAGCTGTTCTTCTGCACTAACTTTCTTTCTCTCTCTCGCTGTCTCTCTCTATAATATCTCTCTGTCTCTCTCTCTCCGTGTCTCTGTGTCTCTCGCTGTCTTTCTTTCACTCTCTCTCTGTGTGTGTGTCTCTCACTCTGTCTTTCTCCTTCTCTCTTTCTGTCTCTCTCTCTTTCTCTGTCTCTCACTCTGTGCGTCTTTCTCTGTATGTATGTGTTTTTCTTTCTCTCTGTGTGTCTCACTCTCTTTGTCTCTCTCTC
>NC_048569.1:90311826-90491826 GCF_013265735.2 Oncorhynchus mykiss | reverse complement strand
TTGCCCATTCATCCCTTATTCCCACTGCCCTTTCATCCCTTATTCCCATTGCCCATTCATCCCTTATTTCCATTGCCCTTTCATCCCTTATTCCCATTGCCCTTTCCTCCCTTATCCCAGTGCCCTTTTCTCCCTTATCCCAGTGCTCTTTCATCTGTTATCCCCACTGCCCTTTCATCTCTTCTCCTTTGTTCTCATATGTGTATCTTATTGTATTTTCGAAAGGGAAAATAGGAACAATTTCTGCTTGAGGAGAAATGACAGAGGTGTGACAACAGTTATGAATTTATTTTAGATAATATCTGGTTAAACTACAATGTTCTTTCTTTACTGGGAATATGTTCCGTTGGAAAAATCTGTTGAGCTGCTGCACTCCCATCTGCCCTCACACATTCTCTCTGCCATGCACTCATGTGCCTTTAACCACTCACTGTTAGCCAGATTCAAATGCAGCAGAGGATGTTTTTAATTTAATAATTACTTAGCAGGTAGGCCTGTAATTGGGCAGGTTAGCGTTTTCATCATTAATATTTTCTGACGGCAGCTCTGCACGGTGGTCACTAGCTGGCAAAGTCACAAAATCGTAAAATTAGACTTTAAACATAAGCCTAACCGGGATACATCAGGATTTTGGCAAATAAAGCCCTTTATTTAATTTTTTTATTTTTCATTTATTTTTCACCTTTATTTAACCAGGTAGGCCAATTGAGAACAAGTTCTCACTTACAACTGCGACCTGGCCAAGATAAAGCAAAGCAGTGCGACAAAAACATCAACACAGAGTTACACATAAACAAACGTACAGTCAATAAAGTACAGTGTGATAATAATGTAGAAGATTAATAATGTAATAATGTACAGTGTGAGCAAATGTAGAAGATTAGGGAGGAAAGGCAATAAATAGGCCATAGAGGCTAAATAATTACAAATTAACATTAATACTGGAGTGATATATGTGCAGATGGTGATGTGCAAGTAGAGATACTGGGGTGCAAAAGAGCAAAAACATAAATAACAATATGGGGACGAGGTAGTTTGGTGTGCTATTTACAGATTGGCTGTGTACAGGTACTGGCTGTACAGGTTGTGTACAGGTACAGTCAGCTGCTCTGACAGCTGATGCTTAAAGTTAGAGAGGGAGATTTAAGTCTCCAGCTTCAGTGATTTTTGCAATTCGTTCCAGTCATTTGCAGCAGAGAACTGGAAGGAAAGGCGGCCAAAGGAAGTGTTGGCTTTGGGGATGACCAGAGAAATATACCTGCTGGAGCGTGTCCTATGGGTGGGTGTTGCTATGGTGACCAATGAGCTGAGATAAGGCGGGGCTTTACCTAGCAAAGACTTATAGATGATCTGGAGCCAGTGGGTTTGCAACAAATATGTAGCGAGGGCCAGCCAACGAGAGAATACAGGTCACAGTGGTGGGTAGTATATGGGGCTTTGGTGACAAAACGGATGGCACTGTGATAGACTGCATTCAGTTTGCTGAGTAGAGTGTTGGAGCTTATTTTGTAAATGACATTGCCGAAGTCAATGATCGGTAGGATAGTCAGTTTTACGAGGGTATGTTTGGCAGCATGAGTGAAGGAGTCTTTGTTGCAAAATATATTTAATTTTGGTTTGGAGATGTGAGTCTGGAAGGAGAGTTTACAGTCTAACCGGACACCTAGGTATTTGTAGCTGTCCACATATTCTAAGTCAGAACATTCAGAGTAGTGATGTTAGTCGGGCGTGCGGGTGCGGGTAGCAATCGGTTGAAGAGCATGCATTTCATTTTACTAGCATTTAAAAGCAGTTGGAGGCCACAGAAGGAGTGTTTTATGGCATTGAATCTTGTTTGGAGGTTTGTTAACGCAGTCAAAAAAAAAAAAAGGCCAAATGTCTACGGAATGATGTCGTCTGCGTAGAGATGGATCAGAGAATCACCAGCAGCAAGAGCGACATCATTGATATATACAGAGAAAAGAGTCGGCCTGAGAACTGAACCCTGTGGCACCCCTTAGAGGCTGCAAGAGGTCCGGACAACAGGCCCTCCGATTTGACACACCGAGCTCTATCTGAGAAGTAGTTGGTGAAACAGGCGAGGCAGTCATTTGAGAAACCAAGGCTATTATTGTTGAGGATATTGTTTAGGTGGGTCAGTGGGGCTGAAATTACAGGCTGATATTGTTTAGGACATTGAGTATGGCTGAGGTTCACCCATGACCAGCTCGGAACTAGATTGCATAGCGGAGAAGGTTTGAAGTGGTCGGTGATCTGTTTGTTAACTTGGCTTTTGAAGATTTTAGAAAGAGAGGGTCCGGATTGTCTAGCCCAGCTGATATGTAGGGATACAGATTTTGCAGCTCTTTCAGAACATCAGCTGTCTGGATTCTGGTGAAGGAGAAGCGGGGGGGCTGCAGGGGGTGTAGAGCTGTAGGGGTAGGGGTAGCCAGGTGCGTGGCTAGCCGTAGAAAAATGCTCACTGAAATCTATTATCTATTATCGTAGATTTATCGGTGATGACAGTGTTTCCTAACCTCAGTGCGGTGGACAGTTGGGGGGAGGTGCTCTTATTCTCCATGGACTTTACAGTGAGCCAAAACTTTTCGGAAAGATGCAAATTCCTGTTTGAAAAAGCTAGCTTTAGCTTTCCTAACTGACTGTGTATATTGGTTCCTGACTTCCCTGAAAAGTTGCATATCACGGGGGCTATTCGATGCTAATGCAGAATGCCACAGGATGTTTTGTGCTGGTCAAGGGCAGTCAAGTCTGGAGTACATTGTTTAACCTTTTGAGGGCATGGCAGATTACGCCCCCTTTGGAGAAATTGGGTACCCCTAGTAAACTGAAAAAAAAAATATTAAAAATTGCTAATATATGCATATAATAATTATTATTGGATAGAAAACACTCTAAAGCTTCTAAAACCGTTGGAATTATGTCTGTAAGTATAGCAGAACTCACAGGGCATGCATTCTTCCAAACTAGTTTTTGTGGCCATGAAAGTTGGAGCAACTTTGACGTCATGCCCCCACCCTTCCCGACCACTTATGGATCTGGGGACACTTTCCATCTCTTCCACTAGATGTCCTCTTTCTTTGGAGCGTTCAATCGTTCAAATCGCGCGAGAATTGGCCCTATAGGAGTGGTTGGAGTAAGTGTCGCGATAAAAAAACCTGTGCGTTAGGGCGCGAATTGGTCACAGCCATTCCTTTGTTCCAGCACTCAGGAGAAGGGCAGACGATGGCCGATTGAATTGAAGTTTGTTTTGCGTGTCTAAAACATCATAAAGCTTGCTTCTGCACTTAGTTTGACCTGTTTAGTCGACATATAATGTGTAATTTTGAAGTTTTGATGCGCAACTTATCCGGACCGGAGGACGTTTTGGGTGCATTTCAGCTGATGTTATTAGCAGTAGCTAATACAAAGACGCAAGACTTGAAACCAAACGATGTATTGGGTAAGTATGAACCCTTCCAGAACATTCTGAACGAAGACCATCGAAGGTAAGGGAATATTTATGCTTAAATCTGTGTTTCTGTTGACTCCAACATTACGTGGAAATGTAGCTTGGAACTGAGCGCTGCCTCAGCATATGAAATAGTGTGCGATTTCTGTAACGTTAAAAATAAATCTAACACAGCGGTTGCATAAAGAAGCAGTGTATCTTTCTAACTATATGTAGAACATGTATATTTAGCCAAAGTTTATGATGTCTATTTACGTTATCTTGCCGAGCTACCTAGGTTTCCTGCGGGCATTTTTGAGTAATTTCTGAACATGAGTACACTGTAAATGGACATTTATGGATATATATGGCATAGATGTGTAACATGTCCTATCACTGTCATCTGATGAAGATTTTCAAAAGGTTAGTGAGCGATTTATTTTTTAATCCTGCTTTTATAATTTTATATTTTCTGGGACAAAATGGCTGCCGCTTGTCTTTGTTTCGGTGGTGGTCTAATATAAATGTGTGGTGTGTTTTCGCCGTAAAACATTTTAAAAATCTGACATGCTGGGTAGATGAACAAGGTGTTTATCTTTCATTTGAGCTATTGGACTTGTTAATGTGTGGAGGTTAAATATTTTTAAGAATATTTTTGCGTGCCACCGTTTGAGCTGAACGGGGGGGAGGGTGTTCCTCCAGAGGAACTCCTGGCATCAACAGGTTTTAAAGCAGGTAAGGCAGTCATTTGAGAATCCAAGGCTATTGAGTCTGTCGATAAGAGTGTGGTGATTGACAGAGTCGAAAGCCTTCGCCAGGTCGATGAAGACGGCTGCACCTGGCTACCCCTACCCCTACAGCTCTGCACCCCCTGCAGCAACTTTCTCAAGCCCCCCCTGCTTCTTCTTCACCAAAATCCAGACAACTGATGTTCTGAAAGAGCTGCTTATTTCAGATGGTGAGGAAAGCACCTTTAAAGAGCAACCAGGCATCCTCTACTGACGGGATGAGGTCAATATCCTTCCAGGATACCCGGGCCAGGTCGATTAGAAAGGCCTGCTTTATCTACTTCCCCAGAGTCAGATAAACTTGTGGATACCATTTTTATGTCTCTGCGTGCAATTTGAAGGACGTTTGCTAACTAGCGTTAGTGCAATTGTTAACTAGCGTTAGCGCAATGCCTGGAAGTCTATGGTAACTACTAGCATGGGGCAGTTCTTTTCATTTTTGGAAAAATAACGTTCCCGTAGTAAACAGGATATTTTGTCAGGACAAGATGCTAGAATATGCATAAAATTGACAGCTTACGATAGAAAACACTCTAAAGTTTCCAAAACTGTAAAAATATTGTCTGTGAGTATAACAGAACTGATATTGCAGGCGTAAGCCTGAGAAAAATCCAATCCGGAAGTGCCTCATGTTTTGAAAGCTCTGCGTTCCAATACGTCCCTATTGAGCAGTGAATGGGCTATCAACCAGATTACTTTTTCTCTGTATTCCCCAAGGTGTCTACAGCATTGTGACATAGTTTTACGCATTTATGTTGAAGAATACCCGTAAGCGGCTACATTGCGCAAGTGGTCACCTGATGGCTCTCAGAGTGATTCTCGGTAAAATACAGATAAAATACAGCCATTATTCCAATCGGTCCTACTGAAAAAACAATTGTCCCGGTGGATATATTTTCGAATGGATATTTGAAAAACACCTTGAGGATTGATTATAAACAACATTTGCCATTTTTCTGTCGATATTATGGAGCTAATTTGGAAAATGTTCGACGTTTTCGTGACTGCAATTTCCAGGCGATTTCTCAGCCAAACGTGAAGAACAAACGGAGCTATTTCATCTACAAAAATAATATTTTTGGAAAAAAAGAACATTGGCTATCTAACTGGGAGTCTCGTGAGTGAAAACATCCGAAGCTCATCAAAGGTAAACTATTTAATTTGATAGCTTTTCTGATTTCCGTGAACTTACACAAATGGTTGTCTACCTTTGGCTGCAAAGCATATTTTGAAAATCTGAGATGACAGGGTGATTAACAAAAGGCTAAGCTGTGTCTCAATATATTTCACTTGTGATTTTCATGAATAGGAATATTTTCTAGGAATATTTATGTCCGTTGCGTTATGCTAATTAGTGTCAGTCGATGATTACGCTCCCGGACTCGGGATGGGGAGTCACTAGACCACGCTGCCCATCTAGCGAAAATCGCTCAGATCTGCCTCCAGGGCAAGATTCATGACAATAAACGTCAACCTGATATAATTGGGGGCCATTGGTGTACTTACAGAGTGGAAAATAGTACAGTGACAGGAGGCATCTGACTAATCAGACAGGAGTAGAGAGCAAATGGGAAAGGAGAGAGAGAAAATTGGAGAGAAAGCAAGAAGGACAGCAGGGAAGAATGGAAAAGAGACGACAGAGGAGATGGAGAGGCAATAGAGAGATGGGGGGCAAGAGAAAGAGGGGGAGGGAGATGGAGAAGCAAGAGAGAGATGAAGGCCAAGAGAGAGACGGAAATGGAGATGGAGAGGCAAGAGAGAGAGGAGGAGGGAGATTGAGAGGCAAGACAGAGATGGGGGGCAAGAGAGAGCGGGGAGGGAGATGAAGAGAAAAGAGAAAGATGGGGCCAGAGAGAGAGGGAGACGGAGAGGCAAGAGAGAGATGGGGGGCAAGAGAGAGAGGGCGATGGAGATGGAGAGGCAAGAAAGAGATGGGGGCGAGAAAGAGAGGGAGGTGGAGAGGAAAAGAGAGAGATGGGGGGCAAGAGAGAGAGGGAGAGAGAGATGGAGAGGAAAAGAGAGAGATTGGGGCAAGAGAGGGATCGGGGGCAAGAGAGAGAGGGAGAGAGCGATGGAGAGGAAAAGAGAGAGATGGGGGGCAAGAGAGAGAGGGAGAGAGATGGGGGCAAGAGAGAGAGAGGGAGAGAGAGATGGAGAGGAAAAGAGAGCGATGGGGCAAGAGAGGGAGGGAGAGAGAGATGGAGAGGAAACAAGAGAGATGGAGAGGAAAAGAGAGAGATTGGGGTGAGAAAGAGAGGGATATGGAGAGGAAAAGAGAGAGATGGGGGCAAGAGAGAGAGGGAGAGAGATGGGGGCAAGAGAGAGAGAGGGAGAGAGAGATGGAGAGGAAAAGAGAGCGATGGGGCAAGAGAGGGAGGGAGAGAGAGATGGGGGGCAAGAGAGGGAGAGGGAGGTGGAGAGGCAAGAGAGAGATGTGATTGAGATGTTACATTCAAGGATCTTTGCATCTCTTTGATGACAGATCTCAACACCAGCAGAAAAATGCAGAGATTTCTACTCAACACACATATACATATACAGTTGCAGTCGGAAGTTTACATACACTTAGGTTGGAGTCATTAAAACTCGTTTTTCAACCACTCCACAAATTTCTTGTTAACAAACTATAATTTTGGCAAGTCGGTTAGGACATCTACTTTGTACACCACTCAGGAAGGAGACGCGTTCTGTCTCCTAGAGTTTGAGCATCTCATTTAGGATGCCATCAGTTCCGCATGTGTTTTTAAGTTTGAGAGCCTGAAGTTTCTTATAGAGCTCCTGGTCAGTAATTGGGGAGTCCAATGGATTTTGATTGTCCTTTATAGCGTTTTCTAATCCATTCAACTTCTCATGAATTTGGCGTTGTTCTGCGTTTGTGTCAATTTGAACGGTGCAGTAGAGTGTTTTAAAATGGGTTGTCCATATGTCACCATTTTGTATCGCTAATTCCTCTTGTTTAGATTTTTTCTGTTTTTTCCAATTTTGCCAGAAGTTGTTTGTGTTTATGGACTCCTCAATTAGTGTCAGCTGCTTAATGTTGTACTGTGCTTTTTTGGATCTGAGTGTACGTTTATAGAGTTTTAAAGTCTCACAGTAATGAAAGAGTAATTCACCAATTTGGGTCTATGTGGTTTTGGTTGGAGAGTGTTCTAAGGTTTTTCTTTATAATCTTACAATCTGCATCAAACCAGTTGTCATCTGAGGTCTTTAAAAAAAAAGTTTAATCAAATTCAGTTTTGCCGTTGGCCTGAATATATAGTTGATGTTTTTTACTGCTAGATTGATGCCTTCTTTACTGTGAGTGAATGTGGTATCCAGAAAGTTATTTAAGCGTGTTTGGATATTTTGGTTAAAGGTTGCGTTTTAGTGGCCTCCCGGGTGGTGCAGTGGTTAAGGGCGCTGTACTGCAGCGCAAGCTATGCCACCAGAGACTCTGGCTTCACGCCCAGGCTCTGTCGCGACCGGGAGGTCCGTGGGACTACGCACAATTGGCCTAGTGTCGTCCGGGTTACGACATCTCATCGCGCACCAGCGACTCCTGTGACGGGCCGGGCGCAGTGCGCGCTAACCAAGGTTGCACGGTGTTTCCTCCGACACATTGGTGCGGCTGGCTTCCGGGTTGGATGGCGCTGTGTTAAGAAGCAGTGCGGCTTGGTTAGGTTGTGTATCGGAGGACTCATGTCTCTCCCGAGCCCGTACGGGAGTTGTAGCGATGAGACAAGTTAGTAGCTACTAAACAATTGGATACCACAAAATTGGGGAGAAAAAAAAGGTGCTATTATTGGTATTCTTCTGTGCTGTTTTGGGCCCATCTGTATGAATTTCTGATGTTGTATAGCTTACTCGGCTGTGAATGTGTGGTTGTTTCCATGTCTGTTCTTTTGAGGAACAAAAGGCTTGGCTGTGATCGGACAGAAGTGTTAGTGGCTTGACAGTGAATGAGCTGAGAGAGACTGTGGCCAAGAGGTGAGCAATAGGTGAATCTCCCCAAAGAGTCCCCCTGTAACCTACCATTGACAAAGTACAGACCCAGGGTTCTACAGAGCTGCAACAGATCCCTTCCGTTTTTGTTGATGGTGCAGTTACTGTTGTTTCTATGGGGGAGATGAAGGCAGTTAGAAACAGTATAGCCTGTAATAAAGCTGTCCCCTTGTGTGGTCGTTAGATCAGGTAATGTTCCTGTGCTCACATTTGTGTCCCCACAGATGAGCACATTTCCCTGGGCCTGGAAATGGCACGTCTTTTCCTCAAGAGTGTGGAAGATCTCCTCTGAGTAATATGGGGATTCTGAGGCGGGGATATACAGTATATTGCGCAAAGGAACAAATATTTTTCTGTCAGTACAGTACAGTAAAATATTATCTGAAGCATCATATGGGCCCCCAGGTAGCCTAGTGATTAGTGCGTTGGCCAGCAACCGAAAGGTTGCTGGATCGAATCCCCAAGGTAAAACTCTGTTGTTTTGAACAAGGCAGGTAAGGCAGGTAAGCCACAGTTCCCTAGCAGTCCATTGTTGTAAATAGGAATTTGCTCTTAACTGACTTGCCCAGTTAAATATATATTTTTTTTAAATATATCTGCAGTATGCTAACTGTACGTCATCAGAAAGGTGACCTACATAAAGGCAATGTGTGGTCTAAATCCTTTTGGATTCTCTCCGGAGAGGGGACTGTGTTGACCCAGACTTTACGTCACCATCGTTGACTGACTGTTCAGTCCGCCTCGAGCAAAACTAATGCCCAGAAAAAAAGGAAAAACAACGACAATTGAAATGCCAAAAAATTATGCAGAGCCTTCAAAACATGAAGCAAACTAATGGTCTGACCCATGCATGCCATGAATTTTAAGAATGATATGCAAAAATAAGTAATCACAACAAAGAATACCTAATGGGCATTGCTTTGCTATTAGACAATTATAATGGTATGTTTACAAAAGCTGTTTTCTGAATTCTGCTAGAAAATGCACAGCATTTCTCCATAGAAATCGCTGTGCCTTCAAACCGTCCAACAGTAGATTTTGCCTCAGGGTGTGTAGGACTGAGAAATTAGATGAGTCCAATTAAAATGTTACAATCAGGTTGTGATGTTACACAACCCATTGAAAACATAAACCAATTAAGACTTACTTGAAGCTTATATACACTGAACCAAAATATAAATGCATCGTGTAAAGTGTTCTATGTTTCATGAGCTGAAATAATAAATCCCAGGAATGTTCCATATGCACAAAAAACGTATTTATCTCAAATGTTGTGCACAAATTATGTGTATTTCTGTCTGTATTAAAGTCCTTTTGTGGGGAAAAGTCCATTCCTGTTGGCTGGGTCTGGCTCCCCAGTGGGTAGGCCTGGCTCCCAAGTGGGTGGGCATATGCCCTCCCAGGCTGCAATATAGCTGAACCCCTGCCCAGTCATGTGAAATCCATAGATTAGGACCTCATTTATTTAGTTCAATTGACTGATTTCCTTATATGAACTGTAACTGAGTAAAATCTTTGAAATTGTTGCGTGTTGCGTTTATATTTCTGTCATTGGCGACCCCTCCCACCCTCTAAAGTCCCCCACATGCAACCAGAACCCGAATAAAGTGCAAGCCAAACTATCCCTCTCAGCACTGCCTGGACTGATCCAAAATGCAAACTCCTTCCATTTGAGTAACTTTATAATATTTTTTTTATTTAATCAGTCCGAGAAGCTTCCCTCCGGCCGGTGTTTCAGAATGCCCATGGCCAAGAAGAACGTGTTCAAACATTCATTCCTTCCTTGTGCTGTTGGACTATGTAACGGCTGTTGGAAGGAGAGGACCAAGGTGCAGCGTGGTACGTGTTCATGCTTTTATTAGAACTGAACACTGAAATAACTAAAATAACAAAGAGAACCAAAACCAAAACAGTCCTGTCAGGTGCAGAAAGACACAAAACAGTCCTGTCAGGTGCAGAAAGACACAAAACAGTCCTGTCAGGTGCAGAAAGACACAAAACAGTCCTGTCAGGTGCAGAAAGACACAAAACAGTCCTGTCAGGTGCAGAAAGACACAAAACAGAAAATAACTACCCACAAGACACAGGTGGGAAAAGGCTACCTAAGTGTGGTTCTCAATCAGAGACAACGATAGACAGCTGCCTTTGATTGAGAACCACACCCGGCCAAACACACAGAAAACATAGAACACAAAAACATAGAATAAAGAACATAGAATGCCCACCCCAACTCACGCCCTGACCAAAACCAAAGTAGAGACATAAAAGGATCTCTAAGGTCAGGGTGTGACAGACTACTAATACAAAGTAAATTGTATTGGTATATGTACTTATATGTCTAGTGCAGTTGGGACAGCGGTCGGTTGTGAGTGAATGTATTAATGTCCTCTATGTTGTTAGTGTATGTAACATGATGGACTGACTGGTTTAAATGTGTATGATGTTAAAATGCACAGTATGTGTATGTGATCCTTTTAATGGAAGGTGATGACAAACAAAAATGTCCATCCTGGATGGACAATAAAGTTGTATTCTATTCTATTCAGTATACAGTACATAATAGATTTTCCCAAAGGACGTACACATGTGCATTGGTGAATGTATTACGGCGCAGGACTGTAAATGTTGTGGTCAACGGAGCCTGAACCAGCTACACTTCAACTGTGTATAAACCATAAGGCATCCTCAGAGGCTGTGAAAATGGCGCCCAAAAACAGTTACAGGGTCAAAGAAGACATCCAACCAAGCACATACTGTAACGAAGAGAAGATGTTTTGATCAATTGTCAAATAAATGCACAGGTCAAAAGGAGGAATGGAATTCCTGACCGTTTCTATCTTATCGCCAGATGGATTTCAGAGGCTCACAGGAAAAATGAGGGCAGCATAAGGCTTATCTGGTCTGGTCCTTAGGAGCTTGTAAAACAGGGCTGGAACAAGTGTAATCTCTGCAGTGATAGATTATAGTCCTACCTGTCTGTGGTGCTAGCTCAGGATTCACGCTAGCCAAGCAAGACAATGAGAACATTCTCAAGCATGACATAGACGCCTCACGTTACAAAAGACTCACCTTTTAAATTCGCCTCACTACAACAACTACAGGGAATATATTTTATCATGATGAATGAGTGGAGAAGCCCAGTACCACATAATGCATCACTATGGCTTCTCAGCTGTTTTCTACATCAGCTCATACAATACTGTACCTCTTTGACAAAACCAACCCACAATCTCTAGTTGGAAAAAAATTGGAAAGAGTTAAACCTGACCTGTTCAATTAGATTGTTATATTTAATTTTAGATTGTGAGACAATACTTAGCATCTAAGAATAACCAGCCTGAACGAGGTGTTGTTTCAGCTAGTGTAATGTCTTAGCTAAGTATTGCCTGGTAACATTAAACTCATTTTTTTCGTAGCCTGAACCATGAACCCAGGTCCTTGGAAGGTGTTCTGTACATCTTTCGGGACATTTGGCAAATACAGCTTCTCTGTCATCATTTATCATATAAAACTTAACATCCTAACATAAAACCACAAACAGCTTTAAAACCAATGAAGGAAAAGCTGGTAATGATTTACATAACCAACACAGCTGGATAAACATGATGTAATAGCTACATATCCTATTGTGTCATAGCATGTCAGATGTTTCTTGGGTAAGCAGCAGCCCAATAGAGATCATGTTTTTTGCCAAAACTATATTTACCCTTTTTGTCTGAAGCTATACCCACCCACACACACTCTCACAGAATCATGATAAATCTTTGGTCTTTTTCATTTTGTTTGATTGGAGACATGTCAGGATAATCCAGGCATTATATTCCCCGGCAGCACCACCATATTGCTAGGTAACTGTATCACGTACGTATGAAAGGGACATCAGTATGCTATTCCCCATTCAGGAATGTGTTTTTTGTTCCGTTTCTATTGAGTAGGTTCATAGGCCAGCTCCACATGCATTCAGGTCGAGTGTTGTGTTCAATTGGCTGAAATAATGCTGCTTGCCTCCCCAAAAAATACGTCAAAATAAAAGGAAAGAAAAGAGGGAGATCTAACTAGCACATTCATTAAACCTGGAAGAGACAGCTTATGCTTTCTTTCTAGTCCTATTCCTTTCTTCAAAGGCAGCCGTCCGCTTGGCCCTTTCAGGGGCTGGGAGATAAGAACAATAGGAAGTGCTACAAAGCAGATTAATGAGGAGAGAGCTGTTTGAAAGGCCATTAGAAAGTATATCTTATTAAATGCCCCGCCACTGTGTGTCTGTCTCCTAACAGAGCAAAGCACTTGGGCTTTTCAACAGGCCCTATTGTCACCACCATCAGCAACCTGAGACTCATTGGAGATAATGGGGGGGAACCGTGAGTTGGGCTGTTTTGGTGATAATTGAGGATAATTCACGCAAACATGGTCTGAATGAGATATTATGATGTCCCGGAACTGAAGAAAGGGAAAAGGGAGGAAAAGAACCTTGCTGATGGAAGTCTGCTGTCACAGAGTGTTATGTAAGCCATTGTAACTATGCCAACACCCGTCTGCCCTCGAAAATGAATCAAAGCAAAACCCTGGATCTAATATCAGACGAGGTCTTTCAACGCACAAATATTATCTTTCCAGATCATCTTCGATTGATTTCTTGTCTGTTTTCCAATATCATGTTTGTCCCCATCTCTTCCTCCCCTTTCATTCTCAGTATTAGAAAAATAGGACACGATATGATTCATCTATTTTCTCTCTCTCTCTCTCCCTCTCTCTCTCTCCCTCCCTCCACCTGAGTTGATTCTCTTCCCTGTCTCATCACAGGAAGTAATTTGGGGAAAAGCCAGGCAGCATTAAACGATCTGAGTTGCCTGAGAGGATCAGATAAATCCCTGTGTTCAATAAACCAAAGCGCCTTTCCTGAACGCAATCATTCTTAACGGGTGTATGAGTGCTAATCCTAATCCCTAATATTTGCTGTGCCCATCCCAGGAACCGTTGCCCGCTGACTGTCCAGCCCAATCTGTTATTAAAATAACATTGTGTAACGTGTGACTTAACACAGCGGCGTCTGTGTTGCCTGCTGCTAACAGCTGCCTCGGATCCACCGAGGTCACCCCATTGCTGGCTCTCGGCCGGCCACCCGAAGACGGCCTGGTGACAGTGTTTGCCAGACAGGCACCCAGCGTTCCTGATTCGACCCCGCTAACGAGTAATCACACCATCTGTCAAGTTATCGTCTCGCAATTATGGTTTATGACAGTTTAAGGCATCAGCCACCCAGTCAGGAGATGGAAGCCGACTCTCTGTTGTATCATATCATACCCCCACCCAGATGACTGAATATCAAACGCAGGTGATATTTCTCTTCCAATGGATTCTGAGTATCTTTATTCAGACATTATAGCCATGTGGATACTGAACAAATGACCTTGTCAGTCACATGACGTGTTCATTTGTTTCTCGCTTTAATCGCAGATTCTAAGAACAATCCATTGTCGGCAGAAACTTAAGCCATTAACCAGATAATAATTTTTTATCTAATGATGCCGCTCTGACTGACTTTCTCATTACCATTACTTCCTGAATAATGAATGCAACAGATGTATTATTTTTGAAGTCCCCCCTACCCCAGAAAACCCAAACTATACACACAGTGGTATTTATAGGATGATAATATCTATTACCATCATCATCAATGGCATCATAATCAGCATAAATTTCACAATCCGTCACCATATAGGAATAAATGCATAGCTATTTTTACAACGATAATGGCAATAATTATCATCACCATAATCAGTACTACAACCATCACCATTATAATCCTTTCAATAGAATGTTCTAATAAGCAGCCCTCCCTCATTAGACAGCAGAGCCCCATGTGAAACCCTGAAGAGAGGCAGTGATGCTCCTCTGGGCGACAACATGAGGTTTCTGGAGGAGCGCCTTCTCCAATCCCGACGCAGCACGCCACGGCCACGCCAGGACATACTTGGCCCCTGGCATCTCCCAGTCTGGCGAGGGCGAGGGCACTACGGCATAGCAGGACTGATAGAGTCCAGAGAGAGTTTGTGCGCGCGCGCGTGTGTGTGTGTGTGTGTGTTTGCGTGCATGCATGTTGGCGTGCGCTCGCCCGCGCATGTGTGTAAGAGAGTTCTACAGCATGACGCGTCCCAGATAGAGTCCAGAGCATTTCTACACCGTTACCTGAGACAGCTCTGTCAGACTGCTCTGTCAGACTGCTCTGTCAGACTGCTCTGTCAGACTGCTGTCAGACTGCTCTGTCAGACTGCTCCGTCAGACTGCTCCGTCAGACTGCTCCGTCAGACAACTCCGTCAGACTGCTCCGTCAGACTGCTCCGTCAGACTGCTCCGTCAGACTTCTCCGTCAGACAACTCCGTCAGACTGCTCCGTCAGACTGCTCGGTCAGACTGCTCCGTCAGACTGCTCCGTCAGACTGCTCCGTCAGACTGCTCCTTCAGACAGCTCTGTCAGACTGCTCCGTCAGACTGCTCCTTCAGACAGCTCTGTCAGACAGCTCTGTCAGACTGCTCCGTCAGACTGCTCTGTCAGACTGCTCCTTCAGACTGCTCCGTCAGACTGTTCCTTCAGACTGCTCCGTCAGACTGCTCCTTCAGACTGCTCCGTCAGACTGCTCCGTCAGACTGCTCCTTCAGACAGCTCTGTCAGACTGCTCCTTCAGACTGCTCCGTCAGACTGCTCCGTCAGACTGCTCCTTCAGACTGCTCCGTCAGACTGCTCCTTCAGACTGCTCCGTCAGACTGCTCCGTCAGACTGCTCCTTCAGACAGCTCCGTCAGACTGCTCCGTCAGACTGCTCCGTCAGACTGCTCCGTCAGACTGCTCCGTCAGACTGCTCCGTCAGACTGCTCCTTCAGACAACTCCATCAGACAGCTCCGTCAGACTGCTCCGTCAGACTGCTCCGTCAGACTGCTCCGTCTGACAGCTCCGTCAGAATGCTCCGTCAGACTGCTCCGTCAGACTGCTCCTTCAGACTGCTCCGTCAGACTGCTCCGTCAGACAGCTCCGTCAGACAGCTCCGTCAGACTGCTCCGTCAGACTGCTCCGTCAGACTGCTCCGTCAGACTGCTCCGTCAGACAACTCTGCTGTTTAATTAAACCATTTCTGTTCATTATTTATTCAGTGTGACTGGGCCGTGGTTAGTTAAATCCTTAATTTCCCATTTTTCAGTGTTAATTCCCTTTAAACCGCAGTAATGTAAGGAACGTCTTCCAGAGGTTGTGTGTGTGGCCATGTGCACTGTGCAGGTCCTGGCTTAATTAACTAAAAGGGACTCAAATAAAACCCAGTCTGCCACCTAGGTCATTGTCGCCTTATTGGAGTCCTACTCAGATTTGATTTATCTTTCTGATCCGACATCACTCAAACTCTAATCCTCACCT
The DNA here is from genome assembly GCF_013265735.2 of Oncorhynchus mykiss. Classification (NCBI taxonomy): domain Eukaryota; kingdom Metazoa; phylum Chordata; class Actinopteri; order Salmoniformes; family Salmonidae; genus Oncorhynchus; species Oncorhynchus mykiss. The sequence continues at coordinate 90,476,225 of NC_048569.1, read as the reverse complement.
CCTCTCTTCCCTCGCTCCCTGCTCAGAAAGAGTCAGCCGTGTCCTCAGTCAGTACTGAGTCTGTACTGGATGTGAATCCATGTGGTTGGAGGTTATTTATGGGCTATGGTACTCTCACATATTCCTGTCTGCTCACTAATTTAAAAAAAAAAACTCCCTGGGGGGAATACATGCTCTTTCTGATGATGGCATGTCTGGGGACTCTCTCTATTGCTCTATCTATCTTTCCATCTCTCTCTCTCTCTATCCCTCTCTCTCTCTCTCTCTCTCTCTCTCTCTCTATATATATATATATATATATATATATCCCCCTCTCTCGCTCTCTATCCCTCTCTCTCTCTATATCCCTCTCTCTCTCGCTCTCTATCCCTCTCTTTCTGCATAAGGAAGACATTACCGCATGTCTCTGTCCTGAAATCAGTCCCATGTTGATGGAGAGGGACACTGTTTTCAACTTCTAGATACTGCTAAATTCCATTACTATTGAATAACAAAGCAATTACTAAATCACTATGTAATACCATGTTGTCACTGCAGTAAATACAGTGTTACTACACAGGCCAAGAGGGATTTCTGTTTTTATTCTCTCACCAACTCAAGGATGGAACACAAATGGAGATGAAAACGTCATGTCCTCTGGAGTCATCTTTTTCTGTTCTATGTTTCAACTCGAAAAATGTTTACCCTTAACTGCGTTTCAGATTTTACATTTTTGTCATTTAGCAGACATTTACAGTAGCAAATAGGATTAAGTGGGCACATCGACAGTAACCTTTTGGTTACTGGCCCAACGCTCTTTATCGCACGGCTATATGCCGCCCCAGCAGCTTTCATAAAGGTCATCAAAATATATATATAGCAAAGAAAGAAAATATACATATTATGTATATACAGTACTAGTCAACAGTTCGGACACACCTGAAATAACACATATGGAATCAGGTAGTAACCAAAAAAAGTGTTAAACAAATCAACATTTATTTTAGATTTTAGATTCTTCAAAGTAGCCACCTTTTGCCATGGTGACGGCTTTGCACACTCTTATCATTATCTCAACCAGTCTTGAAGAAATGTCCAGATATGCTGAGCACTTGTTGGCTGCTTTTCCTTCACTCTGCAGTCCAATTCACCCAAACCATCTCAATTGGGTTGAGGTCGGGTGATTGTGGAGGCCAGGTCATCTGATGTAGCACTACATCACTCTCCTTCTTGGTCAAATACCTGTCACACAACCGGGAGGTGTGTTGGGCCATTGTCCTGTTGAAAACAAATGACAGTCCCCCCTAAGCACAAACCAGATGGGATGGCGTATCACTGCAGAATACTGTGGCAGCCATGCTGGTTAAGTGTGCCTTCAATTCAAAATAAATCACAGACAGTGTCACCAGCAAAGCACCCCCACACCATCACACCTCCTCATCCACGCTTCACGGTGAGAACCCCACATGCAGCGATAATCTGTTCACCTACTCTGCGTCTCACAAAGACATGGCGGTTGGAACCAAAAATCTAAAATTTGGACTCATCAGACGAAAGGACAGATTTCCACAGGTCTAATGTCCATTGCTCGGGTTTCTTGGTCCAAGCAAGTCTCTTCTTCTTATTGGTGTCCTTTAGTAGTGGTTTCTTTAAAGTAATGTGACCATGAAGGCCTGATTCACACAGTCTCATCTGAACAGTTGATGCTGAGATGTGTCTGTAACTTGAAATCTGTGAAGCTTTTATTTGGGCTACAATCTGAGGTGCAGTTAACATCTAATGAACTTATCCTCTGCAGCAGAGGTAACTCTGGGTCTTCCTTTCCTGTTGTGGTCCTCATGAGAGACAGTTTCATAATAGCGCTGGATGGTTTTTACAACTGACTGACCTTCATGTCTTAAAGTAATGATGGACTGTTGATTCTCTTCGCTTATTTGAGCTGTTCTTGCCATAATATGGACTTGATATTTTACCAAATAGGGCTATCTTCTTAATATAACCACAACGCAAGACAACTGCATGAAGGAGTAATTCGACAAATTAACTTTTAACAAGGCACACCTATTAATTGAAATGCAATCCAGGTGAATACCTCATGAAGCTGGTTGAGGGAATGCCAAGAGTGTGCAAAGCTGTCATCAAGGTAAAGGGTGGCTACATTGAAGAATCTCAAATATAAAATAGATTTTGACTTTTTTGGCTACTACATGATTCCATATTTCATAGTTTTGATGTCTTCACTATTATTCTACAATGTAGAAAATAGTAAAAATAAAGAAAAACCCTTGAATGAGTGGGTGTGTCCAAACATTTGATTGGTTCGGTACTTTTGTATATAACTCTAAAAGATCAGTGCCGCTCATCATTGGACTATCATTTTAAACAAATCCTTGAGTTTCAAAAGCAGTCTTGTTTAGCTGCCCCATAAATCAGCCACAAGGCTCTATTCCAGACAGACCCAGTAACGGGCCTCCTCTCAAATATAAAACTAAGCCTTAGTCGGGCTGTAAGGCCATACATATTTCATTAAATTTAGATTTATAAAGTTGAAATTGACGTCCCTTTAGGATACTGTGGTTGTTGGAGCGAGCCGGGGGCTGTGTACTGGCCCTGGTCCATCAGCCTGACAGGATGAGACACCTCTGGGGGGTGGGGGGGCGCCAGCCTCCCCACCACCTCCTCACAGTCCTCCCTGGGTGAGCAATTAAGTGTGAATACCCGGCTCTGTGTCATTCCTTATGGCTCTAATACCCCGTCCCCTTCATTGAGCTTCTGAAGGGGAGGGAGCAGAGGAGAGAGAGAGAAAGAGAGAGAGAGAGAGAGAGAGAGAGAGAGAGAGAGAGAGAGAGAGAGAGAGAGAGACAGTGAGAGAGAGAGAGAGAGAGAGAGAGAGAGAGAGCAGAACAGAGCAGAGCAGAACAGAACTGAATAGAACACTGCATTTTAATTAGCGGAACTAGAGACTCCAGATTAAAAGACAAAGGGAAAGAAAATCTCAACTTTCTCAACTGTTATTTAATAATCGTCCTTTTTTTCACTTCTTTCCTTCCATTCCTCTCCCCTGTTGATTTGCAATGATGTGGAAGTTCTAAATATTACATGAAGGTGACTTAGGTTTTATCAGTGTGGGGAGGTTGACTTTGTGCAGTGGTGATAAGATCAGTCAATGTGCAGGAAGGTTCTTATCTGTTTGTTGGGGGGTATTTCATATTATCTACAGTTGACATACGAACGTATGGTACATAGTGGAAAGACTCATAGTTTCACATAAATAATGGAAAGGAGGCATATCGTGAAAAACTATTAATTTTACATCCGAGCATATGTGTTTAATAATCTTCCCTTTTTGTAGCCTAGTGGTTAGAGTGTTGGACTAGTAACCGGAAGGTTGCAAGTTCAAACCCCCGAGCTGACAAGGTACAAATCTGTCGTTCTGCCCCTGAACAGGGCAGTTAACCCACTGTTCCTAGGCCGTCATTGAAAATAAGAATTTGTTCTTAACTGACTTGCCTAGTTAAATAAAGGTAAAATAAAAAAAATATAACCCTCTGTATAAAGACTTCTTCTCTGTGTAGAGGTGGATCCGTGAAGACCTCTTCTCTGTGTAGAGGTGGATCCGTGAAGACCTCTTCTCTGTGTAGAGGTGGATCCGTGAAGAACTCTACTCTGTGTAGAGGTGGATCCGTGAAAACCTCTACTCTGTGTAGAGGTGGATCCGTGAAGGCCTCTACTCTGTGTAGAGGAGGATCCGTGAAGACCTCTACTCTGTGTAGAGGTGGATCCGTGAAGACCTCTACTCTGTGTAGAGGTGGATCCGTGAAGGCCTCTTCTCTGTGTAGAGGTGGATCCGTGAAGGCCTCTACTCTGTGTAGAGGTGGATCCGTGAAGACCTCTACTCTGTGTAGAGGTGGATCCGTGAAGACCTCTACTCTGTGTAGAGGTGGATCCGTGAAGACCTCTTCTCTGTGTAGAGGTGGATCCGTGAAGACCTCTACTCTGTGTAGAGGTGGATCCGTGAAAACCTCTACTCTGTGTAGGGGTGGATCCGTGAAGGCCTCTACTCTGTGTAGAGGTGGATCCGTGAAGACCTCTACTCTGTGTAGAGGTGGATCCGTGAAGACCTCTACTCTGTGTAGAGGTGGATCCGTGAAGGCCTCTTCTCTGTGTAGAGGTGGATCCGTGAAGGCCTCTACTCTGTGTAGAGGTGGATCCGTAAAGGCCTCTTCTCTGTGTAGAGGTGGATCCGTGAAGATCTCTACTCTGTGTAGAGGTGGATCTGTGAAGACCTCTTCTCTGTGTAGAGGTGGATCTGTGAAGACCTCTACTCTGTGTAGAGGTGGATCTGTGAAGACCTCTTCTCTGTGTAGAGGTGGATCTGTGAAGACCTCTTCTCTGTGTAGAGGTGGATCTGTGAAGACCTCTTCTCTGTGTAGAGGTGGATCCGTGAAGACCTCTACTCTGTGTAGAGGTGGATCTGTGAAGACCTCTTCTCTGTGTAGAGGTGGATCCGTGAAGACCTCTTCTCTGTGTAGAGGTGGATCCGTGAAGACCTCGTCTCTGTGTAGAGGTGGATCCGTGAAGACCTCTACTCTATGTAGAGGTGGATCTGTGAAAACCTCTACTCTGTGTAGAGGTGGATCTGTGAAGACCTCTTCTCTGTGTAGAGGTGGATCTGTGAAGACCTCTTCTCTGTGTAGAGGTGGATCTGTGAAGACCTCTACTCTGTGTAGAGGTGGATCTGTGAAGACCTCTTCTCTGTGTAGAGGTGGATCTGTGAAGACCTCTACTCTGTGTAGAGGTGGATCTGTGAAAACCTCTACTCTGTGTAGAGGTGGATCTGTGAAGACCTCTACTCTGTGTAGAGGTGGATCTGTGAAGACCTCTACTCTGTGTAGAGGTGGATCCGTGAAAACCTCTACTCTGAGTAGAGGTGGATCCGTGAAGACCTCTACTCTGTGTAGAGGTGGATCCGTGAAGACCTCTTCTCTGTGTAGAGGTGGATCTGTGAAGACCTCTACTCTGTGTAGAGGTGGATCCGTGAAAACCTCTACTCTGTGTAGAGGTGGATCTGTGAAAACCTCTACTCTGTGTAGAGGTGGATCTGTGAAGACCTCTACTCTGTGTAGAGGTGGATCTGTGAAAACCTCTACTCTGTGTAGAGGTGGATCCGTGAAGACCTCTACTCTGTGTAGAGGTGGATCCGTGAAAACCTCTACTCTGTGTAGAGGTGGATCCGTGAAGACCTCTACTCTGTGTAGAGGTGGATCCGTGAAGACCTCTACTCTGTGTAGAGGTGGATCCGTGAAGGCCTCTACTCTGTGTAGAGGTGGATCCGTGAAAACCTCTACTCTGTGTAGAGGTGGTTCCGTGAAGACCTCTACTCTGTGTAGAGGTGGATCCGTGAAGACCTTTACTCTGTGTAGAGGTGGATCCGTGAAGACCTCTACTCTGTGTAGAGGTGGATCCGTGAAAACCTCTACTCTGTGTAGAGGTGGATCCGTGAAAACCTCTACACTGTGTAGATAGTCAATTTCATTTGTGACATTGAAAACATGCTTTTACATGCAGAACATCATATACCGTAATATTTATCACATCACGGAGCGTTGGGGTTTTCTTTGCCTGGCTTAAGTTCACAAATTCAACTAATCTCCAAGACAGACATCATCCAACCTACACAAAGCTGCTATTTTACACTTTGACACAAATGCTACTCAGAATTCATAGAAAGAAGCTTTTCTCTTATACATCAATGGGTGCTACTGAAGCTGGGATATAAAAGCATTCTGAACTCAATCTGAACTCATTCCAGCAAGAGAGAAAATGACATGCTGAATTTTTGCTGCATCTTCTGTTGTCAGACCCCATGAACGTTTGGATTACAGTGTGTACAAACACTGCGCCGAAAAAGAGCATCAATCGTGACTTTTTTTTCCCAAGCGCAGACATTTTCCGGACAGAATGGCTGTAAAATGGGCTATATAAGCATTATTTGCTAGTCAAATGTGGCCCAAACCTGAATATATCAGCTGTTGACGTGTATGGAAATGTTAGTCGATTTCTGCCTGTACTTAAGTGCACTCTCGCCTGTTGTGCCTCACAAACAAACCTCAATCTATTTCCAGAGCTCTCTAAAGCAGAGCACTCAATTGACGGGAGAAAAGCTGATTGACTCATCTGAGGCCATGTTAATATTATGGCTCTCTGGACATCTCTCTCTCTATCTCTGTCTATCTCTGTCTCACTGTCGCTCTGTCTCTCTTTCTCTTAATTCAACTTAAATTCAATTTAAGGGCTTTATTGGCATGGGAAACATATGTTTACATTGCCAAAGCAAGTGAAATAAACAATAACATTTTTTACAGTAAACATTACACTTACAAAAGTTCCAAAAAAATAAAGACTTTTCATGTCATATTATGTGCAAATAGTTAAAGCACAAAAGGAAAAACAAATAAATAAACATAAAAATGTGCTGTATTTACAATGGTGTTTGTTCTTCACTGGTTGCCCTTTTCTCGTGGCATCAGGTCACAAATCTTGCTACTGTGATGGCACACTGTGGAATTTCACCCAAAACATATGGGAGTTTATTAAAATTGGGTTTGTTTTCAAATTCTTTGTGGGTCTGTGTAATCTGAGGGAAATGTGTGTCTTTACTATGGTCATATATTTGGCAGGAGGTTAGGAAGTGCAGTTCAGTTTCCACCTCATTTTGTGGACAGTGTGCACATAGCTTGCCTTCTCTTGAGAGCCAGGTCTGCCTACGGCAGCCTTTCTCAATAACAAGGCTATGCTCACTGAGTCTGTACATAGTCAAAGCTTTCCTTACGTTTAGTTCAGTCATAGTGGTCAGATATTCTGCCACTGTGTACTCTCTGTTTAGTGCCAAATAGCATTCTAGTTTGCTCTGTGTTTTTTGTTAATTCTTTCCAATGTGTCAAGTAATTACATTTGTATTTTCTCATGATTTGGTTGGGTCTGACTGTGTTGCTGTCCTGGTGCTCTGTGGGGTCTGACTGTGTTGCTTTCCTGGTGCTCTGTGGGGTCTGACTGTGTTGCTGTCCTGGTGCTCTGTGGGGTCTGACTGTGTTGCTGTCCTGGTGCTCTGTGGGGTCTGACTGTGTTGCTTTCCTGGTGCTCTGTGGGGTCTGACTGTGTTGCTGTCCTGGTGCTCTGTGGGGTCTGACTGTGTTGCTGTCCTGGTGCTCTGTGGGATCTGACTGTGTTGCTGTCCTGGTGCTCTGTGGGGTCTGACTGTGTTGCTTTCCTGGTGCTCTGTGGGGTCTGACTGTGTTGCTGTCCTGGTGCTCTGTGGGGTCTGACTGTGTTGCTGTCCTGGTGCTCTGTGGGGTCTGACTGTGTTGCTGTCCTGGTGCTCTGTGGGGTCTGACTGTGTTGCTGTCCTGGTGCTCTGTGGGGTCTGACTGTGTTGCTGTCCTGGTGCTCTGTGGGGTCTGACTGTGTTGCTGTCCTGGTGCTCTGTGGGGTCTCCCTGGAATGGCGCCGGAAGAACTGGCAGCAGTTTTATGGGCGCCCAACCAATTGTGTTATAATGTATTTTTGTTTCCGTTATGTGTAACTTATTTTGTACGTAATGTTTCTGAAACCGTATCTTACGGCAAAAAAGAGCTTCTGGATATCAGGACAGTGATCACTCACCTCGGGAATAGACAAAGATTTTTTTCTACAACAAGGAGGATGCACAAGACATTCTCCAAACACCCCACAGGGCCGACATCGCCGTTATTTGCAAAAGGAAGCGACGCAGGTACAGAGGACAAAAAGGTGGATGCTTCACGAGGACCCGGAGAAGGCGAGTAGGAAATTACCGTCAACACTACTTGCCAACGTGCAATCATTGGACAATAAATTAGACGAGGTACGATCACGAATATCCTACCAACTGGACATCAAAAACTGTAATATCCTATGTTTCAAGGAATCGTGGCTGAATGACGACATGGATATTCAGCTAGTGGAATATACGCTGCACCGGCAAGATAGAAGAGCACACTCCGGTAAGACGAGGGGGGGCGGTCTGTGCATATTTGTAAACAATAGCTGGTGCACAAAATCTAAGGAAGTCTCTAGATTTTCCTCACCTGAAACAGAGTATATTGTGATAAACTGCAGGCCACACTACTTGCCTAGATAGTTTTCAGCTATAATTTTCGTGGCAGTTTATTTACCACCACAGACAAATGCTGGCACTAAGACCGCACTCAGTGCTGTATAAGGAAATAGGCAAAAAGGAAACCACTCACCCAGAGGCGGCGCTCCTAGTGGCCGAAGATTTAAATGCAAGGAAACTTGGATCAGTTCTACGAAATTTTTATCAACATGTTAAATATGCAACCAGAGGGAAAAACATTCTAGATTACCTGTACTCCACACATAGAGACGCGTACAAAGCTCTCCCTCGCCCTCCATTTGGTAAATTCGACCACAACTCTATCCTCCTGATTCCTGCTTACAAGCAAACACTGAAGCTGGAAGCACCAGTGACACGGTCTATAAAAAAGTGGTCAGATGAAGCAGATGCTAAACTACAGGACTGCTTTGCTATCACAGACTGGAACATGTTCCGGGATTCTTCCGATGGCTTTGAGGAGTACACCACATCAGTCACTGGCTTTATCAATCAGGGCATCGAAGATGACTGTACGTACATACCCCAACCAGAAGCCATGGATTACAGGCAATAGTCGCACTAAACTAAAGGGTAGAGCTGCCGCTTTCAAGGTGTGGGACTCTAACCCGGAAGCTTACAAGAAATCCTGCTATGACTTGCAACAAACCATCAAACTGGCAAAGCGTCAATACAGGGCTAAGACTGAATCATACTACACCGGCTCCGACACTCAGTCTTATGTGGCAGGGCTTGCAAACTATTACAGACTACAAAGGGAAGCACAGCCATGATCTTCCCAGTGACACGAGCCTACCAGACAAGCTAAATCACTCCTATGCTCGCTTCGATACAAGCAACACTGAGACATGCATGAGAGCATAAGCTGTTCCGGACGACTGTGTGATCACCCTCTCCGTAGCCGACGTGAGTAAGACCTTTAACTTGTTATGGCTGCAATCCCGATATCGGGATCGATATGACAACTACCAGTGAAAATAGAGGGAGCCAAATTCAAACCACAGAAATCTCATAATTACAATTCCTAAAACATACATGTGTCTCATACCATTTTAAAGCTATTCTCGTTGTTAATCCCACCAAAGTGTCCAATTTCAAATATGCTTTTCAGCAAAAGCACTACAAACGATTATGTTAGGTCTCCACCAAACCACAATAAGCACAGGCATTTTCCAGCAAAATATAACATTCACAAAAAGCGGAAATAGAGATAAAATTAATCACTAACCTTGAATTATCTTCATCGGATGACACTCATAGGACTTCATGTTACACAATACATGCATGTTTTGTTTGATAAAGTTCATATTTATATAAAAGTTTACATTGGCATTTTAGATTCACTAGTTGCAAAAACATCAAGTGATTTTGCATAGCCACATCGTTTCAACAGAAATACTCATCATAAATGTAGATGATAATACAAGTTATACACACGGAATTATAGATATACCTCTCCTTAATGCAGCCGCTGTGTCAGATTTCAAAAAAAGTTTGCGAAAAAGCAACCCATGCAATAATCTGAGACGGCGCTCAGAACAGTAGCCAAATTAGCCTCTATGTTAGAGTCAACAGAAGCCAGAAAATACATGATAAATGTTTCCTTACCTTTGATGAACTTCATCAGAATGCAGTCCTAGAAATCCCAGGTCCACAATAAATGCTTGATTTGTTCGAAAATGTCCGTTATTTATGTCCAATTAGCTACTTTGGTTAGAGTCATTAGACAAAGTTCTTTTGACTGCTGACATCTAGTGGAAGGCATAGGAAGTGAAAAGTCATCCATATCTCGCTGTAATTTCAATGAGAGCTTGGATGAAAATATGACACCTCCAGAAAATAAAACAGGAAGTAGAATTTCTCTGATTTTTGCCTTCTATATGAGTTCTGTTATACTCACAGACATACAGTTTTAGAAACTTCTGAGTGTTTTCTATCCAATACTAATAATAATATGCAAATATTAGCAACTGAGACTGAGGAGCAGGCCGTTGAACATGGGCACCTCTGTGCACCTTTTATCCAAGCTACTCAATACTGCCCCTGCAGCCATAAGAAGTTAAACAGGTCAACATACACAAGGCAGACGGATTACCAGGACATGTGCTCCGGGCATGTGCTGACCAACTGGCAGGTGTCTTCACTGACATTTTCAACATGTCCCTGATTGAGTCTATAATACCAACATGTTTCAAGCAGACCACCATAGTCCCTGTGCCCAAGGACACAAAGGCAACCTGCCTCAATGACTACAGACCCATAACATTAATGTCCAAAGCCATGAAGTGCTTTGAAAGGCTGGTCATGGCTCACATCAACACCATTATCCCAAAAATCCTAGACCCACTCCAATTTGCATACCACCCAAACAGATCCACAGATGATGCAATATCTATTGCACTCCACACTGCCCTTTCCCACCTGGACAAAAGGAACACTTATGTGAGAATGCTATTCATTGACTACAGCTCAGCGTTCAACACCATAGTACCCTCAAAGCTCATCACGAAGCTAAGGATCCTGCGAATAAACACCTCCCTCTGCAACTGGATCCTGGACTTCCTGATGGGTCGCCCCCAGGTGGTGAGGGTAGGTAGCAACACATCTGCCATGCTGATCCTCAACACTGGAGCTCCCCAGGGGTGCGTGCTCAGTCCACTCCTGTACTCCCTGTTGACCCACGACTTCATGGCCAGGCACGACTCCAACAGCATCATAAAGTTTGCAGACGACACAATAGTGGTAGGCCTGATCACCAACAACAACAAGACAGCCTATAGGGGCTATAGTGGAGCAGGTTGAGAGATTCAAGTCAAATCAAATCTAATTTTATTTGTCACATACACATGGTTAGCAGATATTAATGCGAGTGTAGCGAAATGCTTGTGCTTCTAGTTCCGACAATGCAGCAATAACCAACGAGTAATCTAACCTAACAATCCACAACTATTACCTTATACATACAAGTGTAAAGGGATAAAGAATATGTACATAAAGATATATGAATGAGTGATGGTACAGAACGACATAGGCAAGATGCAGTAGATGGTATCGAGTACAGTATATACATCTACATATGAGATGAGTAATGTAGGGTATGTAAACATTATATTAAGTGGAATTGTTTAAAGTGACTAGTGATACATTTTTTACATCAATTTCCATTATTAAAGTGAGCTGGAGTTGAGTCAGTCTCTCTGTCCCTGCTTTGATGCACCTGTACTGACCTCGCCTTCTGGATGATAGCAGGGTGAACAGGCAGTGGCTCTGGTGGTTGTTGTCCTTGATGATCGTTATGGCCTCCTGTGACATCGGGTGGTGAAGGTGTCCTGGAGGGCAGGTAGTTTGCCCCCGGTGATGCGTTGTGCAGACCTCACTATCCACTGGAGAGCCTTACGGTTGTGGGCGGAGCAGTTGCCGTACCAGGCGGTGATACAGCCCGACAGGATGCTCTCGATTGTGCATCTGTAGAAGTTTGTGAGTGCTTTAGGTGACAAGCTGAATTTCTTCAGCCTCCTGAGGTTGAAGAGACGCTGCTGCGCCTTCTTCACAACGCTGTCTGTGTGGGTGGACCAATTCAGTTTGTCCCTGACGTGTACGCCGAGGAACTTAAAACTTACTACCCTCTTCACTACTGTCCCGCCGATGTGGAATAGAGGGGTGCTCCCTCTGCTGTTTCCACAATCATCCCCTTTGTTTTTTGACGTTGAGTGTGAGGTTACTTTCCTGACACCACACTCCGAGGGCCCTCACCTCCTCCCTGTAGGCCGTCTCGTCGTTGTCGGTAATCAAGCATACCACTGTAGAGTCGTCCGCAAACTTGATTATTGACTTGGAGGCGTGCATGGCAACGCAGTCGTGGGTGAACAGGCAGTACAGGAGAGGGCTCAGAACGCACCCTTGTGGGGCCACAGTGTTGAGGATCAACGGGGTGGAGATGTTGTTACCTACCCTCACCACCTGGGGGGCGGTCCGTCAGGAAGTCCCGTACCCAGTTGCACAGGGCGGGGTCGAGACCCAGTTTGGAGGGTACTATGGTGTTAAATGTTGAGCTGTAGGTAATGAACAGCATTCTCACATAGGTATTCCTCTTGTCCAGATGGGTTAGGGCAGTGTGCAGTGTGGTTGCGATTGCGTCGTCTGTGTACCTATTGGGGCGGTAAGCAAATTGGAGTGGGTCTAGGGTGTCAGGTAGGATGGAGGTGATATGGTCCTTGACTAGTCTCTCAAAGCACTTCATGATGACGGAAGTGAGTGCTACGGGGCGGTAGTCGTTTAGCTCAGTTAGCTTAGCTTTCTTGGGAACAAGAACAATGGTGGCCCTCTTGAAGCATGTGGGAACAGCAGACTGGGATAAGGAATGATTGAATATGTCCGTAAACACACCAGCCAGCTGGTCTGAGCATGCTCTGAAGACCCGGCTGGGATGTCGTCTGGGCCTGCAGCCTTGCGAGGGTTAACATATTTAAATGTTTTACTCACATCTGCTGCAGTGAAGGAGAGTCCGCAGGTTTTGGTAGCAGGCCGTGTCAGTCGCACTGTATTGTCCTCAAAGAGAGCAAAGAAGTTATTTAGTATGTCTCGGAGCAAGACATCCTGGTCTGCGACGGGGCTGGTTTTCTTTTTGTAATCCGTGATTGACTGTAGACCCTGCCACATAGTTCCTTGGTGTTCGTTGGTGTCCACATCAACAACAAACAAGAATGGTCCAAACACACCAAGACAGTTGTGAAGAGGGCATGACAAAGCCTATTGCCCCTCAGGAAACTAAAAGGATTTGGCATGGGTCCTTGAGATCCTCAAAAGGTTCTACAGCTGCAACATCGAGAGCATCCTGACTGGTTGCATCACTGCCTTATATGGCAATTGCTCGGCCTCCGACCGCAAGGCACTTCAGAGGGTAGTGCGTACGGCTCAGTACATCACTGGGGCTAAGCTGCCTGCCATCCAGGACCTCTACACCAGGCGATGTCAGAGGAAGGCCCTAAAAATTGTCAAAGACCCCAGCCAACCCAGTCATAGACTGTTCTCTCTACTACTGCATGGCAAGCGGTACCGGAGTGCCAAGTCTCGGACAAAAAGGCTTCTCAACAGACACCTGGATAGGTAATCAAATGGCTACAGCTCTTTTTTGGATTTCGTAAATTAGCGGGTATCAGCCTATTTCTGCACTGCATGCATTATTTGGTGTTTTACGTTGTTACACTGAGGATATTTTTGATGAATTTTGCAAGCAGAGTCTGAATTTGGTGTTTGTCCCACTTTGTGAATTATTGGTTGGTGAGCAGACCCCAGACCTCACAACCATAAAGGGTAATGGGTTCTATAACTGATTCAAGTATTTTTAACCTGATCCTAATTGGTCGAATTTTACATTCCTTTTGATGGCATAGAAGGCCCTTCTTGCCTTGTCTCTCAGATCGTTCACAGCTTTGTAGAAGTTACCTGTGGTGCTGATATTTATGCAGAGGTAAGTATATTTTATGTGCTCCAGGGCAACGGTGTCTAGATGGAATTTGTATTTGTGGTCCTGGCAACTGGACTTTTTTGGGAACACAATTATTTTTGTCTTACTGAGATTTCTTACTGAGATTACACAGCCCAGGTCTGACAGAATCTGTGCAGAAGATTTAGACGGTGCTGTAGGCCCTTCTTGGTTGGGGACAGAAGCACGGATTCTAGTAGGGTGAGGGCGGGTGCTGCAGACTGTTCTAGTGCCTTTGCCAATTCGTTGATATAAATGTTGAAGAGGGTGGGCTTAAGCTGCATCCCTGTCTCATTCCAAGACACTGTGTTTTATGCCAATTTTACCACACACTTGTTGATTGTGTACATAGATTTTATAATGTTGTATGTTTTTCCCCAAACTCCACTTTCCATCAATTTTATACTCAGGTTGTTAAAGCCCTTTGGTCATCATTAGTGTTCTGAAAACTGAATAAAGTACAAAAGAGAGAGTAACCACCCCATTGCTATAATAAACGCTGATTACATCTAAGTGCATAATTATTGTCCACTCTGTTCTAATGTCCCTGGTCCTAAGGGTTACTTATTTATTTATTAACTCACTCCCTCCCTCACTCACACACTCACACACACTCTCTCTCTCTCTCTCTCTCTCTCTCTCTCTCTCTCTCGGGACTGTAGAGGACACAAAGAGACAACATCGGAGAGACAGACAGTCACACAACACCTGCATACAGTCAGGTCCAACATTTCTGAAACCCTTGATAAATATGAGCAAGAAATGCTGATTGGAGAACACCTTGAGAGAACACGTTAGGAGAACACGTTGGAATAACACGCTGAGAGAACACATTAAGAGAAAATTTTGCGAGAACACGTTGGGAGAACACATTGGGAAGGATTTAACACCATTCCTTTACACATAAACTTTCCAGTTCCTTGATATGCTTCGTCTGCACTTATGGACAGTCCTTCAATTTAAACCACACGTTTTCAATGAGTTTCAAGTACGGAGACTGAGAGGGCCGTTGCAAAATATTGATTATGTGGTCAATTAACCATTACTTGGTTAGTACTTGGGGTTATTGTCTTCCTGGAAAACCCACTTCAGGTCAATTTTCAGCCTCCTACAGAGGCAACCAAATTTTGGCTAAAATGTCCTGGAACTTGGAAAAGTTAATGATGGCGTTGACCTTAACAAGGGCCCCAAGACCAGTGGAAGAAAAACTGCCCCATAGCATCAAAGATCAACCACCATATTTTACATCAGGTATGAGACATACATTTTTATACACTGAGTGTTCAAAACATTAGGAACACTTCTTCTTTCCATGACAGACTGAGCAGGTCTGAATGGGCAAGACAAAATATTTATGTGCCTTTGAACAAGGTATGGTAGTAGGTGCCAGGTGCACCGGATTGAGTGTGTCAAGAACTGCAACGCTGCTGGGTTTTTCACAGTCAACAGTTTCCCGTGTGTATCAAGAATGGCCCACCAACCAATGGACATCCAGCCAACTTGACAACTGTGGAAGGCATTGGAGTCAACATGGGTCAGCATCCCTGTGAAATGCTTTCAACACCTTGTAGAGTCCATGCCCTGACATTTGGAGGCTGTTCTGAGGGCAAAAGGGGGTGTTTCATGTTTCATACACGGCGTGTATATGCATCCTTCTTGACACCAAAACCACCACTGGTGTGCATGGCCAAAGAGATCTATTTCAGCGTCATCTGACCATAGCACCGAATCCAATCAAAGTGCCAGGCTCTACGGACTTGAACTCCCTTAAAAACCTCTGCACTGTAAAAAAAAAAAGAAGTGCTTTGTAACACAGCTAAAAAGGAGGTGAAACGTTAACTTTACTGGAGTATTGAAACACACGATTGTGAAGGTCTTGGGACAGATTTAAAGTGTACTGAAACATTCATCCTGAGGTGTTCTGAAACATGGTGTGTTATAACACCACTTAATCAAGAGTTGTGCAACACCTTTGCCAGAGACTGGGAGCTGTCAGGATGGTGTATTGGAGGCGAAGTCAAGTGCAGGAGAGCAGATACAATGAACAGGCACACTTTTATTATAACAACGAGAGCACTACATAAAACAAACGCACTCAAAAAACACAACATAAAAGTAGAGTGTGTAAACGAACACCACATGACATGAAAACAATTACACACAAAACATGATGGGAAACAGAAGATGGACATATGAAAAATGGAGCGGCGATGGCTAGAAAGCCGGTGATGTTCGATCGCCGAGCGTCGCCCGAACAAGGAGAGGAGCTGACTTAGGCAGAAGTCGTGACAGGAGCACTAACCCAGAAAAGATTGAACACACTTATGGTGTTTTGAGTCCTGTGTACAGTGCAGAATTATATCCCTTCTCTGTTGGTGTTGTTTCAACTCTCTAAAGCTCCTAAACACTATGATGCTGTTTCCAATCCAGTCTAGTGCAGAATTAGATCCCTTCTCTGTTGGTGTTGTTTCAACTCTCTAAAGCTCCTAAAAACTATTATGCTGTTTCCAATCCAGTCTAGTGCAGAATTAGATCCCTTCTCTGTTGGTGTTGTTTCAACTCTCTAAAGCTCCTAAACACTATGATGCTGTTTCCAATCCAGTCTAGTGCAGAATTATATCCCTTCTCTGTTGGTGTTGTTTCAACTCTCTAAAGCTCCTAAACACTATGATGCTGTTTCCAATCCAGTCTAGTGCAGAATTATATCCCTTCTCTGTTGGTGTTGTTTCAACTCTCTAAAGCTCCTAAACACTATGATGCTGTTTCCAATCCAATCTAGTGCAGAATTATATCCCTTTTCTGTTGGTGTTGTTTCAACTCTCTAAAGCTCCTAAACACTATGATGCTGTTTCCAATCCAGTCTAGTGCAGAATTATATCCCTTCTCTGTTGGTGTTCTTTCAACTCTCTAAAGCTCCTAAACACTATGATGCTGTTTCCAATCCAGTCTAGTGCAGAATTAGATCCCTTCTTCTGGACTTTCCAAATACTGTAAATGGGAGTCTCTCCTCTTATTGTGTATTTCTGTTTCTTTTATATGGTGTGCTGATGAACTCATTGGTATTTTCAAAAGGTTAAATACACTATTATGCTCAAACAAAGGACACGGGAAAAGGGTTGTGAAAATACAAGGATAATAACTAATGAGTACAAAATTACTTTTTCAAGACATGATTGCAGCATGAAATGCTTAGAATTGTATTAGAAAATCATCAAAATGACAACATTAACAGGTCTTAAAGATTAAACAAGATTTCAAAGATCTGTAGGGTAATCAGAAATGTGGCTTTATATTTCATATTCATGGGGGGAAAATACAGGCAATGACCGCTAATGTTAGTAGTAGCATTCATACAAAACTTCAGCCCAGGTCTCAATGTGATCCATTATAATAATGTATCTAACCTGAAACTTTATTTTCAGATGGTACAAAGCATGAAAGCTTGTTCAGATGAATTGAATCACAGTACAGTTAGACAATATGATTGACAGTTCAGTTGGCATTAGTCTGTGATCCTGGTATTGATTGGCTCTGGATAGGATTGGCTCTCCGTTGGGTAACATAGTATGTATGTATGTATGTTTGTCTGCAGGAAGACAGAAATATCTTATAATAACAAGCAATAATGATAGTACATGAATACATAATTAGGTTATCATATTCTATAATATTAATGCATGGCAATATGAATACAATTATTTAACATCAATGGAAATATGCAATAAATTAATACAATATGTGGGATGCAATTACATGTGGTGTGGTAGGCCACAGTTAGAACAAGCTAAAATGTGGCTGTATAGTGTAGCATATAGCACAGTACACAAACTGTAGATAAAACTCAAAGCTAGTCGGCAAACAAGCCAGCAGATTAACTCAAAAGCTGGACTTAATGTGCATGTAAAACATGGTGCAAGCAATGGTATGTTTCAATTAAGCACAACAATAGATTTCTCTTTATTTTTTTCCTTGCGAAAGTCATTTCTCATGCATCCAATCTGAAGCGCTACACTTTTCTGTGTACATGGAGTACTTTGAGAAGTGTTTGCGTTTATATTTTTGTTCAGTATACGTGTACACTCTTAGAAAAAACGGTTCTAGAAGGGTTCTGCTGATCCCACTTCTTTTTTTTTTTCAGGAGTATAGCATCAAGAGAACAGATTGTTACGTTCCCCAGTTTCTGGGTTGTGGTTTGTTATTTGTGTTTCAGGATGGTTTCCTGAAATCCCCCAAGCAGCTGATTGGTTGACTCCATGGCTAATTGGAGCTGTATCCCATTAGACTCCTTCTCCAGTTATAAAAGCCAGTATTCTGTTGTTCAGGAGACAGATCATTGCTGGGAGGTCATTGAAGAAAGATGATTGCAGAGAGAGGAGGCTGATAGTTATAGCATATGTTAGTTGTAGATGGGAGCAGCTTTGGTATGTTCTGTGTGAGTTTGTTGCTCAGTCAGATGAATCAAAATCACATTTTTTTACTTAGACTATTATTATTAGTAACCAAAATGCTACACAAAACAAATGTTCTTATTGAGTGAATTACTTTTGTTTCCTTCAATGTCATAACATTGTGTACTCACGTTTTCAGTGACACTTACTTTCTTTGATTGTTTTGGAGCTTTTGGTGTGCTTTCACCTGTCTGAGTTCATGAAGGACCCGAATAGAGGGGAGGTGCTTGCAAACTTGCCTGATTACTGTTTGCACTAGAGTTTGCCAGAGGGCACACCAGCCAACGAATCCTCCCCCTCCACCTCAATGCTTCAGACTTCGGGAATTCTGAACATTTTGCATCAGCCCTATTCAGACTTGATATAAGTCGATTTAACTTTAACGTTTTAGGCTCAGTGCCTTTATCTCTCAAAGGGAGGGTGCCGGAGTATTGAAAGCAGGACTGCAAAATACATTTTACACCTATCTTTTAAAGATGTTGTTGTATTACTTGTTAAAACATGTTTGGGATAGACAGCATTGGGAAGTTTGGATGAAAACCGTGCCCAGAGAGAACTGCCTGTTACCCAGACCTAGAAGCTAGGATATGCATGTAATTAGTAGATTTGGATAGAAAACACTAAAGTTTCCAAAACTGTTACAATAATGTATGTGAGTATAAAAGGACTCATATGGCAGGCGAAATCCAACCAGGAAGTGGGAATTCTGGGGTTTGTAGTTTTCAAGTGAATGCCTATCGAATATCCAGTGTCTGTGGGGTCAGATTGCACTTCCTACGGCTTCCAGTAGATGTCAACAGTCTTTAGAAGTTATTTCAGGCTTCTAATGTGAAAGGGGAGAGAATAAGAGCACTCAGAGTAAGTAGCTCAGCTGAAAGCTATGAGTTGTTGATGGCGCGTGGCCGTGAGCGCGACGTTCGTTCCCTTTCTAATGAAAACAGTATTTTCTGGTTGAAACGTTTGAATATTTCTGATTTTAAAAAAAACTAAGGATTGATTAGAAACATCGTTTGACATGTTTCTACGAACTTTAATGGAACTTTTTAGACTTTTTGTCTGGATGTTGTGAGAGTGCTTTGTACCTTTGGATTACTAAACGCGCGAACAAAACTGAGGTTTTTGGACAAAGATGAACTTTATCGACCAAAACAAACATTTGTGTAACAGAGTCCTGGGAGTGCCACCAGATGAAGATCATCAAAGGTAAGTGATTAACTTTAACGCTATTTCTGACTTGACACCTCTCCTTGGCTTAAATGTCTGTATGGTTTTTGTGGCTACGCGCTGTCCTAACATTGTTGTGTCTTTGGCTATGCCGGATTAAGTGATATGACATTAACCAGTTATGCATTAGGGGCGCTATTAAAAATGTTGGTTTCTAGGGGTATTTATGTCCGCTGCGTTATGCTAATGCGTTTGAGGCTGATTACGCTCCCGGATGCGGGTTTGCTCGTCGCAAGAGATGATATGACATATTACCTGATTGAGCTCATCATGTAAATGTAATTAACTAGAGTCGGGCACCACAAAATAATATTTATAGAGCTGTTATCTTCCGAATAAACTCTTAAAGACCTAGTAATATTTTACATCAATAGCAGTCAATATTAATCGTCATGTTCATTCAGTCTCATCTGAAAGTTGTAAATTCTTGGTTATCTGCACGAACCCTGGCTCACAAGTTGAATCAGCAATACAAAATTGTGTTTAATTATTTATTTACTAAATACCTAACTAATCACACAATTACATACGCAATTAAATCATAACTTGATTACAAATGACATCATAAAGGAAAACGTCCCTAGCGGGCGGAACAGATTATGACAGCTTGTTACACAAAAGAAAAGGGATGGGTTTGAGTGAAAGAGCGGGAAGACTGAGGAACAAAGGGAAGAAGCTGTGCTATCATAAATACAGTATCTTATGCATTCGAAATTACTGCGCATTTGGAAAAGGAAAAGGCAATAACTATTTACTCTGAGCTGCGCTTCAGTAGGTTGGTGGTAGATGGAAGGCCATGTTGCCCAACCGAGTCCTTTGAAGAATGTCTATGGTGGTCAATTGGATACGTTGTAGTAACGTCGTTGTGTGATAGACGGGATACTCTGTCTGTTCCTTCCTAACCCTCGTTTGCATCTGCTGTTGCTAACTCAACGGCTAGGAGGTATCACTTCTGTAGTGAATAAGAGTTCAAAGTTCATACCATTCGCAACCAAAGCTCACGCTGATGTTGGCTTCGTTCTGTAGTTATTACCTGAACCATTCTGACGTATAACCGTCGTCCTCACGTTCTCGGAACAGGAGGTTACATTGTCGTCAAGAGTTTATATAGGAAGGAAGACGAGGGCGTGTTTGAAAAGTTTTATAGCCCATGTCCCTTCACAGGGGCGGGCCACTGATCTTATGAAAACCCAAATCTCACATTTTAGAAGCTAAAATCACATTTCATCCCATCACGAATAATTTCATATTCAAACATTTCAATTGAGCAATAATTCCATGTGAATCCAATAACTCTGTGTAGACTTTCCACTGGGGAGTTTGTCATCTTATCATTGATGAGAATGTCTCAGATGACAACCGAACTGACATCATATTCATTAAGTACCACCGCATATGTTCAATTGGTTCATCAATGTTTATGATGAGTATTTCTGTAATTTGATTTGGCTCTCTACAATACCACCGGATGTTTGTTTGAGACAATGCATTACTGAACATAACGCGTCAATTTAAACGGAGGTTTTTGGACATAAAGATAAACTTTATCGAACAAAACAAACCTTTATTGTGTAACATGGAGTCCTGGGAGTTCCACCAGATAAAGATCAAAGGTAAGTGATTAACTTTAACGCTAATTCTGACTTTTGTGACACCTCTCCTTTGAGACACCTCTGTTTGAGGAATTTTAATTATGAGATTTCTGTTTGAATTTGGTGCCCTGCTGTCTGTGATTTATTTAGAATTCAAGGCCCACTTAACCACCATTCCTACCACAGCATTCTGCAGTGATATGCCATCCAATCAGGTTTGCCACTTTTTCAACAGGACAATGACTCAACACACCTCCAGGCTATGTAAGGGCTATTTGACAAAGGAGAGAGATGAAGTGCTGAATCAGATGACCCCACCTCCACAATCACCCAACCTTAACCAAATTGAGATGGTTTGGAATGAGTTGGACTGCAGAGCAGCCAACAAGTGCTCAGCATATGTGGGAACTCCTTCATGACTATTGGAAAAGCATTCCAGGTGAAGCTGGTTGAGAGAAAGCCAAGAGTGTGTGAAGCTGCCATCAAGGCAAAGGGTGGCTACTTTGAAGAATCTCAAACATAACATATATTTTGATTTGTTTAACACTTTTTTTTTTTACTACATGATTCCATGTGTTATTTCATAGTTTTGATGTCTTCACTGTTATTCTACAATGTAGAAATAGTAAAAATAAAGAAACCCTTGAATGAGGTGTATCCAAACTTTTGACGGGTACTGTTTTTCTATACAATATAGATCCGTTTTTGTATTTATTTTATAAAGTATTTTGCGGACATGTGTGTGAGTGGTTGTGTCAGACACAAAATGGTTTCCTTAAGTCTTCTTCAAGGCTCCACTTTAACAATATACAAAAAGGGGATTAAATAACATGAGGCTACAGTATTTTGTAATGAAGTAGTCCTTGAGAAGAAGAAATGCTCCCACATCCTTCTACCACCTATTCACTGTCGCTACAACCTTGTAACGAGAGAACCTGCTTCAGTCACATCTACATTGTGATATACCCAATAGAAAACTATGAATGTGGCTAACATGCTATTAGTCTGACAGCTGCCTGTACTCTGTCTATTGTATATAGTTCCCCTCAGTGTCACAGATACTGTGGCCTCTGCACTAATGTGACTTTCAGTGGCTCAGTGGCTCTTGCAGCAGCATTGAATTGTGGGCCAGCCAATTTGTTGTGATTAATGTTGGGAACCCAGGGCCCCAGGTGAGACCAGCTAATTACAGGACGCTATAATTGTAACAAAAGTTGTTCTGTCACGACACATTAACCTAGTATTGTTTTGTTACGGAGAATGAATAAGTGTGTGTGTGTGTGTGCACATATGCATGTGTGTTTGTGGGGGGTGGGGGGGGGGGGAATGGGGGAATGGGGATGGGTTCATTAGAGGCAGGTTATTTGATTATCCTACCTGCGTTTCTCACTCAAAATGACAAATGTGCTCAAGTTGTGAATTGTGCCTTTATCGATCTGAACAAAATCCTGCCGTACAGTATATTGAAGGAAACAATGGTTGGTTGGATGTGTAATTTGTACAGTTTGCAAGGTCAGCAGGAAGACATCAATAGAAGGAACAACGTGCAAACAACAGAATCAAAGTTTATTGGTCGCATACACAGATTTGGAGATGTTGTTGCAGGTGAAGCAAAGAAGTTAAGAAATGTCAGAATGAGCATTGTCAGAGTCGATATATATATATATATATATATATATATATATATATATATATATATATGTATATATATATATATATATGTATATATATATATATATATATATATATATATGTATATATATATATATATATGTATATATATATATATATATATATATATATATATATATATGTATATATATATATATATATATATATATATATATATATATATGTATATATATATATATATATGTATATATATATATATATATATATGTATGTATATATATATATATATATATATATATGTATATATATATGTATAATGGTGTGTATGGACAGTAAATCAAATTGTATTTGTCACATACACATGGTTAGCATGTTAATGTGAGTGTAGCGAAATGCTTGTATATGAATAGAACAGTTGTGTAGAGGAGTAAAAATATAGGATGAGCCATGACTAGAGATATAGGATGAGCCATGACTAGAGATATAGGATGAGCCATGACTAGAATAGAGATATAGGATGAGCCATGACTAAAATAGAGATATAGGATGAGCCATGACTAAAATAGAGATATAGGATGAGCCATGACTAGAGATATAGGATGAGCCATGACTAGAATAGAGATATAGGATGAGCCATGACTAGAATAGAGATATAGGATGAGCCATGACTAGAATAGAGATATAGGATGAGCCATGACTAGAATAGAGATATAGGATGAGCCATGACTAGAATATAGTATTTGCATATGAAGTGGGTAAAACAATGTGTAAACATTACTAAAGAAAGGAAAGCAGTCTCTAAGGTGCAGAGTAGAATACCGGGTGGTAGCCGGCTAGTAACAGTGACTAAGGTTCAGGACAGGGTACTGGGCGGAGGCCAGGTTGTGGTGACTGTTTTAACATTCTGATGCCATTGGATAGCATTGATGCAACTGTAGTGTCTCCTCCTTCTAGATGGTAGCGGGGTGAACAGGACGTGGCTTGGGTGGTTGAGGTCCTTGGTGATCTTCCTGGTCTTCCTGTAGATGTTCTGGAGGGCAGCATACCTCTGATGCGTTGGGCTGACTGCACCACCCTTTGGAGAGCAATGCGGTTGAGTACGGTGCAATTGCTGTACCAGGAGGTGATACAGCCTGACAAGGAGCTCTTAATGGTGCATATGCAGAAGTTTGTGAGGGTCTTAGGGGGCCACGCATAATTTCCTCAGCCTCCTCAGGTTGAAAAGGCGCTGTCAGGTCAGTGATGTGCACGCCGAGGAACATGAAGATTTTGACCCTCTCCACTGCGGACCCGCCGATGTGGATGTGAGCGTGCTCTATTTGCTGTCTCCTGTAGTCCATGATTGGCTCCTTGGTTTTGTTGCTGTTGAGGGAGAGGTTATTTTCCTAGCATCACTCCGCCAGGTCCCTCACCACCTCAATGAAGGCTTTATCAATTGTTCTTTGTAATCAGGCACTGTCGTGTCATCAGCAAACTTGATGGTTGAGTTGGACACATCCGTGGCCACGCAGTCATGGGTGAACAGGGAGTACAGGAGAGGGATGAGCCTTGTGTCGTGAATTCTGTCTCATTCCATTTTCGACTACACATTCGATGTAAATAGACACACGAAATGTGACTTTTCCAGTCATGTTTGGTTTCATTGCTGGTTTGTTTGTGACACAACCAAACCTGATGGGTCATTTCGTGGGACGTATTGACTGAAAGAAACCGATTTGAAGACAACAAGTAATGACATCAATGTGCACCAATGATATGACCGCTGTTTCGCTGATTGACTGTATTTTAGCCAAATGACCACTGATCGTCTTGAAATCTAGCTAGGTAGATAGCCAATGAGCTGAGGTAAATGGCAATATGTAATGTTTATGTGTTGGAAGACCAACCCATGTAGTAAACTCCGGCGTAAAGAGGGTCATTCGCCAATGAAGTTTCATACCGGAAGGAGCAACCCATGTTACGCACAGCGTTGTTTTGGTAAAGCGTGTCTACAGCTGTTTATATATCAATCAGTATGGCGGCTAAGTCAGGGAAAGCAAAATCTAAGTCTAGATATACAGATGTACACACAATTTTAGAAGCAATTGATTGGGAAAATGAGACAGATTGTTGGAGGACGATTCATTTAGCGATTTCCAAATGGAGGAATATTTTTTGAACGGAGAGGACATCGTTTTGGAC
The DNA here is from genome assembly GCF_013265735.2 of Oncorhynchus mykiss. NCBI lineage: Eukaryota > Metazoa > Chordata > Actinopteri > Salmoniformes > Salmonidae > Oncorhynchus > Oncorhynchus mykiss. The sequence continues at coordinate 90,451,532 of NC_048569.1, read as the reverse complement.
TGGTAAGTTTTTCTCATGCCAATGCCGTTGTTTGAAATTAATAATATAAAATATCATTTGTGAAATGAAATAGCATATTTGAGGCTGTTGAGGGGAGGGCAGGCCCACAACAATGGCCAAAGTGAAATGGAGACAGATACAGCTGGTCTGTTGTAACACAATAAAGACGGTAGATCTAGCTGGTCTGTCATAATATAATAGAGACAGTAGATCTAGCTGAAATGTCATATAAAATAGACATATCTAGCTGGTCTGTCATAATATACAGTGGGGCAAAAAAGTATTTAGTCAGCCACAAATTGTGCAAGTTCTCCCACTTAAAAAGATGAGAGGCCTGTAATTTTCATCATAGGTACACTTCAACTATGACAGACAAAATGAGAAAAAAAAATCCAGAAAATCACATTGTAGGATTTTTTTATTAATTTATTAGCAAATTATGGTGGAAAATTAGTATTTGGTCAATAACAAACGTTTATCTCAATACTTTGTTATATAATAATAATATATTCAACGTGGACTGGGACATGTTACGTATTGCGTCAGATAACAATATTGACCAATACGCTGATTCGGTGTGCGAGTTCATTAGAACGTGCGTTGAAGATGTCGTTCCCATAGCAACGATTAAAACATTCCCTAACCAGAAACCGTGGATTGATGGCAGCATTCGCGTGAAACTGAAAGCGCGAACCACTGCTTTTAATCAGGGCAAGGTGACTGGTAACATGACCGAATACAAACAGTGGAGCTACTCCCTCCGCAAGGCTATCAAACAAGCTAAGCGTCAGTACAGAGACAAAGTAGAATCTCAATTCAACGGCTCAGACACAAGAGGCATGTGACAGCGTCTACAGTCAATCACGGACTACAAGAAGAAATCCAGCCCAGTCACGGACCAGGATGTCCTGCTCCCAGGCAGACTAAATAACTTTTTTGCTCTCTTTGAGGACAATACAGTGCCACTGACATGGCCTGCAACGAAAACATGCGGACTCTCCTTCACTGCAGCCGAGGTGAGTAAGACATTTAAACGTGTTAACCCTCGCAAGGCTGCAGGCCCAGACGGCATCCCCAGCCGCGCCCTCAGAGCATGCGCAGACCAGCTGGCCGGTGTGTTTACGGACATATTCAATCAATCCCTATACCAGTCTGCTGTTCCCACATGCTTCAAGAGGGCCACCATTGTTCCTGTTCCCAAGAAAGCTAAGGTAACTGAGCTAAACGACTACCGCCCCGTAGCACTCACTTCCGTCATCATGAAGTGCTTTGAGAGACTAGTCAAGGACCATATCACCTCCACCCTACCCGACACCCTAGACCCACTCCAATTTGCTTACCGCCCAAATAGGTCCACAGACGATGCAATCTCAACCACACTGCACACTGCCCTAACCCATCTGGACAAGAGGAATACCTATGTGAGAATGCTGTTCATCGACTACCGCTCGGCATTCAACACCATAGTACCCTCCAAGCTCGTCATCAAGCTCGAGACCCTGGGTCTCGACCCCGCCCTGTGCAACTGGGTACTGGACTTCCTGACGGGCCGCCCCCAGGTGGTGAGGGTAGGCAACAACATCTCCACCCCGCTGATCCTCAACACTGGGGCCCCACAAGGGTGCATTCTGAGCCCTCTCCTGTACTCCCTGTTCACCCACGACTGCGTGGCCACGCACGCCTCCAACTCAATCATCAAGTTTGCGGACGACACAACAGTGGTAGGCTTGATTACCAACAACGACGAGACGGCCTACAGGGAGGAGGTGAGGGCCCTCAGAGTGTGGTGTCAGGAAAATAACCTCACACTCAACGTCAACAAAACTAAGGAGATGATTGTGGACTTCAGGAAACAGCAGAGGGAACACCCCCTTATCCACATCGATGGATCAGTAGTGGAGAGGGTAGCAAGTTTTAAGTTCCTCGGCATACACATCACAGACAAACTGAATTGGTCCACTCACACAGACAGCATCGTGAAGAAGGCGCAGCAGCGCCTCTTCAACCTCAGGAGGCTGAAGAAATTTGGTTTGTCACCAAAAGCACTCACAAACTTCTACAGATGCACAATCGAGAGCATCCTGGCAGGCTGTATCACCGCCTGGTACGGCAACTGCTCCGCCCACAACCGGAAGGCTCTCCAGAGGGTAGTGAGGTCTGCACAACGCATCACCGGGGGCAAACTACCTGCCCTCCAGGACACCTACACCACCCGATGTTACAGGAAGGCCATAAAGATCATCAAGGACATCAACCACCCAAGCCACTGCCTGTTCACCCCACTATCATCCAGAAGGCGAGGTCAGTACAGGTGCATCAAAGCTGGGACCGAGAGACTGAAAAACAGCTTCTATCTCAAGGCCATCAGACTGTTAAACAGCCACCACTAACATTGAGTGGCTGCTGCCAACACACTGACACTGACACTGACTCAACTCCAGCCACTTTAATAATGGGAATTGATGGGAAATGAGGTAAATATATCACTAGCCACTTTAAACAATGCTACCTTATATAATGTTACTTACCCTACATTATTCATCTCATATGCACACGTCGATACTGTACTCTATATCATCGACTGCATCCTTATGTAATACATGTATCACTAGCCACTAACTATGCCACTTTGTTTACATACTCACCTCATGTATATACTGTACTCGATACCATCTACTGTATACTGCCTATGCTTCTCTGTACCATCACTCATTCATATATCCTTATGTACATATTCTTTATCCCCTTACACTGTGTATAAGACAGTCGTTTTGGTACTGTTAGTTAGATTACTTGTTGGTTATTACTGCATTGTCGGAACTAGAAGCACAAGCATTTCGCTACACTCGCATTAACATCTGCTAACCATGTGTATGTGACAAATACAATTTGATTTGATTTGAACCTTATGTTCCCTATATATATATATATATATCTGTTTATTATACCTGTTGATACAGGACTCATATGTGAAACTATTCTAACTGAACATTTTCCTTTCACAGTGATACTGACTCCGAATGGGAGCCCCCAGTGCCAAGGTGTCCATCCCCCACTGAAGCTGGTTCATCCTGCTCCTGCCACAAGTGGTGTTCATCTGCCCAAATGTATTTCTGCAGGCATGGATGTGCCTCAGGGCCAAAAGGGCACAGCATGTAGGCGTCGCTGTGTTCTTTGCTAAATGAAGTCTCCCATCACCTGCACCACATGCTTGGTGACCCTCTGCTTTACAGCAGAAAGAGACTGCTATGGCACCTGGCATCAGCAACACAATATTGTGTAGAGGACTGAGGGTCTTCCAAATATTGAAAGTGTTATTTTGTAAATGTAATTTTTTTTTCTCATGTTTTTTCTCAATTTTTGGGGGGTTGTGTGTTAGAATACCATTTTTGGTATTTTGTATATAGTTATTCCATTCAAAATGTATAACTTCACCAATTTGGCCACTTGGGTACATTTGGGCTACTTGTGTGGGACACCTGGGTGACTTCATGATAAATGAAAAAAAAAACTATGGTTTTCTACCTCTTATTTCTAAATTTAGAGAGAGAGAGAGAGTGTATCATTAGTTCCTGTTCTTCTATTCTGTACACGAAACACATGGTTGCTTGCAATCAGCAGTGCCATTCAGTGAATATCCTAGCCCATAGTCTTCCGAGTGCACGTTGTATAGTCTATGTAGGCTACTGTGGGATGAGAAACCAGACCTCGAGCTCTGAAGGCGACAAACCTGCTTGGAGACAGAACACGCAGGGAGGTTGCCAAGGAAACCAAGATGCAGAATGTCCTCTTCTCTGTACAGGTGTGATGTTCATAGATCAATAAGACAGTGTCGCCCCAAAACAACACAGACTCTGTTTTACAGGAGGAGAAAACCTACCTGCATGCCTCCTACTGCTGTTTAGGGAGCTAAATAAAACCCTTCTTGATACAAATGTACACATAGGAGACAGAAGGAGAGAAAGTGGATGGGGAGAGAGAGGGAGAGAGAGAGTGGATGAGAGGAAGAGATAGGAGAAACATGATAGAATAAGAGAGTGAGAAAAGAGAGAAAAACAGTGAGAAAATAAATGCAGAGAGATGGACAGAGACGAGAGAGAGAGAGAGAGAGTTGAGTAGGAGAAGAAGAGAGGAGACACAGCAGAGCAGTCAGAAAATATAATCCCTCCCCTGCTTAGCTAACTAGCATCAGAATCAATATTTGCGTAAAATGTGGTGTGCAGATGAATACAGTCATGACAGAGACACTTACAGGATAAAACTGGACTGTCCAGGTCTGTAGACAGTAGGGAGGACTATCTGACTGGACTGTCCAGGTCTGTAGACAGTAGGGAGGACTATCTGACTGGACTGTCCAGGTCTGTAGACAGTAGGGAGGACTATCTGACTGGACTGTCCAGGTCTGTAGACAGTAGGGAGGACTATCTGACTGGACTGTCCAGGTCTGTAGACAGTAGGGAGGACTATCTGACTGGACTGTCCAGGTCTGTAGACAGTAGGGAGGACTATCTGACTGGACTGTCCAGGTCTGTCGACAGTAGGGAAGACTATCTGACTGGACTGTCCAGGTCTGTAGACAGTAGGGAGGACTATCTGACTGGACTGTCCAGGTCTGTAGACAGTAGGGAGGACTATCTGACTGGACTGTCCAGGTCTGTAGACAGTAGGGAGGACTATCTGACTGGACTGTCCAGGTCTGTAGACCGTGGGGAGGACTGTCCTCTGTGAAGTATACATTGTTATGTTATCTGACCTTTTTTATGCTATCTGGCCTCTGTTTTCTCCTGGGCTTCATGGGGATGAGAATAAAATAAGAGTTCACATTTCTACCATCTGTACCTGTATCGTTTCATACACAAGTATTTCTTGAGGATGTAACCTGGATAAGGTTTATACTGATGCTTTGGGGGTGGGAGGGGGGATAAATCTATGTCGACATTACTTTGTGGTATTGTCCGAAGGATTACTACAGGGAAAATCTTAACCTCGGTCTGATCTTCTCTTACTGAGAACATCCCCCTCATATATTTTCCTTTACACTCGACCATGACATATAATCAACAGGATGGATCCTGTTAGAGAGATAGAACGAGAAAGAGAGAGAGTAGGAGGAAGTGGACAGGGAATTGGAGGAGGCCATAGCTTTCATTTGCTGACCTTCAGCCTTACGAAGAAAAACAAGACAGTCTGAAAGGCAAGATAGAAGACACAGCAGGCCCTGGTAGTGGAGCATTTCTCCCTGCCTGTCAGAGAAGAGGAGAGGAGAGAAGGGGGAGCATTTCTCCCTGTCTGTCAGAGAAGAGGAGAGGAGAGAAGGGGGGGCATTTCTCCCTGTCTGTCAGAGAAGAGGAGAGGAGAGAAAGGGGAGCTTCTCCCTGTCTGTCAGAGAAGAGGAGAGAAGGGGGAGCATTTCTCCCTGCCTGTCAGAGGACAGAAGAGGAGAGGAGGGGGGGCATTTCTCCCTGCCTGTCAGAGGAGAGAAGAGGGGGCTGTAGTGGAGCGGGTCGACAGCTTCAAGTCCTTGGCGTCCACATCACCAAATAATTAACATGGTCCACACACACCCACACAGTCCTGAAGAGGGAACGACAGCGCCTCTTCCCCCTCAGATCCTCAAACTGTTCTACAGCTGCACCATCGAGAGCATCTTCATTAGCTGCATCACCGCTTGGCGTTACAGAGGGCGGTGAGTACGACTCAGTACATCACTGGGGCCGAGCCCCCTGCCATCCAGGCCTTCTATACCAGGCTGAGTCAGAAGAAGGCCCCGAAAATTGCCAAAGACTCCAGCCACCCAAGCCATAGACTGTTTTCTTTGCTAGTGCACCAAGTCAGGAACAAACAGGACACACACACATAACACACACACACATGCATACTGATGCCACACACACATGAGTAAAGAGAAGGGGGGATAACTTCTCCCTGGGTGATGGAGGAGAGAAGAGAAGAGAAGTGAAGGGGGGATAACTTCTCCCTGGGTGATGGAGGAGAGAAGAGAAGTGAAGAGAAGGGAGGATAACTTCTCCCTGGGTGAAGGAGGAGAGAAGAGAATGGGGGATAATTTATCCCTGGGTTATGGAGGAGAGAAGAGAAGTGAAGGGGGGATAATTTATCCCTGGGTGATGGAGGAGAGAAGAGAAGTGAAGGGGGATAATTTATCCCTGGGTGATGGAGGAGAGAAGAGAAGTGAAGGGGGGATAATTTATCCCTGGGTGATGGAGGAGAGAAGAGAAGTGAAGGGGGATAACTTCTCCCTGGGTGATGGAGGAGAGAAGAGAAGTGAAGGGGGATAATGTATCCCTGGGTGATGGAGGAGAGAAGAGAAGTGAACGGGATAATTTCTCCCTGGGTGATGGCAGAGAGGAGAGAAGTGAAGGGGGGGTTAATTTATCCCTGGGTGATGGAGGAGAGAAGGGGGGATAATTTCTCCCTGGGTGATGGAGAAGAGGAGAGAAGGGGGGTAATTTCTCCCTGGGTGATGATGGAGAGGAGAGAAGGGGGGATAATTTATCCCTGGGTGATGGAGAAGAGGAGAGAAGGGGAGTAATTTATCCCTGGGTGATGGAGAAGAGGAGAGAAGGGGGGATAATTTCTCCCTGGGTGATGGAGGAGAGGAGAGAAGGGGGGATAATTTCTCCCTGGGTGATGGAGGAGAGAAGGGGGGATAATTTCTCCCTGGGTGATGGAGGAGAGAAGGGGGGATAATTTCTCCCTGGGTGATGGAGAAGAGGAGAGAAGGGGGGATAATTTCACCCTGGGTGATGGAGGAGAGAAGGGGGGTAATTTCTCCCTGGGTGATGGAGGAGAGAAGGGGGGTAATTTCTCCCTGTGTGATGGAGGAGAGAAGGGGGGTAATTTCTCCCTGTGTGATGGAGGAGAGAAAGGGGGATAATTTCTCCCTGGGTGATGGAGGAGAGAAGGGGGGATAATTTCTCCCTGGGTGATGGAGAAGAGGAGAGGAGTAAAGGCTTTTATGTACGTTGACACTGCATCCCTGTCAGGGCCCTCCGGTTAAGATTAGGAAGGAGAGATTTTTATGAGGCCAGAGAGAGAGAGCGAGAGGAGTGTGTGTGTGTTTTCCGAGTCCTGGGCTGGCAGAAAGCAGGTGGCAGGAGGAAAGGCAGTGAAAACACCATAAAGGCAGCCAGGTGAAACAGCACAGTCACATAGAAATAACTAGGCTAAAGTTAGCATGAATGTACATGGCATCAGTGGGCTGTTTTAGAAAGAGGCACACCAGGAAACTGTGTGAAGGGTTGTTTCCTGGGATGTAATATTATAGCTAAGCAATCGGACCACACAAGCACAAATAGCCCTCTGGAAATGTTGGTTTACTATTGTGAATCCTACCTTGTAAGCTAAACGAGCTGATTAGAATTCTGTGTGTGTGTGTGTGTGTGTGTGTGCTCACACTCTCAAACACATAGATCCCTGAGTGCAGCTCACTCTCCAGCCCACTTTCCAGCTCACACTCTCAAATACATAGATCCCCTGAGTGCAGCTCACTCTCCAGCCCACTTTCCAGCTCACACTCTCAAACACATAGATCCGCTGAGTGCAGCTCACTCTCCAGCCCACTTTCCAGCTCACACTCTCAAACACATAGATCCCCTGAGTGCAGCTCACTCTCCAGCCAACTTTCCTGCTCACACTCTCAAACACATAGATCCCCTGAGTGCAGCTCACTCTCCAGCCCACTTTCCAGCTCACACTCTCAAACACATAGATCCCCTGAACGCAGCTCACTCTCCAGATCCCAATCACCTGGATTCTGATCACCTGTTCACACACCTGTATGTCATGATCACACACTATTTAGTTCAGTTGTTTGTACCCCATCATTGTGAGGTGTTGTTTGTTTTGTGAAACACTTATATTTGGAGTGCTGGGTTGACTGTAATTTAATCCTCCTGCATATGATAGTTTTTGCCTATTCCCTACCTGTACTTTAGCCTATCGGATTTCCTGTCATCAACCTCTTGCCTGATCTCCCGGACGACGTTACTAGCCTTTTCCCTGCCTGTAATGTTGCCTTTTTGGACCCCCTGTGTATGACCTTCTGCCTGCCCCTGGACCCAGCTACCTGCCTCCTCCTGTGTATGACCTTCTGCCTGCCCCTGGACCCAGCTCCCTGCCTCCTCCTGTGTATGACCTTCTGCCTGCCCCTGGACCCAGCTACCTGCCTCCTCCTGTGTATGACCTTCTGCCTGCCCCTGGACCCAGCTACCTGCCTCCTCCTGTGTATGACCTTCTGCTTGCCCCTGGACCCAGCTACCTGCCTCCTCCTGTGTATGACCTTCTGCCTGCCCCTGGACCCAGCTACCTGCCTCCTCCTGTGTATGACCTTCTGCCTGCCCCTGGACCCAGCTACCTGCCTCCTCCTGTGTATGACCTTCTGCCTGCCCCTGGACCCAGCTACCTGCCTCCTCCTGTGGCTCTGCGCTTAAAACCAGCTATCTGTCTCCCATCGTGTTCATTACAAAATGTAACATGGACTCAGGGGTAGTCATAACATCCCACTTAACATCCCACACTAGTCGTTTCAAATCAAACTAACTGGGTTTCGCCTTTTATTAGTGGATTAATTGTTGGAGTAGTGACTGAAAATGGGTCAAAATTCTACAAATATCTAGAAAACAATAACCTTGTGCATTTCAGGTAAAATAACCCATTGTTTATATCCCAGGACAAATAAGCTAGCAACAGCAATCTAGCTAGCTAAAGGTCCATCAATGTTTCGACCTGTCCCCAAATTAATATATTTGGTTCAGAGTTCGCTTTTATATTTTCAACCTGCTTGTCCTGATCACGTCTGGTGTGGATGGACAAAATCAACATGCATGCGGACTCATGCGCGGGCCGGTCGCGTCAGCATTATATGTAACCACACCAAACGTTATATGTCATACTAATTTGAGTGTCCCGGATTTACATTTATTATGTTATGTCTAGTCTATGAGTCCAGGCTGATAAATGTGAGGTCATTTAGAACTCTGAACGCCGCAATGAGAACCTAGCAACACATTGGATTGCAATGAGAACCTAGCAACACATTGGATTGCAATGAGAACCTAGCAATTCATTGGATTGCAATGATAACCTAGCAACACATTGGTTGCTCTAATAGAATTATATTCGGCCGATGTCAGCAATCATCACAACAGGGCTCTTACATCATTTTTACGAGTCAGCAGGAGTGGGACGGCGCTCCTGAAGCACCCAGCTTCACGAGGATTTAGCTTAATAAGGCCTCGCTATAGATTTCCCTAGAGGACAATTGTAGAGGGTGGTTAAAGACGAAACCAACTGGAGTAGTGATGTATGATTGCACTGACCTAGTAAAACACAACTTGTTTTGTAGAGACTGGAGATACACTCTGCACTGGGATCGACAAGGACATACATACAAGTTAATGCAATAATGTGGCTTTGGTAATGGAGTGGAAGGTTGGTGGAAGAGAGAAAGACAACTAGCTACCAATGGACATTCAAGCTAAATAAAGAAATGGTTATGACTCACACTGGTCATGTAAGTCTATTGGCTTCTCACTTGGTAGACATGGAGGTCAGTGACGTCACAACTTCAGTGGGTGGCTTTAGCCTCACTAATGTCATATGAGGCTGATAAAGAAGGACTTTATCTGAAATGACACAATGAACCATAACAGGGGGTGCAGAGGACTTTATCTGAAATGACACAATGAACCATAACAGGGGGTGCAGAGGACTTTATCTGAAATGACACAATGAACCATAACAGGGGGTGCAGAGGACTTTATCTGAAATGACACAATGAACCATAACAGGGGGTGCAGAGGACTTTATCTGAAATGACACAATGAACCATAACAGGGAGTGCAGAGGACTTTATCTGAAATGACGAGTAAACATTCTGTTTCATTTCCATCGGTCTCTTATGAACTCATCAGATTTAGAATTTTTTTCGTTGATTTAATATAACAGTAAATTACAGTACCATCGGGAATAAGAGGCTTTGTATAAAACGTCCCTCATCTAATTAATATGTCTATAATTACATGATATGCCTATTACAGTAATATTTTGTAAGCTTAATTTGCTCCGGAGATGCCGTACTGCTATGACTGACCCTGTAAAACAACACATTTCAGTGCACCTGTCATACTACTATGACTGACCCTGTAAAACAACAAAATACAATAAAAAAATATATACAGTAAATATTAATAATACGTCTATTATTACAATAATAAGTTATTGCTATATACAGGAGCTACCTAGACCAGTCTTTAGCCTGCCATGTCTCAGAGAGGGTTGGGCTATGCAAAGAAATATGTATTTTAAATTCGTACAACAGTAATACACACTTGAAATAGGATAAATATATGCACCATTTATATTTCATCTAAAACTCTGCAAACGCCTGCACACCAGGGCCAGAGTTGGTGATCACTGACCTAAATGTTTTTTTTCAACCCCCATATCAGGAGCAATACAGTTAGGGCTTGATTCAAGCCGTAGCGCTGAAAACCCGCATTACAGCGCCATAGAAATGTAATGGCAATGTTCCCGGGTTCGCGGAGACTGCATTCATTGTAAATGCTGCATTTGTCGGCTTAATCTAAAATTACCTTTAAAATGTTCCATCGCACTATACCGCAGATCTTCAGAGCTACGGATTTAATCGAGCCCCAAGTTGGAGTTGTGAGTATGAGGTGTTGTTTCTGTCTGGCGGGGAAGCAGGATTGAATGCTATGGGCCCTCTCAGACAACAGTCCTTGGCCCTTCTTGATCCAGTCCTCTGGAATCTAAGTGGCAGCCCCGGCTCAGAATCTTAAGTGGGATCTGTGTCCACCTGTTTATTTGTGAGCGAGGCAAAGGTGAAGGAGTCTGCGTAGAGGCGGTCAGCAGGTAGCAGGGGTAAACCCCAGCGTAGAGGAGGTTGTTCGGTTTACATTTCCTCAGGCTCCAGTCTCGTCTTGGGAGACAGAGACAGAGAATCATTGTTTCTGCCTTAGGCACTGTCATCTGCCTGTTTGGTGAGGACAGGGAGACAATGGAGCGGACAGAATGGACAGACATGAGAGAGAATGAACAGAATTGAATTTAGAGGGAGGGTGTGAGCAAGAGAGGGACGAGGACAGAGATAGAGACAGGAATAGACAGCGGGAAGAGCAGTGACAGTGGCATTAGTCTGTCTGTCCGTCCGTCCGTCCGTCCCTCATACTGGCAGACTGTGTGTTTAGGAGTTGAGCTCTGGGCAGTCCTTTCCTTAGTGCTTACTAACAGGATGAGTCACGCGGTTGAGGAGGAGGACACAGAGTGTTAATAACAGGTTATTAGCATCCTTCTGCAGAGGCCCAGGGAACGTGTGTGCATGTGCACATGCTTGTGTGTCTGTGTGCGTGTTTGTGTGTGTGGTTACAGGCCCCGCCCTGGTTAAAGCGAGCCAGTCAAGGGAGAATGAAGGATGGAGTATTCCCAAGGGATGCTGGGCTGCGGGTCCACCCAGGTGGAAGTTTTGGTGGCTGGGCTCCAGATCCGCCTCGGTGTCCCTGTGTCCCACTTCCGCCTGGAAGGCTGAGTTGTATTTCAGATGCAAAGCCCAGTCAAGCAAATACAAAGGCAGTGATCCGAAATTGATTTCACATTGGATTTTTTTTTTCTTTCTGAGTATTCCTCGGGTGGAATTTTTTTCGGTGGATCTTTTCTGTAGATATGGAAAACCATTTCTACTTGAACAATGTTGGTCCTGTGGTGATGCCGGTGCATTACGCTTCATAGTGACATCTATATCTGGTTCAACCTGAGTCTCTAATGATAAAGAGTGGATGCAGAGTGGATGAAGAGTCGATAAAGAGTGGGCAAAGAGTGGGCAAAGAGTGGGCAAAGAGTGGGCAAAGAGTGGATAAAGAGTGGGTAAAGGGTGGATAAAGAGTGGAAAAAGAGTGGAAAAAGAGTGGAAAAAGAGTGGGTTGTGAAGGTACAGTGTGCAGCATGACTAGGGAGAATCCTTTTGACGCTCTGCAGTGCATGACATTGACATACTGGATTTAATTGAACTCTTAAGGATCGGACGCTTTTTTTCAATTTTCACCTAAAATGACATACCCAAATCTAAAGCAAGGATATGCGTACCATCATCTTTGAAATGCAAAGCCATAATGTATTATTCCATTCCATGCGCAATTTAGATGTTGGCCACTAGATGGCAACAGTGTATGTGCAATGTTTTAGACTGATCCAATGAACCATTGCATGTCTGTTCAAAGTGTTGTATCAAGACTGCCCATATGTGCCTAATTGGTTTATTAATAACTTTTCAAGTTCATAACTGTGTACTGTCCTCAAACAATAGCATGGTATTATTTCACTGTAATAGCTACTGTAAATTGGACAGTGCAGTTAGATTAACAAGAATTTAAGCTTTCTGCCAATATCAGATATGTCTATGTCCTGGGAAATGTTCTTGTTACTTACAACCTCATGCTAATCGCATTAGCCTACGTTAGCTCAACCGTCCCGAGGGGGACCCACGAATCCTGTAGAGGTTTAAAGGTCTTTCTATGTCTATTGTATTTGATTAAGTATGAATACTGTAAGCCTTTAGACTTTCATTGTGTTTCTTTCTGCTCCTGGGTTGATGTGTATACATGTCCACCATGAATGAAGCCTCAACACGCTCAGATGACTTTGAGAACAATGAATGACAAGTATACCCTAGATATTCTACCTTAAACGCTTTTGTGGAACAACAACAACAACGAAAAATCAATTTGGAGCCTGTCCATTCTCCCTTCTCTGAAGAACTAAAATACACTTCCCTGACATCTCAATTGTGTGGTGAATTACAGAGCAGAGAGAGGAGGGGGCCTGCACTTCATTCTGGGGGAGATCTGATGAAGACACATTCAGGTTAGGGCTTGCTGTGTCTTTAGTAGAAATGTCAACAGGTGCTGTCAGGTCTAAGGAATGAAAAGAGACTGTATCTGAAATGGCAGCCTATCCCCTATATAGTGCATCACTTTTGACTCGGACCCGGAGGGCCCAAAGGGCTCTGGTCAAAAGCAGTGCACTATATAGGGAATAGGGTGTCATTTCAGCCTCAGAATTTTAACTGTATGGTCAGTGAGAACCTAAAAAAGCAGTCATGGAAAGATAGGCTTCCAAAACTATTTTACTAATATCACTGCTGAAATTTGAGAGGTTGTTATCAGACTCTGAAACCACAAAAAACTGACTGAAATAAATGTCATTTTTATTATCATAAAATTACTATAAATCGGATTGACCAGGTTTCGCAGTCATGGGATGATCGACAACTACAGTTATCTCTTTCACAGAAATAGGCTGGGGCAAAAGCTATTCATCTTGCTATGGGGAAATGATGATGAAAATATTCTACAGCAGATAGGGTGGCCAGAATTACTGGCTAAAATAGCAAAGCGGCCTCAGAGCATTTCGTATCGTATGTACAGTTGAAGTCGGAAGTTTACATGCACCTTAGCCAAATACATTTAAACTCAGCTTTTCACAATTCCTGACATTTAATCCTAGTAAAAAGTCCCAGTCTTAGGTCAGTTAGGATCATCCCTTTATTTTAAGAATGTGAAATGTCAGAATAATAGTAGAGAATGATTTATTTCAGCTTTTATTTCTTTCATCACATTCCCAGTGGGTCAGAAGTTTACATACACTCAATTAGTATTTGGTAGCATTGCCTTTAAATTGTTTAACTTGGGTCAAAACGTTTCAGGTAGCCTTCCACAAGCTTCCCACAAAAAGATAGGTGAATTTTGGACCATTCCTCCTGACAGAGCTGGTGTAACTGAGTCAGGTTTGTAGGCCTCCTTGCTCGCACAAGCTTTTTCAGTTCTGCCCACCCATTTTCTATAGGATTGAGGTGAGGGCTTTGTGATGACCACTCCAATACCTTGACTTTGTTGTCCTTAAGCCATTTTGCCACAACTTTGGAAGTATGCTTGGGGTCATTGTCCATTTGTCCAGCTTTAACTTCCTGAATCATGTGTTGAGATGGTGCTTCAATATATCAACATAATTTTCTTCCCTCATGATGCCATCTATTTTGTGAAGTGCACCAGTCTCTCCTGCAGTAAAGCACCCCAACAACATGATGCTGCCACCCATGTGCTTCACGGTTGGGATGGTGTTCTTCGACTTGCAAGACTCCCCCTTTTTCCTCCAAACATAACAATTGTCATTATGGCCAAACAGTTCTATTTTTGTTTCATCAGACCAGAGGACATTTCTCCCAAAAGTATGATCTTTGTCCCCATAGGCAGTTGCAAACCGTAGTCTGGCTTTTTTATGGCGGTTTTGAAGCAGTGGCTACTTCCTTGCTGAGCGGCCTTTCAGGTTATGTCGATATTAGGACTCATTTTACTGTGGATATAGATACTTTTGTACCTGTTTCCTACAGCCTCTTCACAAGCTTATTTGCTGTTGTTCTGGGATTGATTTGCGCTTTTCACACCAAAGTACGTTCATCTCTAGGAGACAGAATGCGTTATGACGGCTGTGTGGTCCCATGGTGTTTATACTTGCATACTATTGTTTGTATAGATGAATGTGGCGTTCAGGCGTTTGGAAATTGTTCCTAAGGATGAACCAAACTTGTGGGGGTCTACAATATTTTTTTCTGAGGTCTTGGCTGATTTCTTTTGATTTTCCCATGATGTCAAGCAAAGAGGCACTGAGTTTGAAGGTTGGCCTTGAAATACATCCACAGGTACACCTCCAATTAACTCAAATGATGTCAATTGGCCTATCAGAAGCTTCTAAAGCCATGACATCATTTTCTGGAGTTTTCCAAGCTGTTTAAAGGCACAGTCAACTTAGTGAATGTAAACTTCTGACCCACTGGAATTGAGATACAGTGAAATAATATGTCTGTAAACGAAAAATGTCTAAACTTATGACATGTAACGAATTCCAATTTGCTCTGGCTAATGTTATCTAGGTGGCTCGGTGGCTAATGCTAATGTTAGGTAGCTGGCAAACGTTAGCAACGCTAGGCGTTAGGGATTCAGTTTAGGGTTAAGGTTAGGTTAAAGGGTTGAGGTTAGGGTTAGGGTTAGCTAACATGCTAAGTAGCAGCAGTAGCTAAAAAGTAGTACGTAGTTGCAAAGTTGCAAATTAGCTAAAATGCTAAAGTTGACCAAACCCATCTTATTTAATCATGCCAAACGTAACATATCATACTAATTTCAGTGCCGGATTAACCATTACTATATTACGTCTAGTCTATGAGACCAGTCTGAAGAGAGAAGTGGGGTGTTAAGGGTGGATAGCTGCATTATGACCTTTCAAAATGAAACAGATCCAATGAATTCTGCTGGCCACAAACAAAGAGCTAGCTACACTGTTACAGCTGGACCACACAAGACTAGCCACATAAAACAGCTTGTATGGATGATTAATAACTCTCCGTTTGCTGCCAGTATTCAAATGCTTAGCAAATCAAATATTCACTTTTTCTACATACCCCAGCCCTTTTTGTTTGGCAAACACACGATGGTACAGGCTATAAAACTAGAAACTGCCCTGGCCATTAGTCTACACAGCTGAAGGATAAATCTCCATAAATATGGATTTAGTGTCTTAAAGCTGCAGACATGGCCACTTCCCAGTCTAGTTCACCACTTGTTTGGAGTATTACTGATGTAAGCAGGGAGCCACTAACCCAAACACCATTATGGGTTTATTATCACTTAGCTACATCATATGCTAAGCTCATTTAGAGGCTTTGCTGTTTTGGGCTTTGCTGATCTGTTAAAATCATTAAAATCTTTGTGGGCAAATATTTGTGTCTTTATAAACACATACAGTATGTTTCCTAACACCATATGATATTATGTGAAATTGCAAATACCAAGTAGAAAACAAACAATCTCACATTTTTTGCTGCTCTCTTTTTCTGGTCTCCAGAGAGGGCCTGGTTGCTATGTTGGTTGCTAGCGAGTGACCAGTCCCAATAGTGAATTGAGTCAGGTGTTCTGGAGCTTTACTCACGTAACAGGATCTAATTTTGAGAATAGTCCCTCTCTGTTCCCTCCTAAAACACTCAACAATCATCATTTAACACAGCAGGAGGATAGGGTGTCTCAGCTTTCCTACTCTACCTACAACCTAATCCACTTCTCTCATGAGAACTCTCAATACTGCTTCATGGTCAGCTTCATTTTGTACTTTTAATTTCTCCCATTGGCCATCATTCATCATTTGGAATACGGACTGCAGCTATAATATTCTATATATTCTGTCCAT
Source organism: Oncorhynchus mykiss (assembly GCF_013265735.2). Taxonomy (NCBI): domain Eukaryota; kingdom Metazoa; phylum Chordata; class Actinopteri; order Salmoniformes; family Salmonidae; genus Oncorhynchus; species Oncorhynchus mykiss. Next base: position 90,435,263 of record NC_048569.1, on the reverse strand, counting down.
TCTGTCTTTCAGGTGGCAGGTGCCCAAACTGAAAAAATGGAACCCCGCAATCAGCTTTGTATTTCTGCCTGTCTCTGCTAAGCGTATCAGCCAACCAGACCGAATATTGATGATGTAAATCAAGCTTTATCAAGAGTTAACCAAATAGCATGCTGCTGTAGTTAGTCACTGGTAAGGTGTGTGTAGCTATCTCAAGCCATGCATGTTTGGATAACAGACCCGTACAATCTCAGTACAGGGTAGACTGAGAAAAGGCACAACCTGGCATGCGCAAGCTCTGTACAGGGCAGACCAACAGGCGCAACCTGGCATGCGCAAGCTCTGTACAGGGCAGACCAACAGGCGCATTCAACGGACGGGGTGGGGTGGAGGGTGGCAAACTTTTCAACGACTTATGGGCAATGGGTTCAGAACAACAGCAACAAACTTTATGAAAAAAGGGCACAGGTTGACTCCTGTCTGTGCTAGTGTCTAATTCTATCTAGAACACAACAGAACATTCTTTCATGTCAGCAGCATTCCAAACTCCAACACCACTGAGAGTTCTCTGAATAGAGGAGAGGAACACCATAAGTGAACTAGCCTTAGAGAGACAATGCAATATGCACTCCTAAACAAAGGCTCAGGAAAGACTTTGCCCTGATTCTGACTCCTCTGCAATGATGAAACCAAGTCGACTGACGTGCCAACTGTTCAGAAAGCCTCAGAAGTGCTTTTAGATTTGACTGAACAGAGTTTAATCTTCTTGACAGTAGGGTGCATTACCCAAAGGGTTCACCTCGACACTTACAATGTGAATTACACACTTCATGTTGAAGCCTCCATTAGCAGGCAAGTCCCTACTAGATCTGTTTCAACTTGAACATACACTATACACACCATATACACACTACATATACACTATTCGTACAAAAGAAAGTGGACACCCCTTCAAATCAGTGGATTTGGCAATTTCAGCCAAACCGTTGCTGACAGGTGAATAAAATAGAGCACAAAGCCATGCAATTTCCATAGACAATCATTTGCAGTAGAATGACTTTGCTGAAGAACTCAGTGACTTTCAATGTGGCACCGTCATAGGATGTCACCTTTCCAACAAGTTAGTAAATCAAATGTTTGCCCTGCTAGAGCTGCCCAGGTCAACTTTAAGTGCTGTTAATGTGAAGTGGACATGTCTAGGAGCAACAACGGCTCAACTGCGAAGTGGCTATCACATACTGGAACTTGTTCCGTGATTCTTCCAGTGGCACTGAGGAGTACACCACATCACTGGCTTTATCAATAAGAGCATCGAGGATGTCGTCCCCATAGTGACTGTCCGTACATATCGCAACCAGAAGCCATGGATTACAGGCAACATTCGCACTGAGCTAAAGGGTAGAGCTGCCGCTTTCAAGGTGAAGGAATCTAACCCGGACTCTTACGAGAAATCCTGTTATGCCCTGCGTCGAACCATGAAACAGTGTCAATACAGGGTTAAGATTGAATCATACTACACCGTCTCCAACGCTCATCTTTTGTGGCAGGGCTCGCAAACGATCACGGACTACAAAGGGAAGCACTGCTGCAAGCTGCTCAGTGACACGAGCCTACCAGACGAGCAACATCACTTCTATGCTCGCATCGAGGCAAGCAACACGGAGGCATGCATGTGAGCATCAGCTGTTCCGGATGACTGTGTGATCACGCTCTCCGTTGCCGACGTGAGTAAGACCTTTAAACAGGTCAACATAAACAAGGCTGCTGGGCCAGACGGATTACCAGGACGTGTGCTCCGGGCATGTGCTGACCAACTGGCAGGTGTCTTCACTGACATTTTCAACATGTCCCTGATTGAGTCTGTAATACCAACATGTTTCAAGCAGACCACCATAGTCCCTGTGCCCAAGAACACAAAGGCAACCTGCCTAACTGACTAGAGAGCCAGAGCACTCACGTCCATAGCCATGAAGTGCTTTGAAAGGTTGTTCATGGCTCATATCAACACCACTATCCCAGAAACCCTAGACCCACAACAATTTGCATACCGCCCAAACAGATCCACAGATGATGCAATCTCTATTGCACTCCACACTGCCCTTTCCCACCTGGACAAAAGGAACATTTATGTGAGAATGCTATTCATTGACTACAGCTCGGCGTTCAACACCATAGTACCCTCAAAGCTCATCACCAAGCTAAGGATCCTGGGACTAAACACCTCCCTCTGCAACTGGATCCTGGACTTCCGGATGGGCCGCCCCCAGGTGGTGAGGGTAGGTAGCAACACATCTGCCACGCTGATCCTCAACACTGGAACTCCACAGTGGTGCGTGCTCAGTCCCCTCCTGTACTCCCTGTTCACCCACGACTGCATGGCCAGGCACGACTCCAACACCATCATTAAGTTTGCAGACGACACAACAGTGGTAGGCCTGATCACCGACAACGATGAGACAGCCTATAGGGAGGAGGTCAGAGACCTGACCGGGTGGTGCCAGAATAACAACCTATCCTTCAACGTAACCAAGACTAAGGAGATGATTTTGGACTACAGGAAAAGGAGGACCGAGCATGCCCCCAATTCTCATCGACGGGGCTGTAGTGGAGCAGGTTGAGAGCTTCAAGTTCCTTGGTGTCCACATCAACAACAAACTAGAATGGTCCAAACACACCAAGACATTCGTGAAGAGGGCACGACTAAGCCTATTCCCCCTCAGGAAACTAAAAAGATTTGGCATGGGTCCTGAGATCCTCAAAAGGTTCTACAGCTGCAACATCAGCATCACTGCCTCGTACAGCAATTTCTCAGCCTCTGTCCGCAAGGCACTACAGAGAGTAGTGCGTACGGCCCAGTACATCACTGGGGCTAAGCTGCCTGCCATCCAGGACCTCTACACCAGGCGGTGTCAGAGGAAGGCAATAAAAATTGACAAAGACCCCAGCCACCCCAGTCATAGACTGTTCTCTCTACTACCGCATGCAAAGCGGTACCGGAGTGCCAAGTCTCGGACAAAAAGGCTTCTCAACAGTTTTTACCCCCAAGCCATAAGACTCCTGAACAGGTAATCAAATGGCTATATGGACTATTTGCATTGTGTGGCCCCCCACCCCCTCTTTTTACACTGCTGCTACTCTCTGTTTATCATATATGCATAGCCACTTTAACTATACATTCACGTACATACTACCTCAATTGGACCGACCAACCAGTGCTCCCGCACATTGGCTATCTGCATTGTGTCCCGCCACCCACCCCTCTTTCACGCTACTGCTACTCTCTGTTCATCATATATGCATAGTCACTTTAACCATATCTACATGTACATACTACCTCAATCAGCCTGACTAACCGGTGTCTGTATATATCCTCACTACTTTTATAGCCTCGCTACTGTATATAGCCTGTCTTTTTATTGTTGTTTTATTTCTTTACTTACCTATTGGTCACCTAACACCTTTTTTGCATTATTGGTTAGAGCCTGTAAGTAAGCATTTCACCTGTTGTATTCGGCACACATGATAAATAAACTTTGATTTGATTTGGTAGGCCACACAAGCTCACAGAACAGGATCGTCTGTCCTGGGTTTTAACACTCACTACCAAACTTCCTCTGGAAGCAACATCAGCACGATAACTGTTTGTCAGGAGCTTCATGAAATGGGTTTCCATGGCCGAGCAGTCGCACTCAAGCCTGAGATCACCATGCGCAATGCCAACGTCGGCTAGAGTGGTATAAAGCTTGCCTCCATTGGACTCAGTGGAGCAGTGGAAACACGTTCTCTCACGCATGACCATCTGGCAGTCCGACGGATGAAACTGGGCTTGGCGGATGCCAGGTCAACGCTACCTGCCCCAATGCATAGTGCAAACTGTAAGGTTTGGTGGAGGAGGATTTTTTATTTTTTTATTTCACCTTTATTTAACCAGGTAGGCCAGTTGGAACAAGTTCTCATTTTCAATTGCGACCTGGCCAAGATAAAGCAAAGCAGTTTGACACATACAACAACACAGAGTTACACATGGAGTAAAACAAACATACAGTCTATAATACAGTATGAACAAGTCTATATACGAATAATGTGTCATGACGTTGGCCTCTTTGGGTACAGCGAGCACCATCCCCCTCTCTCTGTCTCCTACAACCAGGCTGCTGTGGCCAGAGAGGTCGTAAATTCATAGGGAAGATCCTGCCTCATGGCCACACAGTATAGAGACAGAGTGAAGTTTCATAGAGAACAAAGGAATTTCTTCCACCTCACTTGAGGTCCGAACAACAGGTCCGAAGAAGGTATAAAAGATCGATGAAGAATCCAGCTACGAACTGGTCCGTTCGTTACAAGTTTGTAAAACTCATTAGAGACGGTGCGGCTACATTACCATAACGCTGTTTATATAATAGCCTCAGATATGAGGTTTACATCTAATTGTTGTATAAGATGAATGAGTGAGGATGATACTGTTTGTAAAATTGAGTAATGTGATTTTGGACTGTTTAATGAAGGAAAATCCAATTCCCTTTTGAGTTTAACTAAATCAGAGGACCGCCCATGAGCACAGTTATGGTCGGCATCCTGGGACAGGCCCTTTTTTGCCCTTCCGGATAAAACCCCCACTCGGGTTTTCTATCACCAGACCATGTTTTCTCTCAATCACGAGGACAAAGGTTGCAGACCAGCTTACCTCGATAAAGAGAGGGCCAAGGTTTGAGACGATTGCTGAATCTTTTAACCATACCACGTGGTTAAACTCTTAGACCATCGATACCGACAGAATAAGAACAAGTCTTTGATATTAATTACTAGTCTGCAGCTAAGAATTCGGTATCATTGAACGCGAAGAACGAAGACCGCCGAAACATCTATAATGAAATGAATGAATGTCACTCTGAACTATCCACTCTATCCACGACAGAAAGAGAGAGAGAGGAAGGAAACTCTCCAACAGAAACTACCTTTTCAGCAGAGATCCCGACGACACACTGAGCGTAAATATATATATTGATTGCAATTGTTCCCGAATTTGTGAGCGTTCATGTGCAAAGGATTAGCATTTCAATTGTTATAATTATCAAATCTGTAGTGACTTCTCATCTGACCCCCGCTCCCCTTTTGTCCAACAAACCACCATGCCGGTTTAGCCCACTAGGGCACATTCCCCTATCATTTCTTTAATCATTTTTACTTTGTTTGTTTGTTTATGCATTTCTGTGAATTACTTAGTTAGTATATCAATTATTTAAGACAATTGGTGTATGGGTGACTCATAGTGAAGACTGGGTTTGTGCAGATAACCAACAATTTACGACGTTTGGAATGAGACTAACGAAAGGTAAAGTAAATATTTAATTAATTCGAAGACTAATTGATCAGATATAAAATATCTGAAAAGTTATATTAGGAAATTATAACTATGTAATCTGAATATTTTCCTTGGTGCCCAGACTTCCTCGCTAATTACAGTTACATGATTAATCAGTTTAATCGCGTAATACTAATTACAGAGAATCTTTGATAAAAACTAAAAGTCTTCATCTAATTATAGTAAAGACAACATATTATATGGAGCTCGTTTTCATGGTTCGGGTTAGGCCCCTTAGTTCCAGTGAAGGGAAATCTTAACGCTACAACATACAATGAAATTATAGGCAATTTTGTGCTTCCAACTTTGTGGCAATAATTTGGGAAAGGCCCTTTCCTGTTTCAGCATGACAATGCACCCATGCACCAAGCGAGGACCAAGCGAGGTCCACACAGAAATGGTTTGTGGTGGCTGCTATAACAGCAAAGGGGGACCAACTCCATATTCATGGCCATGATTTGGATAATGGGATGTTAGACAAGCAGGTGCCCACATACTTTTAGTTATGTAGTGTACTTTATGGAGAGACAATTACAGTTACCCCAATTCTAACAGTTCACTATATTTCCTTTGGGGATAGGTGTTCTATTTCTTACCACATATTAATATTTCAAAACTGGTGTGTGAAATAATGTGATTAACTGTGTGTGGTCCCTTGTGACTCAGTTGGTAGAGCATGGCGCTTTCAATGCCAGGGTTGTGTGTTTAATTCCTGCGGGGGACCAGTATGAAAATGTATACACGCTACTGTAAATTACTCTGGATAAGAGCCTCTTCTAAATGACAAAAATGTAAACTGCGTAACACTCTGTAAATAATGTGATTAACTGTGGACCACTGTAAATGATGTGATTAACTGTGGAACACTGTAAATAATTGGATTAACTGTGGAACATCTTAAATAACGGGATTAACTGTGGAACACTGTAGATAATGTTATTAACTGTGGAACACTGCAAATAATGGGATTAACTGTAAATAATAGAATTAACTAGTGTGGAACACTGGGATTAACTGTGGAACACTGTAAATGGGATTAACTGTGGAACACTGTAAATAATGGGATTAACTGTAGAACACTGTAAATAATGGGATTAACTGTGGAACTGTAAATAAAACACATGAGGAAATGTCCTCTTATTGTTCTTCTTTCTGACTTTTTCCTTTCCATCCTTTGTAAGAATTTCATTCTGTACTATGGTACTTAATTCTGTGCTATGATACTTCATTCTGTACTATGGTACTTCATTCTGTGCTATGGTACTTCATTCTGTACTATGGTACTTCATTCTGTGCTATGGTACTTCATTCTGTACTATGGTACTTCATTGACACTCTAAGGAATTGGTGTTTGCAGTGAGGGAACACAGCTACAATGTTCTCCCTCCTTTCTTCCTACCTCATTCCCACCCGCCCTCCCTCCACCCCAACCCATCACTTTACGGGGGAATCTTCCCCATCTCTGGACAGCTTCCAGATCGGCACGTCTTATGCCTCTCACCATCTCTCATGAGCTCCCAGAGAGACCAACAGCTTGTCAGAGTGAGTGGTGAAGGACATTTCACTCACCACTGCCCAAGAGAAGTCGCTCACTTCTCCACTCCAGTCTCCAGCACGCCCCTCTGATGGAGAGAACGAGAAAACGAACATATGGAGGACAAGAAGGAGACAGATGCAAAAGGGAAGCTCGGTTGGCACTGCAGAGCTATGCAAAAAAAAGAAAGGGAAATCAACAATTGTATGACGAATTTGTTTGGACAAACCTGTTCGACTTTGCAAGCTTCAGCAATCACTTTTGAATAATATTATGATTTTTGAGAGGTCATTGAAAGGGCATTGGCTTCAAAGTAACTTCCTCAATACGAAGTGACAGGAAAGTACTTATGTTTTGTCCACGGTCTACTTGACAATTGAGAAGAGCAATACAATCTATTTTGAACAGATTGTGTATAAATACTTTCATTTCCTATGAAAGAAAAACAATATCATGACAAGGAAATTCCTTTGTCCTGTTCTCACACGTATGTTTACAAGCTGTTCTCACACACGTATGTTTACGAGCTGTTCTCACACGCAATTTACATATGTATGTTTACAAGCTGTTCTCACACACGTATGTTTACGAGCTGTTCTCACACGCAATTTACATATGTATGTTTACAAGCTGTTCTCACACGCAATTTACATATTTATGTTTACGAGCTGTTCTCACACGCAATTTACATATGTATGTTTATGAGCTGTTCTCACATATGTATGTTTACGAGCTGTTCTCACACGCAATTTACATATGTATGTTTACGAGCTGTTCTCACATATGTATGTTTACGAGCTGTTCTCACACGCAATTTACATATGTATGTTCATGAGCTGTTCTCACATATGTATGTTTACGAGCTGTTCTCACATATGTATGTTTATGAGCTGTTCTCACATATGTATGTTTACGAGCTGTTCTCACACGCAATTTACATATGTATGTTTATGAGCTGTTCTCACATATGTATGTTTACGAGCTGTTCTCACACGCAATTTACATATGTATGTTCATGAGCTGTTCTCACATATGTATGTTTACGAGCTGTTCTCACATATGTATGTTTATGAGCTGTTCTCACATATGTATGTTTACGAGCTGTTCTCACACGCAATTTACATATGTATGTTTATGAGCTGTTCTCACATATGTATGTTTACGAGCTGTTCTCACACGCAATTTACATATGTATGTTTACGAGCTGTTCTCACATATGTATGTTTATGAGCTGTTCTCACATATGTATGTTTACGAGCTGTTCTCACATATGTATGTTTACGAGCTGTTCTCACACGCAATGTACATATGTATGTTTATGAGCTGTTCTCACATATGTATGTTTACGAGCTGTTCTCACACGCAATTTACATATGTATGTTTACGAGCTGTTCTCACATATGTATGTTTATGAGCTGTTCTCACATATGTATGTTTACGAGCTGTTCTCACACGCAATTTACATACAGTGCCTTGCGAAAGTATTCGGCCCCCTTGAACTTTGCGACCTTTTGCCACATTTCAGGCTTCAAACATAAAGATATAAAACTGTATTTTTTTGTGAAGAATCAACAACAAGTGGGACACAATCATGAAGTGGAACGACATTTATTGGATATTTCAAACTTTTTTAACAAATCAAAAACTGAAAAATTGGGCGTGCAAAATTATTCAGCCCCTTCCTTTACTTTCAGTGCAGCAAACTCTCTCCAGAAGTTCAGTGAGGATCTCTGAATGATCCAATGTTGACCTAAATGACTAATGATGATAAATACAATCCATCTGTGTGTAATCAAGTCTCCGTATAAATGCACCTGCACTGTGATAGTCTCAGAGGTCCGTTAAAAGCGCAGAGAGCATCATGAAGAACAAGGAACACACCAGGCAGGTCCGAGATACTGTAGTGAAGAAGTTTAAAGCCGGATTTGGATACAAAAAGATTTCCCAAGCTTTAAACATCCCAAGGAGCACTGTGCAAGCGATAATATTGAAATGGAAGGAGTATCAGACCACTGCAAATCTACCAAGACCTGGCCGTCCCTCTAAACTTTCAGCTCATACAAGGAGAAGACTGATCAGAGATGCAGCCAAGAGGCCCATGATCACTCTGGATGAACTGCAGAGATCTACAGCTGAGGTGGGAGACTCTGTCCATAGGACAACAATCAGTCGTATATTGCACAAATCTGGCCTTTATGGAAGAGTGGCAAGAAGAAAGCCATTTCTTAAAGATATCCATAAAAAATGTCGTTTAAAGTTTGCCACAAGCCACCTGGGAGACACACCAAACATGTGGAAGAAGGTGCTCTGGTCAGATGAAACCAAAATTGAACTTTTTGGCAACAATGCAAAACGTTATGTTTGGCGTAAAAGCAACACAGCTGAACACACCATCCCCACTGTCAAACATGGTGGTGGCAGCATCATGGTTTGGGCCTGCTTTTCTTCAGCAGGGACAGGGAAGATGGTTAAAATTAATGGGAAGATGGATGGGAGCCAAATACAGGACCATTCTGGAAGAAAACCTGATGGAGTCTGCAAAAGACCTGAGACTGGGACGGAGATTTGTCTTCCAACAAGACAATGATCCAAAACATAAAGCAAAATCTACAATGGAATGGTTCAAAAATAAACATATCCAGGTGTTAGAATGGCCAAGTCAAAGTCCAGACCTGAATCCAATCGAGAATCTGTGGAAAGAACTGAAAACTGCTGTTCACAAATGCTCTCCTTCCAACCTCACTGAGCTCGAGCTGTTTTGCAAGGAGGAATGGGAAAAAATGTCAGTCTCTCGATGTGCAAAACTGATAGAGACATACCCCAAGCGACTTACAGCTGTAATCGCAGCAAAAGGTGGAGCTACAAAGTATTAACTTAAGGGGGCTGAATAATTTTGCACGCTCAATTTTTCAGTTTTTGATTTGTTAAAAAAGTTTGAAATATCCAATAAATGTCGTTCCACTTCATGATTGTGTCCCACTTGTTGTTGATTCTTCACAAAAAAATACAGTTTTATATCTTTATGTTTGAAGCCTGAAATGTGGCAAAAGGTATACTTTCGCAAGGCACTGTAGATATTCCATAAAAAACATGCCGTTTATAGCTACAATAGTCATTTACAACATGAACAAATGTCAAATTTTAATGGACAATTTTTTTGGTGCTTTTATTTAAAAAATAAAGACATTTCTAAGTGACCCCAAACTTTTGAACGGTAGTGTATGTTTACAAGCTAAACGTTTTGTAAACGTCACAAATGTCATTCAGATGTAATACTATATTTTTCTGAAGCAAAGTGACAACATAATGCCAGGTATAAATGCTCAACAAAATGGAGGCAGCCTCACAATCTTGGACAAATTCTGGTGAAAGTGTTACCTGTTAGAACAGTCAATCTTCCTGTTAGCCAAGCAGGAAATCCAGTGGCTGTCACTTTGGGTCATGTCAATAGGAAGGGAACTAGACCAGCCCAGTTTCACAGCCAGTAAGCCAGGCAGATGGACCTGAACCCCCTCTAAACTTTGACCTGGGTGTAGCTTTGATCATGCACTTCCTAGATGCAAACTTCTGCAAAATGCAAAATGCAAGGTTTGTCATTTCAAGACATCATTGTATCATCGCAATGATATGAGTAATCATGCTATCATGTACCATGCTCCTAATGTTTTGTATACAGAGTAAACTGTAGCAAAAAGTATAACAATGACAACTAAGAGTATAGTAGCAGATACAGTGACCGTGGCAGGCTTGTATGGTTCATGTGGTTACAGAGTTTAGAGACAGGGTAAAACCTGGAGCTAGTAGCAGGCTACACAGTCAGAAGAGAGCTGTATATACTACAGTTTAGCATACTGCCAAGCAGCAGAACGGTAAACATGGAGAGGAGATGGGGAGGACAGGAGGGAAGATGGGGCAGGGGAGGGAGGAGATGGGGGGGAGTGGAGAAGACAGGAAGAGGAGAGGAGGGAGGAAGGGCAACAAGAAGGGACGGTAGAGGAGGAAATAGGGGAGGAGGGGTGAGATTAGGAAATATTGAGGAAATGGGGGGAGAAGAGTAGAGGGAAGTAAATGGAGCAGAGGAAAATAAAGGAGAGGGGGAAGAAGGGAAGAGGGAGGACAGGAGAAGATAAGGAGAGGAGAAGGGATAAGATGGGAGGGAGGGAAGGGTAAGAGATGAGAAGCCTCTGATGCAGAGGAGAAGGGATAAGATGGGAGGGAGGGAAGGGTAAGAGATGAGAAGCCTCTGATGCAGAGGAGAAGGAATAAGATGGGAGGGAGGGAAGGATCAGAGATGAGAAGCCTCTGATGCAGAGGAGAAGGGATAAGATGGGAGGGAGGGAAGGGTAAGAGATGAGAAGCCTCTGATGCAGAGGAGCAGAGAGAGAGGGGATTAACAGAGCTGGAGGCCAACACACACAACACCCTGAGCCCTGATCCCACTGGTCTCAAACACATTGAATCAACATTGTCTCAGCATAGTTTTGTCCATATTGTATCAAAGTGGGAAAACAATTTTGATTACGCACAACAACAACAAAAAATCAACACCCAAACTTTCTTTGTGTCGTTTTAACTCAACATCAGGTTTCATGTTTCAGGCTTAATTTTTTCCACATTGAGCTCCTGTTAATTAACAACTCAGTCATGCTAATATCAGTAGCAGGCTAGACGTTGAACTGACGTCTGTGGGCCGCTTACTCTAAGGATCCAGAGTGTTAACTATTGATATATGCCAGATAGCCAGGAGACACTAGCATAATTATACCCACAGAATCATATAATCATCATCACAAGTCAGGTTTCCACTCTCAGAGCTACACAACTAAATAGGTTTACAGAAAATTGCAGAATGGATCAAAATGGTGTGGGGTGTGTCATAGTTCCAGTGTATTATTACATTTTGGACAAAACCAAATGGAAACATTAAATTATTATTACAGATGTATTCATGTATATGTTATTCAAATGTTATTGGATTATAGAAATAATAATAAGAAAGTATTATGTCTGATTGACTAAAGGTATTCATGTGATCATGTTTCAACACAACGGGAACAAATACCTCTTAAATGTAATTCATTGGTGTCAGTCCTAGCTCTTTGACTTGAGTATGTCCAATTTGACGAAGGGAACACGATGTCATATTTAAAAGTTTTGTTCCCAACGTATGAAGGTGATTTCAGTAGAGAACATTAATGCTTCCATCTGTCTCTAGCACTTATGTGAACCTTTTCAGTAGCTTCGGGGATGCGCAGTAGTACCTCTAGCACTTAGCCATCCCGGATCCGGGATCGTGAATACAGCCTCAAGCTCATTACCATAACGCAATGTTAACTATTCATGAAAATCGCAAATGAAATGAAATAAATATGCTAGCTCTCAAGCTTAGCCTTTTGTTAACAACACTGTCATCTCAGATTTTCAAAATATGCTTCTCAACCATAGGAAAACAATCATTTGTGTAACAGTAGCTAGCTAGCGTAGCATTTAGCGTTAGCGTTAGCATTCAGCAGGCAACATTTTCACAAAAACCACAAAAGCATTCAAATAAAATAATTTACCTTTGAAGAACTTCAGATGTTTTCAATGAGGAGACTCTGTTAGATAGCAAATGTTCAGTTTTTCCTGAAAGATTATTTGTTTCGGAGAAATCGCTCCGTTTGGTGCGTCACGTTTGGCTACCAAAAAAAAAGAAAATCCAGTCATCAAAACGCCAAACCATAATATCGACTGAAACATGGCAAACGTTGTTTAGAACCAATCCTCAAGGTGTTTTTCACATATCTCTTCGATGATATATCGTTCGTGGAAGTGTGCTTTCTCTCCTGAATCCCAGGAGAAAATGCACCTGAAGATTACGCACCAATTTAGACAAAGGACACCGGGCGGACCCCTGGAAAATGTAGTCTCTTATGGCCAATCTTCCAATGATATGCCTACAAATACGTCACAATGCTGCAGACATCTTGAAGAAACGACAGAAAGGGCAGGCTCGTTCGTGGTGCATTCACAGCCACATAAGGAGACAATGGAAAACAGAGCTTCAGAAATTCTGCTCATTTCCTGTTTGAAGTTTCATCTTGGTTTCGCCTGTTGCATTAGGTCTGTGGCACTCACAGATAATATCTTTGCAGTTTTGGAAACGTCAGACTGTTTTCTTTCCAAAGCTGTCAATTATATGCATAGTCGAGCATCTTTTCGTGACAAAATATTGCGCTTAAAACGGGCACGTTTTTTTATCCAATAATGAAATAGCGCCCCCATAGACTCAACATTTACCCAACCAATAGACCACTTCTCAGCAACGGGTACAGAAACATTTACCCAACCATTAGACCACTTCTCAGCAACGGGTAGAGAAACATTTACCCAACCAATAGACCACTTCTCACTAACGGGTACAGACACATTTACCCAACCAATAGACCACTTCTCACTAGCGGGTACAGACACATTTACCCAACCAATAGACCACTTCTCAGCTACGGGTAGAGAAACATTTACCCAACCAATAGACCACTTCTCACTAACGGGAACAGACACATTTACCCAACCAATAGACCACTTCTCAGCTACGGGTAGAGAAACATTTACCCAACCAATAGACCACTTCTCAGCAACGGGTACAGAAACATTTACCCAACCAATAGACCACTTCTCAGCAACGGGTACAGAAACATTTACCCAACCAATAGACCACTTCTCAGCAACAGGTACAGAAACATTTACCCAACCAATAGACCACTTCTCAGCAACGGGTACAGAAACATTTTACTTTTTCCATGTATTTATTTAATATACCTTTGTTGAAGACATTGACTAAAGTTGCTCTGGATAAAAGCGTCTGCTAAATGACCAAAATGTAAATGTAAAAATGAACACTTCAAAGCACGCTGGGTAACAAGACAAACTCTTTAATCAAACGAAATTGGGGAGGGGACTGTGGATCGATGTCTGTCCATTCCGTCTGTGCGTTCGTACGTTAGTCACACGAGATTATGTAAATAGACTGGTACCCATGCTCACTACCTTCCATGCCTGGCCACTTGAGCATCTGGTCAACATAATGGATAATCTGTGGTCACACACGATAACTGAAATTTGTTAGTCACACGCGTTATCTCAATTGGGTGGGTGGGGGGTGACATGTTTACTTTTGCCTTGTTTCTACATGAATGAATCTGGTGCATATCAAATTCTGCCAAGTTAGGTACACTATATATACAAAAGTTGTGGATTCGGCTAGTTCAGCCACACCCGTTGCTGACGGGTATATAAAATCGTGCACATAGCCATGCAATAGACAAACATTAGCAGTAGAATGGCCAACAAGTCAGTTCGTCAAATTTCTGCCCTACTAGAGCTACACCTCAAAGTGGTAGGCCACACAAGCTCACAGAAGGGGACCGCCGAGTGCTGAAGCTTGTAAAAATGATCTGTCCTCAGTTGCAACACTCACTACAGAGTTCCAAACTGGAAGCAACGTCAGTGCAAGAACTATTCGTTGGGAGCTTCATGACCGAGCAGCCGCAAACAAGCCATCGCAATGCCAAGCGTCAGCTGAAGTGGTGTAAAGCTTGCCACCATTTGACTTTGGAGAGGTGGAAACGTGTTCTCTGGAGTGATGAATCATGTTTCACCATCTGGCAGTCCGACGGACACATCTGGGTTTGGCGGAAAATGCCAGGAAAACGCTACCTGCCCGAATGCATCACTCCAGAGAACATGTTTCCAATGCTCCAGAGTGCAATGGCGGCGATCTTTACACCACTCCAGCTGATGCTTGGCATTGTGCATGTTGATCTTAGGCTTGTGTGCGGCTGCTTGGCCATGGAAACTAATTTCATGAAGCTACCGAAGAACAGTTCCTATGCTGACTGTAAAGTTTGGTGGAGGAAGAATAATGGTCTAGGGCTGTTGTTCATGGTTCAGGCCCCTTAATTCCAGTGAAGGGAAATCTTAACGCTACAGCATACAATGACATTCTAGATGATTCTGTGCTTCCAACTTTGTGGCAAAAGTTTGGGGAAGGCCCTTTCCTGTTTCAGCTTGACAATGCCCCCGTGTACAAAGCGAGGGCCATACAGAAATGGTTTGTCGAGATCGGTGTGGAAGAACTTGACTTGCCTGCACAGAACCCTGACCTCAACTCCATCTAACACCTTTGGGATGAATTGGAACGACGACTGCGAACCAGGCCTAATCGTCCAACATCAGTGCAGACCTCACTAATGCACTTGTGGCTGAATGGAAGCAAGTCCCCGCAGCAATGTCCTAACATCTAGTGGAAAGCCTTCCTAGAAGAGTGGAGGCTGTTATAGCAGCAAAGGGGCGACCAACTCCATATTAATGCCCAGAATTTTGGATTGAGATGTTCGACGAGCAGGGTTCCACATAATGTTGCTCATGTGGTGTATTTAATCAATGGGAGATGGATTTAAAATGACAGAATTAAAAGCAGCAATGCAATTTTCTCTCGCTCTCCACTGGAAGTGTAAGGATCAGAACACATGCCTTTTATTGCAACTTCTTCCAAATCATCCATTTAGAGTTGGCACAACGCAGCCTTTATGTTTTGATTTCTAAGAGATTCCCAGGTTTATAGGTCTATCACAACTGAATAAATAATGGATTTTATGGTGATGACTATATTAAACTGATTTATTCCACTTTTTAAAGTGTAGATACTTCCTAAACATGTTTATGTTAATAAACGGCCAACTACTGTGAGACCGGCAGCCATTTGCATTACAATTACCGTCTGACAAAATGTCATGACCGCCACCGCCTTTGGTGCAGAAAACAAAAAAGATCCAGTCAGCGGCAGTCCTGTGGACTAAAACAGTTTGTTGATGAGAGGTCGAAGGAGAATGGCAAGAACTGTAACAGCTAACAGGCGGGTCACAAACATGCAAATAATGGCACAGTACAACAGTGTCGTACTGCAGAATGGCATCTCAGAGAGCACAACTCGTCAGTCCTTGTCATGGACGGGCAGCAGACGACCACAAAGGGCTCCTATCACCTAAAAACAAGACGAAGGGTTTCCAGTGGAAGGGCAGAGGCGGATTATTTACTCCCCGACGTAGTTTCGACAGGATGCCCGCATGTCGGCCTCTCTTACGCTGTTCCTTCCTCTTCCGAGTATCGGGGACTAGGGCCTGATCCGTGGTGAGAAGTATGACCTGCACCGCTGACTCGCTGAAGTAGAAATCTGCATCCTAATCATGGTTAGTGACCGGTGTTCTTATGTCCAGAAGCTCTTTTCGGTCATAGGAAACGATGCCAGAAAACAAAACAGCAGAACTGGCCAGGAGCCCATTAAACAAAAGCCATCCAATGCAGAGCCATTCTTTCAACATCAACTCCCACCCCTGCTCCAGCCCAAGCAGAACTTGACGCACACCTCCGTGTCAATCCGTCAGGAACATAAATGGGGCGACGCCAGCAGAATGTGCTTTGCTAGCACCCGCGACCTCATCTCCAGCTCTGGGAACATACGTCACCCTGACAACAGACAGATTAGTAGCACGGTGCTCGCCTCTGGATTTATTGTCTCAACATGTGTTTTTTTTTTTTTATGTTCGATGCTTGCTGTTTGCAGCCATCTAACATTTCCTCTATATATGCTGTACTGTGGAGACTGAAAATCCATCTAGAGATTTGTGCTGACATCACGTACTCAGGTACCATGGTAACCATAGCTATGTTATTTAAAAAAATGTAATCGTATATGCTACTAATCAAACGAAAATAACAACCAAACAAGTCTTTGACCTGTTCTATAAGAGCTCCTGGTACTCAAGAGGTAAAACATTTGAGATTCCGGTTCTCGATAGCGGTCAGCACAGGCCAACTTCAACCACTAGTCGAGACAGATCTCAAGAAGCAGTTCTATTCAGATCAATTTAAATTCGGTGTATTAATGGATGTCACGACATACACATAAAAAGACACTCAGGGTAAAAATGCAAAGGCACTTTTCCTCCATCTCCACCTTCACTCAAGCACGGGAAGCATTCAGGAATACATTCATCTCAGGCCATAAAGGAGAGGAAGCTCACACTCCATTTCCGTCTGATAAAAGTATTTCAACTCCAGCTAGCTCTTACTCTGTCATAAAAGTCCCCTGAGTGGACAATTATACGCGCTAACAGTATTTTGTGAAAGCATTGTAATAACATTATAATAAACTGATATAAGCATAGCATATATAGTATTATTAGCCAATTCTTTCATAATATATTAACATAGTAGAGAATGAAATAAATGTACCAAAACAAACATATGGACTCCGGATTACTTTAGATCCCTCAAATTCAAATCTGGATCTCGAACCCAGTTCCACTGTTTGTTTTTTTATTCTCCCCCGTAATCAGGGACTGATTTAGACCTGGGACACCAGGTGGGTGCAATTCATTATCAGGTAGAACAGGAAACCAGCAGCAGTCCATACCTTGTAGGGTAAGATTTGAATAACCCTGCCTCTGGTGGTCTTTTAAAATTTGCATTTACCTTTGACCTTTTCAACTGAAGACACATTAGTGGATTGATATTCTGAAAATCAGTATTATGTCACCTTACCACACCATTGTATATAACTGTAACTCTACCATGTTGTTTTTTCCTTCATAATAGCTTTTACAATTACAGATTAGTGAGAGAACGCAATAAAACGCAGTCATCATCTCATACTCCACTGAGCACCGTCTTTAACTCTGACACCTACATGAGGGAAGTCATAGGCTACTGTAGCTGTGCTCAGTGTGGATGACCAACGGTAGACCACAACAAGATAACAATTTTCAGATGTTGTAACTGAATTTGAAGACACTGTTGACTCTTTCCAACAAGTCATATTGACATCTTTAGGTAGAATAATCAGGACGAGTAGAGGGGACTGCATGAGGATTCCTCTGAGCTCCAATTAAAGAGTGTGTCTTTGAAAATATGTGCTGTTTTCAACTCTAATTCATTAACGTGACGTGTGTGCCAGCTTCAGAGCCTGTACCCTTTCAAGTTAAGACCAATTATAATTATCCTTCTCTCTTTCTCTCCCTCACATGCAGGAGCAACTGTAGGAAAGGGGTTTGAATTTTCCCATGTCTTGGCTCACCATATAGGGACATTTACAGATCAGAGGACTGGTTCATTGGAGCTGGATAATGACATGACAACCAGGGGAGTGGGTTATACAGACCTGTCTATGGCAGAAACCTTCAGACAGGTCTAACACTGACCTTGGGAGCCTATCCTTAAGTCAACAGACAGGCAAAACAAACCTGTTCTGCACAAGAAACATCCATAACCTGGGATTCAATCAAAGGTGTGTTGTCGACGAGCACATTGCACTACGAACGTCTGGGAAATTGCACTTAAAAGGCGCACTGTCGGTAGTGCAGAATGCAGCTCTGGCAACACTACATCTTTAAATGACTCCCAGCCATAGATATGAAGCACAACGTGAAGCACAAACTCTATACGAAACAGCATGAATATACTGCATCTCTCAAATGGCTTTGAATCTATGTGGAAACATGACATAAAAGTCTTTGTCACGCCCTGGCCACAGAGAGGTTTTTATTCTCTATTTTGGTTAGGCCAGGGTGTGACTAGGGTGGGCATTCTAGTTTCTTTATTTCTATGTTTTCTATTTCTTTGTTTTTGGCCGAGTGTGGTTCCCAATCAGAACCCTTTTTCCCTCTTTCATTTGTGGGTTCTTATTTTTGCATCGGTTGTTATTTTGCCCTGCAGAGCGTCCCGTTCGTATTTTGCTTTGTTGTTGTCGGTGTTCTTTAAATAATAAATAGAATGAACACGTACCACTCTGCTCTTTGGTCCACTTCTTCCCATGACGATCGTGACAGTCTTGAAGCTCTCAGATCCTCAATGAAGCTCTGTTTTCATGACTGTTTCCCTAATAGGCTAATAAATGCTTGGGTGACTAGATAAAACAAGATTCATTTCCACACAAAGATTAGAAACATTTGAGGCATTTCTTTCACAACCGTAGCCAGGCCGGGCTATGCTCAGCTGTATCAAATTTCAATCGCAGCAGTCTGGGTCTTTGGGTAAGATTCAATAATGTTTCATATGAGCTGCTCAGTCAGTCATCCCCACATTGTCTGATCTGAAGACAGCATTTGAAAGTGAAACAGCTGGATGTATTATTTGAGTCTAGACCTATTGTGGCATTTTGATAAAATGTTTTTTAACAGTTTAGTTACTTAACAGACACTCTTATCCAGAGCAACTTACAGCAGCAATTAGGGTTAAGTGCCTTGCTCAAGGGCACATCGACAGATTTTGCACCTAGTCGGCTCTGGGACTCGAAGCAGTGACCTTCCGGTTACTGGCCCAACGCGCTTAACAGCTAGTCTGCCTGCCGCCATAAACACATAATCACATATAAACTGTTCTCTGGCTTTTTCACCTAAATAGCTCCATCTCCCTCCTTATGTGTTTGGATAAGAGGCCATATGGACATTTATGAGTCAGTATCCTTGAGGAAATGTGAGCACATGCCGTAGAGTCAACCCTGTAATGCATGGGTGATTACTTCCACACTGTTAAAATAGAAAGACAGCATCATCGTGTAGTATTACCATGAAAAGTACCTCACCTAAGCTGAGATCTGGTGTTTGGAGGGTGTTTGAATGTAAACCCAATGTCAGTGTTCTGATACAGTGAATGGATTTCAAAACAGATTAGAAGTACTCGGAAACACCCAAAGTGGTTCTTCAATCTGAATAATTGTATCAAGAAAGTATTGTGAAAACACTTGTTGGTGTTTCAGTGCATGTAAAAGGCAGCATCAAAACACAAAAAAATCATGTTTGGCAGACTGTGTCTCTCATACAATCAAATGGTTTTACATTGCAAATTATGTTTGTATAAATATTGATTGATGATGATTTTGAGTATTTTTATTAGACATGGGGAATTGAACACTTTTCCTAGGGTTGACACTGCCATTAATTATAGGCTACAGTTGCCAGGCCCACTGTAAGATTATAAATGTTGTTACGATCAAGATGTCTAGAGCTATGTATAGTAGAAGTAGCATGTGGTCCAGTCATGAACCTTCATGTGAGGAGGTGGATGTGAACCCTGGTCTTTTGCCTGTCAAAACACTGCCAGTCTTCAGGAATAAACTGCTGTGCTGAACCACTCTTCTTACACTGAGCACAATTCAGTCTTGAGATAAGTAGACTTAACATGGAATCAATAAAACATGGACTTAATTAAGTCCCCAAAAATGTAAAGTCCATGTTAAATCAACTTATCTCAAGACTGAATAAGGTTTAAGGAGAATTTGTGTGAAATTCCACCATTATTTTCTCTGTGGGTTAGGGTTAGAAGTTGAAGTTGGTCAGGTGGAAGCGGGATGTTAACCTCCGACCCAATCAACCACTGAGCCATGTGTGAGGAAACTGGGCCCTCATATCAGAAGACAAATGTTTAGATTAAAGGCTAAATGTGAACTTCAAACATTGTGCTGCCGTACTTTTCAGAATTCCCCCAGTCAGGGGCATGGAGGTGCACAGTAGAAAGGGTCTTCGTGTCATGTGTGCCCTCTAGCAAACTCTATGGTCAAGTATAACAACAGGCATGTTTGTGAGCGCCTTCCCTGTATTCGGGTTGTTCAAGAACTCAGACAGGTGAGAGCGCACCAAACGCTCAGGCAAAAAGAGTATGCGTGAATGAAAACATGAGTACAACATTTTATTACATTGAAGAAAGAAACAAAAAATAAATTCACTCAATAAAGAACAATTGTTTTGTGGAGCATTTCGGATGATAATGGTCCAAGTCAAATAGCACTTTTGACAAATGTATACATTTCCTTGATGCAACACTGTTAGGAAAAAAAGGTGTTATGTAGAACCTAAAAGGGTTCTTCGGCTGTGTCCATTGGAGAACCCTTTGATGAACGCTTTTTGATTCCAGGTAGAACCCCTTGTGGTTCCAAGTAAAAACCCTTTTTAATTCAATGTAGCCCTTTGAGTTCAATGTAGAACCCTTTGTCAAACTCAATCCATGCAGGGCCTAGTGTCTGCTAATTGTTTTTTCCCCCTATCAATTAAGCCCTAGACAACTAGGTGTGGGGAGTTCCTTACTAATTAGTGACCTTAATTAATCAAGTACAAGAGAGGAGCGAAATCCCACAGACACTCGGCCCTCCGTGGAATGAGTTTGACACCAGTGCCTTACACAGAGGGGTCTACGTGGAACCCAGAAGGGTTCTCCTATGGGGACAGCAGTAGAATCCTTTTGGAACTCTTTTTTTCAAAGAGTCAGTGGAGGCTCCTCCTCAGAAGAAAGGGAGGACATCCTCCTCAGTGAATTTAATAAAAATAGCATAACATAAAAATAAATTATGCTTTTTAGATAAAACTATAAAAAGTCGGAAGTTTACATACACTTAGGTTGCAGTCATCGAAACTCTATCAACCACTCCACAAATTACTTGTTAACATATTATAGTTCTGGCAAGTCGATTAGGAAATCTACTTTGTGCATGACACAAGTCATTTTTCCAAAAATTGTTCACAGACATATTATTGTCAGAAGTTTACATACACTAAGTTGACTGTGCCTTTGAACAGCTTGGAAATTTCCAGAAAAGGATGTCATGGCTTTAGAAGCTTCTGATAGGCTAATTGACATCATTTGAGTCAATTGGTGGTGTTCCTGTGGATGTATTTCAAGGCCTCACCTTCAAACTCACTGCCGCTTTGCTTGACATCATGGAAAAAATCAAAAGAAATCAGCCAAGACCCCACAATTATAATTTTTTTGACATCCACAAGTCTGGTTCATCCTTGGGAGCAATTTCCAAATGCCTGACGGTACCATGTTCATTAGTAGAAACAATAGTACGCAAGTATAAACACCATGGGACCACACAGCCGTCATACCGCTCAGGAAGTAAATACATTCTGTCTCCTAGAGATGAACGTACTTTGGTGCAAAAAGTGGGAATCAATCCCAGAACAACAGCAAAGGACCTTGTGAAGATGCTGGAGGAAACAGGTACAAAAACATCTATATCCACAGTAAAACGAGTGCCTATATCGACATAATCTGAAAGGCCGCTCAGCAAGGAAAAAGCCACTGCTCCAAAACCACCATAAAAAAGCCAGACTACGGTTTGCAACTGCACATTGGGACAAAAATTGTACTTTTTGGAGAAATGTCCTCTGGTCTGATGAAACAAAAATATAACTGTTTTACCATAATGACCATCGTTATGTTTGGAGGATAAAGGGGGAGTCTTGCAAGCCGAAGAACACCATCACAACCGTGAAGCAAGGAGGTGGAAGCATCATGTTGTGGGGGTGCTTTGCTGCAGGAGGAACTGGTGCAGTTCACAAAATAGATGGCATCATGAGGGTGGAAAATTATGTGGATATATTGAAGCAACATCTTAAGACATCAGTCACGAAGTTAAAGCTTGGTCGCAAATGGGTCTTCCAAATGGACAATAACCCCAACTATACTTCCAAAGTTGTGGCAAAATGGCTTAAGGACAACAAAGTCAATGTATTGGAGTGGCCATCACAAAGCCCTGACCTCAATCCTATAGAAAACTTGTGGGCAGAACTGAAAAAGCATGTGCAAGCAAGGAGACCATCTTGGATGGTTGGGAGAAGTTGCTCTCGGAGGATGTGTTGGTACCATTCTTTATTCATGGCTGTGTTCTTAGGCAAAATTGTGAGTGAGCCCACTCCCTTGACTGAGAAGCAACCCCACACATGAATGGTCTCAGGATGCTGTACTGTTTGCATGACACAGGACTTATGGTAGCGCTCACCTTGTCTTCTCCAGACAAGCTTTTTTCCGGATGCCCCAAACAATCGGAAAGGGGATTCATCAGAGAAAATGACTTCACCCCAGTCCTCAGCAGTCCATTCCCTGTACCTTTTGCAGAATATCAGTCTGTCCCTAATGTTTTTCCTGGAGAGAAGGGGCTTCTTTGCTGCCCTTCTTGACACCAGGCCTCCAAAAGTCTTCACCTCACTGTGCGTGCAGATCCACTCACACCTGCCTGCTGCCATTCCTGAGCAAGCTCTGTACTTTTTGTGCAAAGCAATGATGACGGCACGTGTTTCCTTGCAGGTAACCATGGCTGACAGAGGAAGAACAATGATACCAAGCACCACCCTCCTTTTGAAGCTTCCAGTCTGTTATTCGAACTCAATCAGCATGACAGAGTGATCTCCAGCTTTGTCCTCGTCAACACTCACACCTGTGTTAACGAGCGAATCACTGACATGATGTCAGCTGGTCCTTTTGTGGCAGGGCTGAAATGCAGTGGAGATGTTTTTGGGGGATTCAGTTCATTTGCATGGCAAACAGGCACTTTGCAATTAATATCAATTAATCTGATCACTCTTCGTAACATTCTGGAGTATAAGCAAATTGCCATCATACAAACTGAGGCAGCAGACTTTGTGAAAATTAATATTTGTGTCATTCTCAAAACTTTTTGCCACGACTGTACAGTTTTCTGTCCAAAACTAAAAATATGTTATGAACAGAGTGGACTAAGGTTTGTACATTTTACCCTTTGCAAAAGTTTTAAAAATCAAGTTGTTTAGAAGGAGTGCAAAGGCAAATTTAGTTATTGCACACGCGCACCTCACAGAGTAGGCATTCCATAACAGAAATATGCAGATAATGCTAGAATGCACAAACAGGATCTCACTAGCTCATGCTTGGCTCTACCCCCCTCGTTGTGTGTCCTGCCACTATGGCTCATTTGTTGGAAACGACAGGCTGCAGTCTATCTTGGTTTAGTAAAAAAATATTTGGTAGCACCATGGTGTAGCCGGAGGACAGCTAGCTTCTGTCCTCCTCTTGGTACATTAACTTCAATACAAAACCTAGGAGGTGCATATTTCTCACCCCCTTCTATAGACTTACACAGTCATTATGACAACTTCCGGAGGACGTCCTCCAACCTTTCAGAGCTATTGCAGTATGAACTGACATGGTGTCCAGTTGTCCACCCATCAAAGGGTCAGAGAATGAATCTAGTACTGAAAGCATAAGCTACAGCTACCTAGGACTGCAATACATACAATGTGGTGAGTAGTTGACTCAAAAAGAGAGAAAGACAAAATTTTAACAAGGAGAAGCATGAGAGAGCTAGCTATTTTGGTTGTATTTTTTAAACTTTCAGTTAGCTAGCGAATGCAGCTAGCTAGTTTAGCCTACTCAAACACCTGGCTCATACCATGTTAGCTAACTGGCTGTGGCTATTCAACACTGGAACTCTTACAAGTCAAGGTAAGCTTGCGTTTTTATGAATTTATTGCCACAGGGGCCTGCTAAATTGCTTTCTGGTTGTAGACTGTACAGCATGATTGTAGCGGGTTTACTAATGTGTTAGTTGTATTAGCTATGTTGACTATGAGGTGACAATGATATAGGCTGTGTGTAGCGGTTAGCAGTCATGATATGGAGGTTTGGCTTGGCAAGGTTTTTTGTTCTGGTCACAGAAAGCTGATGTGTTGTGCACTAAAGTCCACAAGTGAAGGGAAAAGGTGAGAGGAGGAGAGCGCGTAGATAGTTGAGGGAAGGAATTATATATACAACGACCATGCATTTTTTAATGTGGCTGCTATGAAAATTAACTGTGTTTGCGTGTGATCGGGGGTGTATACATTCCGCTGATTGTTGAGTTTTTGTATTATTATTTTTTACCCCTAATTCTACACAATTTCATGGTATCCAATTGGTAGTTACAGCATTGTCAAATCTAGACCCCTACAAATCAGCAGGGCTAGACAATCTGGACCTTCTCTTTCCAAAATTATCAGCCGAAATTGTTGCAACCCCTATTACTAGCATGTTCAACCTCTCTTCTGTATCGTCTGAGATCCCCAAAGATTGGAAAGCTGCCGCGGTCATCCCCCTCTTCAAAGGGGGAGACACTCTAGACCCAAACTGTTACAGACCTATATCTATCCTACCCTGCCTTTCTAAGGTCTTCGAAAGCAAAGATAACAAACAGAACACCGACCATTTCGAATCCCACCACACCTTCTCTGCTATGCAATCTGGTTTCCAAACTGGTCATGGGTGCACCTCAGCCACGCTCAAGGTCCTGAAGGATATCATAACCCCCATCGATAAGAGACAATACTGTGCAGCTGTATTCATCAACCTGGCCAAGGCCTTCGACTCTGTCAATCACCACATTCTTATCGGCAGGCCCAACAGCCTGGTTTCTCAAATGACTGCCTCGCCTGGTTCACCAACTACTTTTCAGACAGAGTTCAGTGTGTCAAATCGGAGGGCCTGTTGTCCGGACCTCTGGCATTCTCTTTGGGGGTGCTACAGGGTTCAATTCTCGGTCCATGCTCTTTTCTCTGTATACATCAATGATGTCGCTCTTGCTGCTGGTGATTCTCTGATCCACCTCTAAGCAGACGATACCATTCTGTATACTTCTGGATCTTCTCTGGACACTGTGTTAACTAACCTCCAGATGAGCTTCAATGTCATACAACTCTCCATCCGTGGCCTCCAACTGCTCTTAAATGCAAGTAAAACCAAATGCATGCTCTTCAACCGATTGCTACCAGCACCTGCCCGCCCGTCCAGCATCTAACTTAGAATATGTGGACATCTACAAATACCTAGGTGTCTGGTTAGACTGTAAACTCTCCTTCCAGACTCACATTAAGCATCTCCAATCCAAAATTAAATTTAGAATCGGCTTCCTATTTCACAACAAAGCATCCTTCACTCATGCTGCCAAACATGCCCTCGTAATACTGACTATCCTACCAATCCTTGACTTCGGCAATGTCATTTACAAAATAGCCTCCAACACTCTACAGTCCATCACAGTGCCATCGGTTTTGTCAACAAAGCCCCACATTCTACCCACCACTGCGACCTGTATGCTCTTTTTGGCTGGCCCTCGCTTCATATTCGTCGCCAAACCCACTGGCACCAGGTCATCAATAAGTCTTTGCTAGGTAAAACCCTGCCTCATCTCAGCTCACTGGTCACCATAGCAGAACCACTCCAGTGTTTAATTGCTAAATTGTAATTATTTTTGCCACTATGGCCTATTTGCACACATTTGCAAACACTGTATATAAACTTTTTTTCTATTGTGTTTTTGACTGTATGTTTGTTTATTCCATGTGTAACTCTGTGTTGTTGTTTGTGTCGCACTGTTTTGCTTTATCTTGGCCAGGTCGCAGTTGTAAATGATAACTTCTTCACAACTCAGCCTACCTGGTTAAATAAAGGTAAAATACATTTTAAAAAGTCACTGCATATGGACTCGGTAGAGGCGAACATCGAGAGCCATGCATCCTCCGAAACACACCCCATCCAAGCCGCACTGCTTCTTGACACAATGATCACTTAACCCGCGCTGGTGTGCGATGGGACAAGGACATCCCTGCCGGCCAAACCCTCCCCTAACCCGGGCGACGCTGGGCCAATTGTGCTCTGCCCCATGGGTCTCCAGGTCACAGCCCGGCTGCGACAGAGCCTGGACTCGAACCCAGAATCTCTAGTGCCACAGCTAGCACTACGATGCAGCACTTTAGACCACAGTGTCACTCGGGAAGCCCTTAAAAAAACATTTCTTAAACGGAAGCAAGCGGAATAAAACGGGGATAAACCTACCTGAATGGGTCCAATAGAAACTCTCATTTGGACTAATGATTACACCCTAGATCAGCTAGATGCAGGCAATAGTGTGAATGGCTGTATTGAATGTGTTAATGTCTGTCACCTTGATTCCTCAAAGTTCTCTCGACCTGTGTGCACCTGCATTGTAAACTGACATTCATAGGCTAGGATGTAATGACCTCATGATGGGTACAGGGAGATTTTAGTATCATCTAGTAGCTGTGGTGGTTCATTTCTTTACTATCAAATGAGGAGAGACAAACTTATCACACAAGTCAGAGTTATTCTCAAACTAAATCTTTATTCACTTATTAATAAGGGAGCAGGTCAATACAACACACATATAAAGTGAATCGATTGAGTGCTCTACGTTAATGATGGCTGGTCGATGAATCACCCTCAGATGATTTGTTGAGAGCCCCGAGACAAAAGTACAAAGGTATTTTATAGCCAAGATACACACCTTTCAGTCTACCTGACAAACAACAGATGTATGGAATGGGTCACAATGTTAAGATTTGTATGAAAGATACTTATAATTCACAGCAGACAGTATCTGCTGGAAAAACTGTTATCTTTGTGTAGAGACCAAGGTCTGGCCCTGGGGTCATCTCTCTCTGGTACCATATAGAACAGAAACATTAACTCATGCTCTGGAATGCGGTATCCCCAAAGACATCATACATCTTCCAGAGGACAATCCTCAGTAGAACACACAGAGATGAGCTTTCTAACAACTCTTTCTAACAACCAATTTTGCTCTCACATAGCCTAAACCTAGCAATGTTAAATTGAGATGGGTGAATGGAATATGAATGACAATCATCCAATATGCTGTAATAGAAATAAGGCCATGTTCATTAAAATAAAATCCTCCTCCCTCATCTTAAACGGCACCAAATGCCACTGGTGTACATATAGTAGTTAATTGACACCACCTTGTTTGCATCTGTTTTTTTATGCAAACAAAGGCCATCTTTTTAGTTAATACTGCTGACAGGTTTGCCTACTAACTTTGAGTTTTAGCTGTTGTTTGCTATATGCTACATTAAATAGCCACTGCAATTTTAGCCTGCTTTGGCTTACCACACCACATGTTATTGTCCAACTTTTGACGTTCATATTGTTATCTTGTTGCTATATTTGCATATGAGCTATTTGCATAGTTCAATAATTGTATATTCATATCACAATATATTATTATTATAGAATTTGTTATGCATTCATGTAGTGTCATTATTGCTTGTTATTATTTGCTATTTCTGTCTTCCTGCAGACAAACATACATTACCCACCGGCTAGCCAATCCTATACAGAGCTAATCAATACCAGGATCACAGACTAATGCCAACTGAACTGTCAACTGTCAATCATATTGTCTAACTGTACTGTGATTTTATTAATCTGAACAACCTTCCATGTACCATCTAAATATAAAGTTTAGCATAATGTCTGACTGGTGGATCGCATTGAGCCCTGGGCTGAAGTTTTGTATGAATGCTACTGCTAACATTAGCAGTCATTGCCTGTATTTGTTTTCCATTCATGTAAATGATAATGCCATGTTTCCCTTGATTTGGAAGAATATTAAAGATGAATGCCTTGCAGATCTTTGAATTGTCTTTATCAATAGAAAAATGTGAAAGACCTATTTTGTTAAATGAATATTTGCCAAGAAAAGAGAAACCATTTGAAGCTTAAAAATAATGTATTCAAGTAATTTTGCATAATGTCTTTAAGTAATTTTGTCTTTCAGTAATTTTGCATAATAGTGTATTTAACCTTTTGAAAATACCAATGAGTTCATCAGCACACCAAATAAAAGAAAAGGAAATACACAATAAGAGGAGAGACTCCCATTTACAGTATTTGGAAAGTCCAGAAGAAGGGATATAATTCTGCACTAGACTGGATTGGAAACAGCATCATAGTGTTTAGGAGCTTTAGAGAGTTGAAACAACACCAACAGAGAAGGGATATAATTCTGCACTAGACTGGATTGGAAACAGCATCATAGTGTTTAGGAGCTTTAGAGAGTTGAAACAACACCAGCAGAGAAGGGATCTAATTCTGCACTAGACTGGATTGGAAACAGCATCATATAGTGTTTAGGAGCTTTAGAGAGTTGAAACAACACCAACAGAGAAGGGATCTAATTCTGCACTAGACTGGATTGGAAACAGCATCATAGTGTTTAGGAGCTTTAGAGAGTTGAAACAACACCAACAGAGAAGGGATCTAATTCTGCACTAGACTGGATTGGAAACAGCATCATAGTGTTTAGGAGCTTTAGAGAGTTGAAACAACACCAACAGAGAAGGGATCTAATTCTGCACTAGATTGGATTGGAAACAGCATCATAGTGTTTAGGAGCTTTAGAGAGTTGAAACAACACCAACAGAGAAGGGATCTAATTCTGCACTAGACTGGATTGGAAACAGCATCATAGTGTTTAGGAGCTTTAGAGAGTTGAAACAACACCAACAGAGAAGGGATCTAATTCTGCACTAGACTGGATTGGAAACAGCATCATAGTGTTTAGGAGCTTTAGAGAGTTGAAACAACACCAACAGAGAAGGGATCTAATTCTGCACTAGACTGGATTGGAAACAGCATCATAGTGTTTAGGAGCTTTAGAGAGTTGAAACAACACCAACAGAGAAGGGATCTAATTCTGCACTAGACTGGATTGGAAACAGCATCATAGTGTTTAGGAGCTTTAGAGAGTTGAAACAACACCAACAGAGAAGGGATCTAATTCTGCACTGTACACAGGACTCAAAACACCATAAGTGTGTTCAATCTTTTCTGGGTTAGTGCTCCCAGTCTCTGGCAAAGGTGTTGCACAACTCTTGATTAAGTGGTGTTATAACACACCATGTTTCAGAACACCTCAGGATGAATGTTTCAGTACACTTTAAATCTGTCCCAAGACCCTCACAACCATGTGTTTCAAAACTCCAGCAAAGTTAACATTTCGCCTCCTTAAGTTGGTGGCAGCTCAGCTGACACTAGTTTTAACAGCGCATTCTTTTGTGAAGTGAAGATTGGGGAGAAATCAAAAGGTAGAAATTAAAAAGACTATAGAGCAATTCCAACAGTGAGTTGAAAAAGTGGAAAAAGTGTGTGTACTTTTCATGGAGGCTCACACTACGTTAACAATACAGTACTAATGTGGTGATGTTTAGTGTGACATTGTGCTAGTGTGAAATAGAGCTGCCATGCATTGTCAAAATGTATCTGTAAATAGCCCATCCAACTACCTCGTCCCCATATTGTTATTTATGTTTTTGCTTTTTTGCACCCCAGTATCTTTACTTCTACATTCATCTTCTGCACATCTATCACTCCGGTCTTAATGCTAAATTGTAATTATTTCACCACTATGGCCTATTTAGACTCCCTTTACCCATCAAGGAGTCTAATCTCTGTGGCATACATCTCATAAAGGGGGTTTGGAATGCAGTTTTGGGACTGAATTGGGCATGTTTCTACACAGTTGCCTTGCACAGATGCAATGATGATAAAGGTGGTGATATATATAGATTATAATTATGATCAAATTCTATTTGTCACATCCGCTGAATATGCAGTGAAATGCTTACTTGCAAGCCCTTATGATGGTGAGGATGATGACAAGGTCATGTTGATCAGAACTACATCTAGCTATTGTCAATAGTTGATGCAGGACAAGGTAATTGCCAAGTCAGTAAACTCCAAATTCAGGGCTAAAATTAATTCAATTTCAGCCTCTTTAGCAGAGTTAGATTTAATCTTTCACAGGGGAGAAAAAAAAAGCATTCCATTTGCCAGTGGAACACTTAGCGAGATGAAAAGCCTTGCTAGCAGCCTTGTTGCCGGGCTACTCTGCCAGTATTGTCTTTGTAGATTACACCCAGTGAGGGGGACTGCAGGGGTCAGTGCCTGAGGCAGGTACTACAAACAGCTTTCTGCTGGCGTCCTGCAACCCAGAGCCCTGGCCCTGCCAAACAGCTGGCTCTACAGCGCGTCACAAGGCCTGGTCATTAAAGTGCCCCAGTTCAGCCTTCAACTTCCTCAACCCGGACTTCCGTTCACAGAGCTTGTTTGTGCCAGACAAACACTCTGCCAGCGGCGGTCGCTGATTGGCTGAATACCCAGGGCACGAGGTGGTTGGAGTTGTCAACAAAGTATCTGTGCATTTGAACAGCATAAATACACCTATTTCACTTTTGCATGTCAAAAACCGAATGACCACTGCTGCACATGATGCCACTGTTTAGAACGAGCAGCCAGGTCACGAACAAACGAGTGCACCGGTGAGAACGGTCGTCTCTAGTTACCACAGCTACCAAATCATAAAGCCTGTCTATTTTTGAAACATATCCTCTTAAAATGTGATTTCAAACCTAAGGCGCTGCATGGTCAATCTGACATCTGCATTGGCCGTGCAGTATTTACGGTGATACGGCCTCTGCAGAAGTCAGGGCATTCATACTGCTTATGCTTCACGGAGCAGTGCAGAACGGTTGAGCAGAGCGGTTGTGAATGAAGTTGGCAAGAAAGTGATTTTGTGTTTATACAGGACCTCCTGCCCCCACCTACCATCAACCAATTATGTCAATGCGGAGCTATACAGAGCCCTCCACATTGTTACAACATTTGGGAGGTGCACGGTGATGCGGTACAGAGCTCAATTTAGCCTCTGCATGTTTCCAGTGGCTCTGCAATTGCATACGGAGCCTCCGACCACATTTTCGGATTTAACGTTAGTGTCACGTGCGGAGGTAAGCCGTCTGGCAAAGAGACTAATTGGGATGGAGACTAGATCAAGACCCAGAAGTTGTGAATGAACAGACACACATTTTGACCGGGACAGTCCATTTGCTTTGTGCTGTTATGTGCTGTGAAATCCATCGAATTCATTGGGGCAGTGCTCCCTCATGGCAAATAGCTGGCAAAACAATTCAAGCAATGATCGCACAACCTACGCACCCAAGGAGTCGGGGGCTGCTGGCAGTCACTGATGGGGCAGAGTATTAAGTAACTGAACAGCTTGTTTTGAACAATATATTTTTGAAAACAGGAAAATGTACACATTTACTGAACTTTTATGAGCATTTAAAACATAATCCATGCATTATATTTATACATCTTTTTCTTTAAAATCGGAAGTGTTTAACTTTTTAATTTGTTAACCATTCACAAGTGGGGCTCTGTCCCTAAAGCCCTAATGGGAGAGCTTCCGCTGCACTCGGCTGACACAACAAAACATGACCGGAAACTAATCTGAACTCCAACCTCAACTCCCCTGCAGAGGTAATAGATTCTAGCACATCGTCTCTCCAGTGCATCTCAGGATAGTGGAGGAGGGGGAGGAGAAAAGGAAAAACATAATAAAGAGGAGATGAGACTCAATGAAGGGTGCACCACCCATTCTCAACAACACCTTGCCCAGAGGCCTGATGTTGTTAGAGAGTGAGGCAGCTGGAAAACGTTTAATTCAAAGCGAACAGGAATAACTAATTGAACATTTCGGATGCAAAGCCTTCCCAGTGGGGTGTTAGCCAGGGAGGGTTGTGGGTAAAAGGATTTAGAGGTCTGCTCCACGGAGGGAAGCCAATGCATCGACATGTCAAGCCGCAGCCCTCCCCCGAGTCAGACACAGAAGCAAAACAAAAAGATAAAATGGGAACCATTATATTCGTCTCTCAGAGGCATGCAGAGTCTGAGAATACCTAAGTGCCACCGCTGTAAGCAGCCTCCTGTAAAGGAAATCGTACCGTAACCCTTCTCACACACAGACGCGGCCGCCAAAAGACTGGGAGACATTTAAATGTCAGTGAAGTGTCACACACACAGTGCTATATTTTTCATGCTCACTGTAAACTGGAAAAAGAGCTGTAACACCTTCAGTCTTTTTTTTTCTTCATATAACTGGCTCCATTTTAGGGTCATATAAAGTTGTATGGCCTGTCCCTGTCAGAAGTTATCCTCTTAGCTCCTACTCCTAAACAATCCTGGTATGTCCCTGTCAGAAGTTATCCTCTTAGCCCCCTACTCCTAAACACTCCTGGTATATCCCTGTCAGAAGTTATCCTCTTAGCCCCTACTCCTAAACACTCCTGGTATGTCCCTGTCAGAAGTTATCATCTTAACCCCCTACTCCTAAACACTCCTGGTATGTCCCTGTCAGAAGTTATCATCTTAACCCCCTACTCCTAAACACTCCTGGTATGTCCCTGTCAGAAGTTATCCTCTTAGCTCCTACTCCTAAACACTCCTGGTATGTCCCTGTCAGAAGTTATCCTCTTAGCTCCTACTCCTAAACACTCCTGGTATGTCCCTGTCAGAAGTTATCCTCTTAGCTCCTACTCCTAAACACTCCTGGTATGTCCCTGTCAGAAGTTATCCTCTTAGCTCCTACTCCTAAACACTCCTGGTATGTCCCTGTCAGAAGTTATCCTCTTAGCACCTACTCCTAAACACTCCTGGTATGTCCATGTCAGAAGTTATCCTCTTAGCCCCTACTCTTAAACACTCCTGGTATGTCCCTGTCAGAAGTTATCCTCTTAACCCCCTACTCCTAAACACTCCTGGTATGTCCCTGTCAGAAGTTATCCTCTTAACCCCCTACTCCTAAACACTCCTGGTATGTCCCTGTCAGAAGTTATCCTCTTAACCCCTACTCCTAAACACTCCTGGTATGTCCCTGTCAGAAGTTATCCTCTTAACCCCTACTCCTAAACACTCCTGGTATGTCCCTGTCAGAAGTTATCCTCTTAACCCCCTACTCCTAAACACTCCTGGTATGTCCCTGTCAGAAGTTATCCTCTTAACCCACTACTCCTAAACACTCCTGGTATGTCCCTGTCAGAAGTTATCCTCTTAGCTCCTACTCCTAAACACTCCTGGTATGTCCCTGTCAGAAGTTATCCTCTTAGCTCCTACTCCTAAACACTCCTGGTATGTCCCTGTCAGAAGTTATCCTCTTAGCTCCTACTCCTAAACACTCCTGGTATGTCCCTGTCAGAAGTTATCCTCTTAGCTCCTACTCCTAAACACTCCTGGTATGTCCCTGTCAGAAGTTATCCTCTTAGCTCCTACTCCTAAACACTCCTGGTATGTCCCTGTCAGAAGTTATCCTCTTAGCTCCTACTCCTAAACACTCCTGGTATGTCCCTGTCAGAAGTTATACTCTTAGCTCCTACTCCTAAACACTCCCGGTAGATATGAGAGGATCAGATACTGCGGACACCATCGTCCTGTGGTATAATACATCTCCACAACAGACAACTCTGTCCAGGTCTAGAAACTCTGATGGCCGTAGACTCCCAGACAATGGTCAATGCGTTAAAACGTATCTGTTTTTTGAATCTGTTAACTCGGACTTGTATCCTGCTTACTGTACATGAAGCGTTGTTTTCTACCTCATTTTTTCTCTTTGACTCGACCCTGTGGATGCACAGTAGAGTGTCAAAAGGAGAATTGAGTGTGCTCTTTGGTTTAGTAGTGCTTCCTATCCTTCTGTGTTCTACGGTAGCTGGCTCTATTGGATTTCAGACTGAAACAGAGATCAGGCAGGTGCTACACCCTCTGAGACACTAGCTCAGCAGTGGATGCAGACTGTAACAACAGAGCAGAAGTCCTGTTATTTGGAGGGGGGGGGGTACACTTGTATGTTTTCTCCATTGAAGAGAGCAGTCACACCTCTCTGCAAACCCTGATGAAGGTCTATCGATCAAAATATGTATACTTTTTTTTTGAGTGTACAAAAAATGGCAATATGTTAGTGAGTTTATTTTTCTCAACATTCTCTGTCAGGGAGTGAAAAATAGTTTTCAGATGGTATCCTGTGAAACACTAACAGGCTCAGTAGTGGATGCTGACTGACTGAGAATTGACCAGGAGGCTGTGCTGTGTGTATGCTCACTACAGTACGGCTGTACGAC
The DNA here is from genome assembly GCF_013265735.2 of Oncorhynchus mykiss. NCBI lineage: Eukaryota > Metazoa > Chordata > Actinopteri > Salmoniformes > Salmonidae > Oncorhynchus > Oncorhynchus mykiss. The sequence continues at coordinate 90,400,792 of NC_048569.1, read as the reverse complement.
TGTTTCATCCTCCAGGGATGAGGGCCAGATACATCGAACAACCAGGGGACCCATTCCCTTTAATATTGAACAATTTAGTACATTGTCTCCGTCCCCCTCTAGCTCCAGAAGAATTCACACAGAGAACCTGCATTTCAAAGCCATTGGAAATTGCTGGATGTATTTATTATCTTTGAAGGTCAGAATTAAACAGTGTCTATTTACACCAAGAGCTAGATTTGAACACAAGCCTAGCCAGCTACGCTACTGTGAAGGGCCCAGTCATGAATTCATACAGATTGAATGGAAGGGATGGATATGAAAGGCTTGCATAATCCCTGTGACAACATTAAACATGGTTTGAGAATGAGCTGAGAACATGAAGTACAGAGCTGCAAGTGGAGACAGATATACTCCTGTCAGAATGTTAGCATCTCAGGAGAAGATTTCTACAGAACAGCATGTTCAGAACCATTTCTGTGCAAATGTAAAGGTTATCCTATGAATGAACCATTTCTGGTAAGTGTGAGACTGATTTGTGTTCTCATACATATTCATTTTCACTTTGAAAAAATATCCAAACACTTGGTGGCAAAGTACAGATACTGAATAGACAATGAGATATGCTGTGAGCCAGAAAAAAAGAAAGCAGAATCACATTGGAAAAAGAAAGAGCTTATGAAAAACAGAAAGGAAAATGCTGCACACTGCTGTTCATGCTCCCAGGTCATTTTATTGATACGTTTTACGACAAAAAAAGTTTGCCTATAACTATATAAAATAATATAACTATATAACATAATATACGCATATATTATAAGTATAACTGAATAATATAACTATAAATAACTACAATATAATATAACCATATAATACAATATAAAAATAACTATATCATTATTTAACCTTTATTTAAAGAGGCAAGCCAGTTAAGAACAAATTATTATTTACAATGACGGCCTACTAGGGAACAGTGGGTTAACTGGCTTGTTCAGGGGCAGAAAGACATTTTTTAACCTTTCGGTTACTAGTCCAACGCTCTAACCACTAGGCAAGTTGTGTAATTTATTATAACTATAACTAAACTATTTTATATAATATAACTATGACTATATAATATAAATATATAATATACCTATAACTATATACAGTTGAAGTCGGAGGTTTACATACACCTTAGCCAAATACATTTAAACTCAGTTTTTCACAATTGCTGACATTTAATCCTAGTTAAAATCCCCTGTCTTAGGTCAGTTAGGATCACCACTTGATTTTGAGAATGTGAAATGTCAGAATAATAGTAGAGAGAATGATTTATTTCAGCTTTTATTTATTTATTCACATTCCCAGTGGTCAGAAGTTTACATACACTCAATTAGTATTTGGTAGCGTTGCCTTTAAATTGTTTAACTTGGGTCAAACGTTTCAGGTAGACTTCCACAAGCTTCGCACAATAAGTTGGGTGAATTTTGGCCCATTCCTCCTGACAGAGCTGGTGTAACTGAGTCAGGTTGGTAGGCCTCCTTGCTCGCACACGCTTTTTCAGTTCTGCCCACACATTTTCTATAGGATTGAGGTCAGGGTTTTGTGATGGTCACTCCAATACCTTAACTTTGTTGTCCTTAAGCCATTTTGCCACAACATTGGAAGTATGCTTGGGGTCATTGTTCATTTGGAAGACCCATTTGTGACCAAGCTTTAACTTTGTGACTGATGTCTTGAGATGTTGCTTCAATATATCCACATACATTTCCTACCTCATGATGCCATCTATTTTGTGAAGTGCACCAGTCCCTCCTGCAGCAAACCACCTTTTTTTTTTTTTCATCAGACCAGAGGACATTTCTCCAAAAAATACGATATTTGTCCCAATGTGCAGTTGCGTACTGTAGTCTGGCTATTTTATGGTGGTTTTGGAGCAGTGGCTTCTTCCTTGCTGAGCGGCCTTTCAGGTTATGTCGATATAGGACTCGTTTTACTGTGGATATAGATACTTTTGTACCTGTTTCCTCCAGCATCTTCACAAGGTCCTTTGCTGGCCCCCTCCCAGTTAGGGGGAGTGATGAGCTCTACAGCAGAGTCTCACAACTCAATCGCTGGTTGAAAACTGTTTTCTGACCCCCCCAAAATATCGAAATGGTAGATATTTGGCCCTCTTTCTGGGACTCACCCACTAACAGGACCAAGCCTGGCATGCTGAGGAGTGACGTACTCCATCCTAGCTGGAGGGGTGCTCTCATCTTATCTACCAACATAGACATGGCTCTAACTCCTCTAGCTCCACAATGAAATAGGGTGCAGGCCAGGCAGCAAGCTGTAGTCAGCTGAGCTATCCCCATTGAGACCGTGTCTGTGCCTCAACCTAGGTTGGGCAAAACTAAACATGGCGGTGTTCACCTTAGCAATCTCACTAGGATAAAGACCTCCTCCATTCCTGCCATTATTGAAAGAGATCGTGATACCTCACATCTCAAAATAGGACAACTTAATGTTAGATCCCTCACTTCAAAAGCAGTTATAGTCAATGAACTAATCACTGATCATAATCTTGATATGATGATGCCCTTCCAGACTCCCTCTGCATACCCAAGGACGTCAGAGAACCAAAATCAGTTAACCACCTAACTGAGGAACTCAATTTAACCTTGCGCAATACCCTAGATGCAGTTGCACCCCTAAAAACTAAAACCATTTGTCATAAGAAACTAGCTCCCTGGTATACAGGAAATACCCGAGCTCTGAAGCAAGCTTCCAGAAAATTGGAACGGAAATGGCGCCACACCAAACTGGAAATCTTCCGACTAGCTTGGAAAGACAGCACCATGCAGTATCGAAGAGCCCTCGATCATCCTATTCTTCCAACTTAATTGAGAAAAATAAGAACAATCCAAAATGTATTTTTGATACTGTCGCAAAGCTAAATAAAAATCAGCATTCCCCAAGTGAGGATGGCTTTCACTTCAGTAATAAATTAATGAACTTCTTTGAGGAAAATGATCATGATCATTAGAAAGCAAATTACGGACTCCTCTTTAAATCTGCGTATTCCTCCAAAGCTCAGTTGTCCTGAGTCTGCACAACTCTGCCAGGACCTAGGATCAAGAGAGACGCTCAAGTGTTTTAGTACTATATCTCTTGACACAATGATGAAAATAATCATGGACTCTAAACCTTCAAGCTGCATACTGGACCCTATTCCAACTAAACTACTGAAAGAGCTGCTTCCTGTGCTTGGCCCTCCTATGTTGAACATAATAAACGGCTTTCTATCGGATGTGTACCAAACTCACTAAAATTGGCAGTAATAAAGCCTCTCTTGAAAAATCCAAACCTTGACCCAGAAAATATTAACTATCGGCCTATATAGAATCTTCCATATCTCTCAAAATTTGTAGAAAAAGCTGTTGCGCAGCAATGTATACGAAATGCTTCAGTCTGGTTTTAGACCCCATCATAGTACTGAGACTGCACTTGTGAAGGTGGTGAATTACCTTTTAATGGCGTCAGACCGATGCTCTGCATCTGTCCTCGTGCTCCTAGACCTTAGTGCTGCTTTTGATAGCATAGATCACCACATTCTTTTAGAGAGATTGGAAACCCAAATTGGTCTACACGGACAAGTTCTGGCCTGGTTTAGATCTTACCTGTCGGAAAGATATCAGTGTGTCTCTGTGAATGGTTTGCCTCTGACAAATCAACTGTAAATTGTGGTGTTCCTCAAGGTTCCGTTTTAGGACCACTATTGTTTTCACTATATATTTTACCTCTTGGGGATGTCATTCGAAAACATAATGTTAACTTTCACTGCTTTGCGGATGACACACAGCTGTACATTTCAATGAAACATGGTGAAGCCCCAAAATTGCCCTCACTAGAATCCTGTGTTTCAGACATAAGGAAGTGGATGGCTGCAAACGTTCTACTTTTAAACTCGGACAAAACAGAGATGCTTGTTTTAGGTCCCAAGAAACAAAGAGATCTTCTGTTGAATCTGACAATTCATCTTGATGGTTGTACAGCCGTCTCAAATAAAACTGAAGGACCTCGGCGTTACTCTGGACCCTAATCTCTCTTTTGACGAACATATCAAGACTGTTTCAAGGACAGCTTTTTTTCCATCTACGTAACATTGCAAAAATCAGAAACTTTCTGTCCAAAAATGATGCAGAAAAATGAATCCATGCTTTTGTTACTTCTAGGTTCTAGCTTCCAAAGCCTTAAACACGGGCACCCTCATAGATATCATCCTAACCAACTTCCCCTCTAAATACACCTCTGCTGTCTTCAACCAAGATCTCAGCGATCACTGCCTCATTGCCTGCATCCGTAATGGGTCAGCGGTCAAACGACCTCCTCTCATCACTGTAAAACGCTCCCTGAAACACTTCAGCGAGCAGGCCTTTCTAATCGACCTGGCCGGGGTATCCTGGAAGGATATTGACCTCATCCCGTCAGTAGAGGATGCCTGGATATTTTTTAAAAATGCCTTCCTAACCATCTTAAATAAACATGCCCCATTCAAGAAATTTAGAACCAGGAACAGATATAGCCCTTGGTTCTCCCCAGACCTGACTGCCCTTAATCAACACAAAAACGTCCTATGGCGTTCTGCATTAGCATCGAACAGCCCCCGTGATATGCAGCTGTTCAGGGAAGCTAGAAACCATTATACACAGGCAGTTAGAAAAGCCAAGGCTAGCTTTTTCAAGCAGAAATTTGCTTCTTGCAACACTAACTCAAAAAAGTTCTGGGACACTGTAAAGTCCATGGAGAATAAGAACACCTCCTCTCAGCTGCCCAGTGCACTGAAGATAGGAAACACTGTCACCACTGATAAATCCACCATAATTGAAAATTTCAATAAGCATTTTTCTACTGCTGGCCATGCTTTCCACCTGGCTACTCCTACCCCTGTCAACAGCACTGCACCCCCAACAGCAACTCGCCCAAGCCTTCCCCATTTCTCCTTCTCCCAAATCCATTCAGCTGATGTTCTGAAAGAGCTGCAAAATCTGGACCCCTACAAATCAGCCGGGCTAGACAATCTGGACCCTTTCTTTCTAAAATTATCTGCCGAAATTGTTGCCACCCCTATTACTAGCCTGTTCAACCTCTCTTTCGTGTCGTCTGAGATTCCCAAAGATTGGAAAGCAGCTGCGGTCATCCCCCTCTTCAAAGGGGGGGACACTCTTGACCCAAACTGCTACAGACCTATATCTATCCTACCATGCCTTTCTAAGGTCTTCGAAAGCCAAGTCAACAAACAGATTACCGACCATTTTGAATCTCACCATACCTTCTCTGCTATGCAATCTGGTTTCAGAGCTGGTCATGGGTGCACCTCAGCCACGCTCAAGGTCCTAAACGATATCTTAACCGCCATCGATAAGAAACATTACTGTGCAGCCGTATTCATTGATCTGGCCAAGGCTTTCGACTCTGTCAATCACCACATCCTCATCGGCAGACTCAACAGCCTTGGTTTCTCAAATGATTGCCTCGCCTGGTTCACCAACTACTTCTCTGATAGAGTTCAGTGTGTCAAATCTGAGGGTCTGTTGTCCGGACCTCTGGCAGTCTCTATGGGGGTGCCACAGGGTTCAATTCTTGGACCGACTCTCTTCTCTGTATACATCAATGAGGTCGCTCTTGCTGCTGGTGAGTCTCTGATCCACCTCTACGCAGACGACACCATTCTGTATACTTCCGGCCCTTCTTTGGACACTGTGTTAACAACCCTCCAGGCAAGCTTCAATGCCATACAACTCTCCTTCCGTGGCCTCCAACTGCTCTTAAATACAAGTAAAACTAAATGCATGCTCTTCAACCGATCACTACCTGCACCTACCCGCCTGTCCAACATCACTACTCTGGACGGCTCTGACTTAGAATACGTGGACAACTACAAATACTTAGGTGTCTGGTTAGACTGTAAACTCTCCTTCCAGACCCATATCAAACATCTCCAATCCAAAGTTAAATCTAGAATTGGCTTCCTATTTCGCAACAAAGCATCCTTCACTCATGCTGCCAAACATACCCTTGTAAAACTGACCATCCTACCAATCCTCGACTTTGGCGATGTAATTTACAAAATAGCCTCCAATACCCTACTCAACAAACTGGATGCAGTCTATCACAGTGCAATCCGTTTTGTCACCAAAGCCCCATACACTACCCACCATTGCGACCTGTACGCTCTCGTTGGCTGGCCCTCGTTTCATACTCGTCGCCAAACCCACTGGCTCCATGTCATCTACAAGACCCTGCTAGGTAAAGTCCCCCCTTATCTCAGCTCGCTGGTCACCATAGCATCTCCCACCTGTAGCACACGCTCCAGCAGGTATATCTCTCTAGTCACCCCCAAAACCAATTCTTTCTTTGGCCGCCTCTCTTTCCAGTTCTCTGCTGCCAATGACTGGAACGAACTACAAAAATCTCTGAAACTGGAAACACTTATCTCCCTCACTAGCTTTAAGCACCAACTGTCAGAGCAGCTCACAGATTACTGCACCTGTACATAGCCCACATATAATTTAGCCCTATCAACTACCTCTTTCCCAACTGTATTTAATTTATTTATTTATTTTGCTCCTTTGCACCCCATTATTTTTATTTCTACTTTGCACATTCTTCCATTGCAAAACTACCATTCCAGTGTTTTACTTGCTATATTGTATTTACCTTGCCACCAAGGCCTTTTTTTGCCTTTACCTCCCTTCTCACCTCATTTGCTCACATTGTATATAGACTTGTTTATACTTTATTATTGACTGTATGTTTGTTTTACTCCATGTGTAACTCTGTGTTGTTGTATCTGTCGAACTGCTTTGCTTTATCTTGGCCAGGTCGCAATTGTAAATGAGAACTTGTTCTCAACTTGCCTACCTGGTTAAATAAAGGTAAAATAAATAAATAAATAAATAAAAGGTTAGACTACTGCAATGCTTTACTTTCTGGCTACCCGGATAAAGCACTAAATAAACTTCAGTTAGTGCTATATACGGCTGCTAGAATCCTGACTAGAACCAAAAGATTTTATCATATTACCCCAGTGCTAGCCTCCCTACACTGGCTTCCTGTTAAGGCAAGGGCTGATTTCAAGGTTTTACTGCTAACCTACAAAGCATTACATGGGCTTGCTCCTACCTATCTTTCTGATTTGGTCCTGCCGTACATACCTACACGTACGCTATGGTCACAAGACGCAGGCCTCCTAATTGTCCCTAGAATTTCTAAGCAAACAGCTAGAGGCAGCGCTTTCTCCTATAGAGCTCCATTTTTATGGAATGGTCTACCTACCCATGTCAGAGACGCAGACTCGGTCTCAACCTTTAAATCTTTACTGAAGACTCATCTCTTCAGTGGGTCATATGATCGAGTGTAGTCTGGCCCAGGAGTGTGAAGGTGAACGGAAAGGCTCTGGAGCAACGAACCACCACGCTCTCTCTGCCTGGCCGGTTTCCCTCTCTCCACTGGGATTCTCTGCCTCTAGCCCTATTACAGTGGCTGAGTCACTGGCTTACTGGTGCTCTTTCATGCCGTCCCTAGAAGGGGTGCGTCACCTGAGTGGGTTGAGTCACTGACGTGATCTTCCTGTCTGGGTTATCTCTCAGGGTTGTGCCGTGGCGGAGATCTTTGTGGGCTATACTCGGCCTCAGGATGGTAAGTTGGTGGTTGAAGATTTCCCTCTAGTGGTGTGGGGGCTGTGCTTTGGAAAAGTGGGTGGGGTTATATCCTTCCTGTTTGGCTCTGTCCGGGGGTATCATCGGATGGGGCCACAATGTATCCTGACCCCTCCTGTCTCAGCCTCCAGTATTTATGCTGCAGTAGTTTGTGTCGGGGGGCTAGGGTCAGTTTGTTATATCTGGAGTACTTCACCTGTATTATCCGGTGTCCTGTGTGAATTTAAGTATGCTCTCTCTAATTCTCTCTTTCTTTCTCTCTCTCGGAGGACCTGAGCCCTAGGACCATGCCTCAAGACTACCTGGCATGATGACTCCTTGCTGTCCCCAGTCCACCTGGCCATGCTGCTGCTCCAGTTTCAACGGTTCTGCCTGCGGCTATGGAACCCTGACCTGTTCACCGGACGTGCTATCTGTCCCAGACCCAGACGTGCTATCTGTCCCAGCTGATGTAAGAAGGGCTATATAAATAAATACATTTGATTTGATTTGTTGTTCTGGGATTGATTTGCACTTTTTTCATCAAAGTACATTCATCTCTAGGAGACAGAATGTGTCTCCTTCCTGAGCGATATGACGGCTGCGTGGTCCCATGGTGTTTATACTTGCGTACTGTTGTTTGTACAGATGAATGTGGTACGTTCAGGTGTTTGGAAATTGCTCCCAAGGATGAACCAGACTTGTGGAGGTCTAAGATTTTTTTTCTGAGGTCTTGGCTGATTTTGATTTTCCAATGATGTCAAGCAAAGAGCCACTGCGTTTGAAAGTAGGCCTTGAAATACACCACAGGTACACCTCCAATTGACTCAAATGATGTCAATTAGCCTATCAGAATATTCTAAAGCCATGACATCATTTTCTAGGAATGTATGAAGCTGTTTAAAGGCACAGTCAACTTAGTGTATGTAAACTTCTGACCCATTAGAATTGTGATTCAATGAAAAATCTGTCTGTAAACAATTGTTGAGGAAATGGCTCGTGTCATGCACAAAGTAGATGTCCTAAATAACTTGCCAAAACTATAGTTTGTTATCAAGAAATTTGTGGAGTGGTTGAAAAACGAGTTTTAATGACTCCAACCTAAGTGTATGTAAACTTCCAACTTCAACTGTAATATAACATTGACTCTAGCACCTGCAAAACGTACCTAGACGTGCACATGCTCTTCAGCTTTTGAAAAAGAAAGAGCTATTGAAAGATGAATGAAGACGCAAAAATGTCCAGTTTAAAAGAGTAGGCCATTGTGTATTTTCACATTGAGTGAAGTAATCGATTGATGTACAGTTGACCTACATGTAGCAAAGGATTATCGTTATGGTTGAGTGAATAACTTCATTGTGAAACACAGTCACTCTAATACACCATGTGGAAAAAAAATGACATTTTCAAACTACTGAAGGCCAAATAGCTTCCATTGGAAGCTTTCAACACCCAATAAGCCCAGCACAATGCAGCCGCTGTCTGTCTGCCACTTGAATACATCGACCAGACTAATTCTTAATTTGTCATTGGTGGGTACCTCGCAGACCCGTTTGGCGAGTTCTCTTGTCAATGCCAGCCTCTGCTTATTATCCATACAGCGAGCATCTCTTCATCATCATTACTCAACATTGAAATAAAGCTTTTTACTCTTAAGGCACAAATGTGGATCCATTTCATAAATGCTGGGTCAGATTCTGTCTAGCCATACGTGGACAACTAGTACAGACACAACTCAGGTAGGTGAACTCCCCAAATCCCCAAACCCACCCAGACAACATGCTTACTAAGGCAGCGTTGGTGGGACTACGGCTATGCTGTTCGTCGAGGAGCAACGGTCCGTTTAGGAGAGGCCCAGGCTTTATGTTGATTCATTACTCTATTAGGCCCTGTGACAGAGATAAGGACCAGCATGTTTTAAAGTGATAGCTGACTTCTGAGTTTTACCCATCACGCCACCATCACACCCACTGAGAGGGCTCCGTTAGTCAAACAACCAGACCACTGCTCCGTTTCTCCGTTCTCCCCCACTGCACTTCTTCTCAAGTCAATTACTAATGAAATGGATTTCCTTCATCGTCTCACAGAGAAATGGGAGAGAGCGAGATGGACTGGGCTGAAGTGTTTGGTAACTGGTGAAGACAGGAACTGAAAATATAACTTGTGAGGCCATTGTAAGTGTTATGACAAGTGTAACTTATAATACATTGTGTACCTTTCCCATGATATTGTTTTTCAGGAACATAATGAGCAATGGGGACTGCGGTATGATTAAGCTTGAGTCTGTGATTCCTCTAAACAGGAAGTGAAGAAACGGATCATACGGGGGAAAAAAGTACAGAAAGGTTCTGACAGATATTTAGGGATTTGTATGATTTTAAATAAGGAAAATATGCATGTTACATTATGACAAGGAGAAAGTCTATAATAACGAAACATACCATTCATATATTCCTATCAACAAATTAACTTCCTCCGGGATATAGTCAAAGGTTTGATAAAAATGAGAAAAAGGCTTGTCACATTGAGGCCACCATACAATAGTGTTCTGAGCTTGTTATTGTAGCAGCCTGCTAACAATATGAGATGCTTTGCTCTATCCTACATGCCTTTCTATTAGCATAATAAAGTCTGTCTTCTTTCGTCTCTTCTCTTGATGTTAAAAAGTCCCATGTGACAGAGCCTGAGAGGCAGCTAGAGGAGGGGAATAAAATCTGAATGTACTTCATATAATTAACAGCAGATTGATCCAATATGTTTTTCCACACTTGCTATAGACATACACATCTTAAAGTACCGTATATATTGGAAATAAAAACCCAGACAAGAGTAACAGTTTGATAGGTTCTGAAGCTAGACTTACAGTAGAAATCATTCTAGTTTTTCTACGATAACATAGATCAATTACATTTCAACAAAGAACCCTGGTCCCGAGTACACACAGGCTACACCTGGGAGCTTGGAATCTCTAGTCAGTTATTCTATGATTATGCTTGAGAAAGGTGTTTCTGCATAGTTTAAGACTGAAATTGTATTTTTTTCTAAGAATTTAATTGAGCAACTATCAGAAACATGCTAACAAGACTAAATTACTGTATTCACAGTACTATTTCACAGAATAAACATTGATGTACTGATTAAATGAATCCAATTTGCACAAAAAATAATGTTTTTGTTTTGTGTTGCCTGGCAGTGCTCAATTCGTGTCTCTGATGAAGAATCTAAGGCTGACAGAGATCCTGAGACATCTACAGTATAAGTCGGAGAACACAGAGATCCCGAGACATCTACAGTATAAGTCTGAGGACACAGAGATTCTGAGACATCTACAGTATAAGTCTGAGAACACAGAGATTCTGAGACATCTACAGCATAAGTCTGAGAACACAGAGAGTCTGAGACATCTACAGTATAAGTCTGAGAACACAGAGATTCTGAGACATCTACAGTATAAGTCTGAGAACACAGAGATTCTGAAACATCTACAGCATAAGTCTGAGGACACAGAGATTCTGAGACCTCTAAGGCATACGTCTGAGGACACAGAGATTCTGAGACATCTACAGTATAAGTCTGAGGACACAGAGATTCTGAGACATCTAAGGCATAAGTCTGAGAACACAGAGATTCTGAAACATCTACAGCATAAGTCTGAGGACACAGAGATTCTGAGACCTCTAAGGCATAAGTCTGAGGACACAGAGATTCTGAGACATCTACAGTATAAGTCTGAGAACACAGAGATTCTGAGACATCTAAGGCATAAGTCTGAGAACACAGATATTCTGAGACATCAAAGGAATAAGTCTGAGAACACAGAGATTCTGAGACATCTACAGGATAAGTCTGAGAACACAGAGATTCTGAGACATCTACAGCATAAGTCTGAGAACACAGAGAGTCTGAGACATCTACAGTATAAGTCTGAGAACACAGAGATTCTGAGACATCTACAGTATAAGTCTGAGGACACAGAGATTCTGAGACATCTACAGTATAAGTCTGAGAACACAGAGATTCTGAGACATCTACAGCATAAGTCTGAGAACACAGAGAGTCTGAGACATCTACAGTATAAGTCTGAGAACACAGAGATTCTGAGACATCTACAGTATAAGTCTGAGAACACAGAGATTCTGAAACATCTACAGCATAAGTCTGAGGACACAGAGATTCTGAGACCTCTAAGGCATACGTCTGAGGACACAGAGATTCTGAGACATCTACAGTATAAGTCTGAGGACACAGAGATTCTGAGACATCTAAGGCATAAGTCTGAGAACACAGAGATTCTGAAACATCTACAGCATAAGTCTGAGGACACAGAGATTCTGAGACCTCTAAGGCATAAGTCTGAGGACACAGAGATTCTGAGACATCTACAGTATAAGTCTGAGAACACAGAGATTCTGAGACATCTAAGGCATAAGTCTGAGAACACAGATATTCTGAGACATCAAAGGCATAAGTCTGAGAACACAGAGATTCTGAGACATCTACAGGATAAGTCTGAGAACACAGAGATTCTGAGACATCTAAGGCATAAGTCTGAGAACATAGAGATTCTGAGACATCTAAGGCATAAGTCTGAGGACACCGAGATTCTGAGACATCTACAGTATAAGTCTGAGGACACAGAGATTCTGAGACATCTACAGTATAAGTCTGAGAACACAGAGATTCTGAGACATCTAAGGCATAAGTCTGAGAACACAGAGATTCTGAGACATCTAAGGCATAAGTCTGAGAACACAGAGATTCTGAGACATCTAAGGCATAAGTCTGAGAACACAGAGATTCTGAGACATCTACAGTATAAGTCTGAGGACACAGAGATTCTGAGACATCTACAGTATAAGTCTGAGGACACCGAGATTCTGAGACATCTACAGTATAAGTCTGAGGACACAGATTCTGAGACATCTACAGTATAAGTCTGAGGACACCGAGATTCTGAGACATCTACAGTATAAGTCTGAGGACACAGAGATTCTGAGACATCTACAGTATAAGTCTGAGGACACAGAGATTCTGAGACATCTAAGGCATAAGTCTGAGGACACCGAGATTCTGAGACATCTACAGTATAAGTCTGAGGACACAGAGATTCTGAGACATCTACAGTATAAGTCTGAGAACACAGAGATTCTGAGACATCTAAGGCATAAGTCTGAGAACACAGAGATTCTGAGACATCTATAGTATAAGTCTGAGAACACAGAGATTCTGAGACATCTAAGGCATAAGTCTGAGAACATAGAGATTCTGAGACATCTAAGGCATAAGTCTGAGGACACAGAGATTATGAGACATCTACAGCATAAGTCTGAGAACACAGAGATTATGAGACATCTACAGTATAAGTCTGAGAACACAGAGATTCTGAAACATCTACAGTATAAGTCTGAGAACACAGAGATTCTGAGACATCTAAGGCATAAGTCTGAGAACACAGAGATTCTGAGACATCTACAGTATAAGTCTGAGAACACAGAGATTCTGAGACATCTAAGGCATAAGTCTGAGAACATAGAGATTCTGAGACATCTAAGGCATAAGTCTGAGGACACAGAGATTATGAGACATCTACAGCATAAGTCTGAGAACACAGAGATTATGAGACATCTACAGTATAAGTCTGAGGACACAGAGATTATGAGACATCTACAGTATAAGTCTGAGAACACAGAGATTATGAGACATCTAAGGCATAAGTCTGAGAACATAGAGATTCTGAGACATCTAAGGCATAAGTCTGAGAACACAGAGATTCTGAAACATCTACAGTATAAGTCTGAGAACACAGAGATTCTGAGACATTCTGAGACATCTACAGCATAAGTCTGAGAACACAGAGATTCTGAAACATCTACAGTATAAGTCTGAGAACACAGAGATTCTGAGAACTCTAAGGCATAAGTCTGAGAACACAGAGATTCTGAAACATCTACAGTATAAGTCTGAGAACACAGAGATTCTGAGACCTCTAAGGCATAAGTCTGAGAACACAGAGATTCTGAGACCTCTACAGTATAAATCTGAGAACACAGAGATTCTGAGACATCTACAGCATAAGTCTGAGGACACAGAGATTCTGAGACATCTACAGTATAAGTCTGAGAACACAGAGATTCTGAGACATCTACAGTATAAGTCTGAGAACACAGAGATTCTGAGACCTCTACAGTATAAGTCTGAGAACACAGAGATTCTGAGACCTCACCATACTCCTGTGCTACAGGATTTTGAATCTGCACTCTTAAAGGGAAGTAATAACACATCGCATTTCATCTGCAACTACACCACCTTAACGCCTTCGCAGGAAGTCAAGTTAACCGTCTTTGGTCCTCAGGTAATGTCAGAGAGAGAAACAAACTGAATGGATGTGAAGTCTACTAAAGAAACCCCAAAAAAAGAAAGCACTTTGTAGATAATTAGAACAAAGCCAACAATTGAAGTATAAACATTTGGGAAAAATGTTGATGTATAAAATGTTTAAAAAGTAGATAGCATAACATCATTGTTTGCTGTTTCAGCCTTGGCCAATATGGAGAAATGGCCATGACAGAAAGCATAGAAATTGGAATTTATTCAAATGAAAAGGTGTTTTCAAATTGTTATGATTGTACATTTTAGGGCCATTTGTATTTGAACTTATTGCTTTGCAGAGAAAAGGAATGGTCGCAACTTAGACTCACCATTCAAAAAAACAGATTTTGTCTATATTGACATCGGTCTATGAACTAGCTATAACATTTGGTCCCTGGCACAAGTTGTTGTTGTTTTTTGACAGCGTGTAGCATTGTCTGACAAGAGCCATACCTCCTCTGACCGTATGTTAGTAAACACTGCATTACTGCTTCTACCCAGGAAGACACAAGGCTCAAACAGGTGGATTAGAGCTCCAGAGGAAGAAGACACTAAAAACAGAAGTTAATCTAAAAGCCGTTGTAGCTACGTTTATTCATACAATGCCTCAGATATGCTAGTGGGGGTAGTCCAGATTTCAACTCCATAAATATAATGTTTTTGTTCAATCTAGATTAACTGTTGCTAATTGAAGATACTGTATAATGCACATTTAAATATGTAGCCTAATGTTGAGTTGCAACTGAGGCAGCTTCATGTGTAATTTGAATGACCAAATAAGATCAATCAAATAAAATAAATGACCAGAACGTCACTGCTCAGCAAGCTGGTGTGTGTCCATAGCATCTGCTGAGTTGGTACGTCTTCTAATGTACAACAGCCTATGTGAGCATTTATGTGAAAGAAACAAGCTATAAAGAAAGTGTGAGAGCACCTGTGTGAGAGTGTAATGCCCGAGTGCAGACAGTTAATGATGACAATTTAAAATGTTGATAAGCTAGCCGTTTCCATTGGCCAGCCAAGCCAGACGCATCCAGGAAGTCACCTATCTAATAGATGCCACATGATATTAATGCACAGAGGCACTGCCTGTAACCTAGCAGCTAAGGAGCAATCAATCACCCACACAGCATTGCTTTCTTCTGATAAATACCCTCTCCCTGGCCAGGTAGCAGGACTACTGGGCAGGTTAGTGTTTTTTTGTCATGAATATTGTTCTGGAGGCAGCTCTGCAGAGCAGTCACAGCAACAAAGTCATAAAACCTAACCCTAACCACACTGGTAACACTAATGCCTGTCCCTAACCTTTAAAAGCTTATTTTTGTTTTCATTCATTTTTACCAAAGAGTCAATTTTGAATTTGCAGCTTGCCCATCTAATGGAAATCACTCAATTCTGCCTCCAGGACAAGATTCATGACAATAAACATCAACCTGCAGTTAATGATCTCCAAAGCAGTCAACCAGAGGCCTCCTATTAATAATTTAGTCCCTCCACCATGCCGCGGAGATACCTTACAATATTTCCAGTGTTCCTTTGGCCCAGTGCCACTGCAGAAACCTGCTCCTTGTGGCTCACTCACTTTACATGGAGAGGATCCCATCTGCATCACACCGCTCTCCTGTAGACCAGTAGGCTACTTTACTGCACCACAGAGTTACTGTACGTGAAGAATCAGACAACGACGGTTCACTAGGTTGTCAAGTTGTAAAATGTGTGTGAGGAAACAAAGATGTGTTCGATGTTTAATTATTCATGAACAGTAGTGTTAATAAGATTGGTTGTGCTTCATTGAGGTGCTGCATGAAGTTGATATGATGTGGTTGTCTGTCTGCCTGGGTTCAGGGGTGTTTGATGGAGTAAAGGGAGAGAGGAGAAGAGAGGTGACAAAGGTGATGATAGCAAAGCAACAGTCCATCACACAGTACAGAAACTCCCTTTCTCAGAACAACAGTCCATCACACAGCACAGGAACTCCCTTTCTCAGAACAACAGTCCATCACACAGTACAGGAACTCCCTTTCTCAGAACAACAGTCCATCACACAGTACAGGAACTCCCTTTCTCAGAACAACAGTCCATCACACAGTACAGGAACTCCCTTTCTCAGAACAACAGTCCATCACACAGTACAGGAACTCCCTTTCTCAGAACAACAGTCCATCACACAGTACAGGAACTCTCTTTCTCAGAACAAAAGTCCATCACACAGTACAGGAACACCCTTTGTATCCCAGCATTCTAGCCCGATGATTCTAGCCTCATGTACTATGCATAAACATATGGAACTTTCTGAATCCCTTAGGTCTGTGTCATCTGAAACATACGGATATATGGAAATATAACAAACTAACCAAATAAAGAGTTCATTATTCATTGACTAGTAATTAACACAGCGTACAGATTTTACCCTGTTCCTGTTTTTCTTTCATATTTTAAAAGATCCTCAAAGGTTGCACAACACTGGACATCACATCTGTAATCATAAAACCAGTAACCACTGGTGCTTCTCTCTAGCTCTCTTTCTCACTCTCTCCATCCACCAAGCCCACACAGTTCAATCGCTTTTTTTCACTCAGAGAAAGGGGGATGGGTTGGTAAGGGGAGGACGGACAGAAGGGGGGAGTGAATTCTAAGTGGGTCACGTGGGATACCCCCCCCCCCCCCCCCCCCCCCCCTCCCTCCTCTGCCTCCATACTACAGCGGCTGATTCTCCTCCTGCTGCAAAACAACGAAGCAGAGCAGAGAGGACAGGACAGGAGCTGGACAGAGAGAGGGAGAGAGAAAGTAAAAGGAAGAGAGAGGGAGGAGTGTTTTCTTCCTCGAGACTCAGGATCATGTTCTTCTGCAGCCATTTTCAGAAACCATGAGTGCTCCCTCCCTCTCTGTCTCTCTCCGTCAGACTGCCTAGCAACATGCGGGACTAGCCACAGCACTATCAACACAGCTCTGCTGTCTCTTACTGCTTTCTTTTAGCGGAGCATCCTGAGAAGAAGACATGCACACCGGAGCAGAGAACGCAAGGTGAAGGATTCCGTTTTATTTTCGGACACATTGCAAAAGGGAAGTGGGGAGAGGAAGAGAGACAGAGCGAGAGAGAGAGAGAGACCATTGGAGAGATAGGAAAAAAGAGAGGGGGGCTTTAGTGCATAACTGAGACCAAGGATCAAGAAGAGGAAAGGGGAGGAGGAAGAGAGGAGAGAAAGAGCCCTAAACCCGAAAGGCTTGGTGACGCAGAGGAAGAGAGGAGATGACGGAGACTCTGGAATGCACTGTGACAGATGGACGGATGTTACGCCAACAATAATCCATTAGGCAGACAGGGTGGAAGAGTACATTACCCCAGATTCCAGAGAAGAGGGACAGTGATGGCGTACCGAGTGTGCCGACAGACGGCACCAGCAATCACACAGTCCGTCTGCCAGCTGCAGGAGGAGGTATGTACAGTACTACATGTTTCATCAGCTCTGGCACTCAACCTCCCTCTATCCAGTCTTCTCTTTCCATCATCCTCTTGTCTCTGTCCCATCCTCCCCTCTCTCTCTCACATCCATCTATCCATCCCCTCTCTCTCTCTCTCTCTCTCTCTCTCTCTCTCTCTCTCTCTCTCTCTCTCTCTCTCTCACATCCATCTATCCATCCTTCCCTCTCTCTCTCACATCCATCTATCCATCCTCCCCCCTCTCTCTCTCTCTCTCTCACATCCATCTATCCATCCTCCCCTCTCTCTCTCACATCCATCTATCCATCCTCTTCCCTCAGCATAGCCAGGCTTACAGCTCTGTTGTTTCCAGACCTCTCAAAAACATTACCTGGCTGATCCAATGATTGATGCTGGCACGCCGGGCAGATCTCATTGATCCAATTCAATTAACACTGTCTCTAACCCCATGCATCATGTCCATCCCACTGACTGGGAAGTTGGCACACCAGCCCAGATGCATCGCGAAAGCTAATTGCTGAGGTGGATATTTAAAATGCATGGGGTTTGGCTCTTCATGGGGCGGTCCCCTGGACTATGAAACTTTGATAGGATCTCCTTTTTAAAGCACATCGTGAAAAAGACACACACACACACACACACACACAGCCCAACACAGTAGTTTAACTGATGAGACACACACACAGCCCAACACAGCAGTTTAACTGATGAGACACACACACACAGCCTAACAAAGCAGTTTAACTGATGAGACACACACACACACACAGCAGGTTAACTGATGAGACACACACACAGCCCAACACAGCAGTTTAACTGATGAGACACACACACACAGCCCAACACAGCAGTTTAACTGATGAGACACACACACAGCCCAACACAGCAGTTTAACTGATGAGACACACACACAGCCCAACACAGCAGTTTAACTGATGAGACACACACACAGCCCAACACAGTAGTTTAACTGATGAGACACACAGCCCAACACAGCAGTTTAACTGATGAGACACACACACACAGCTCAACACAGCAGGTTAACTGATGAGACACACACACACAGCCTAACAAAGCAGTTTAACTGATGAGACACACACACAGCCCAACACAGCAGTTTAACTGATGAGACACACACACAGCCCAACACAGCAGTTTAACTGATGAGACACACACACACAGCCTAACAAAGCAGTTTAACTGATGAGACACACACACACACAGCAGGTTAACTGATGAGACACACACACAGCCCAACACAGCAGTTTAACTGATGAGACACACACACAGCCCAACACAGCAGTTTAACTGATGAGACACACACACACACAGCAGGTTAACTGATGAGACACACACACAGCCCAACACAGCAGTTTAACTGATGAGACACACACACACAGCCCAACACAGCAGTTTAACTGATGAGACACACACACACACACAGCCCAACACAGTAGTTTAACTGATGAGACACACACACACAGCCCAACACAGCAGTTTAACTGATGAGACACACACACAGCCCAACACAGCAGTTTAACTGATGAGACACACACACAGCCCAACACAGCAGTTTAACTGATGAGACACACACACAGCCCAACACAGTAGTTTAACTGATGAGACACACACACAGCCCAACACAGCAGTTTAACTGATGAGACACACACACACAGCTCAACACAGCAGGTTAACTGATGAGACACACACACACACAGCCTAACAAAGCAGTTTAACTGATGAGACACACACACAGCCCAACACAGCAGTTTAACTGATGAGACACACACACAGCCCAACACAGCAGTTTAACTGATGAGACACACACACACAGCTCAACACAGCAGGTTAACTGATGAGACACACACACACAGCCCAACACAGCAGTTTAACTGATGAGACACACACACACAGCCCAACACAGCAGTTTAACTGATGAGACACACACACACAGCCCAACACAGCAGTTTAACTGATGAGACACACACAGCCCAACACAGCAGGTTAACTGATGAGACACACACACAGCCCAACACAGCAGGTTAACTGATGAGACACACACACACAGCCCAACACAGCAGTTTAACTGATGAGACACACACACAGCCCAACACAGCAGCTTCACCTGCATACCATTGCCCACCAAACAGTCCAACTCAGATCACGTATTCTCTTTACTTCACACAATTCTTACCAAGCGACACCCATTCTGAGGGTTTTCTGTATAACTCAGAACTACTAATACAGTATCACAATATCACAAAACCCCTCCGAGTTGCTACGTTCTGAATATGATTTGATAAGCAGGCATCCGATATGATGGTGAGTACATTAGATAAGGGTTTGTGTGCAGGGAGGCTCGGGTGGCCTGGCCTAGATTTGACCAGCGCCTCGGCCATGAAGTGTAGAAACACCCTGTCTATCCAGTAACATTAACCCATTCACAACCCTGTCTATACAGTAACATTAACCCATTCACAACCCTGTCTATACAGTAACATTAACCCATTCACAACCCGGTCTATCCAGTAACATTAACCCATTCACAACCCTGTCTATACAGTAACATTAACTCATTCACAACCCTGTCTATCCAGTAACATTAACCCATTCACAACCCGGTCTATCCAGTAACATTAACCCATTCACAACCCGGTCTATCCAGTAACATTAACCCATTCACAACCCTGTCTATCCAGAGAGAGAGAGAGAGAGAGGTCTTCACCAGACCCTCCAGGTCCATTGAGTGGTGAAAGAGAGTGGAGGTGTACATTTACCAGCACCTCATATTAAAAGAATCCTCACTCTGAAGGAAGCACAGTCTGCAATCCCCAGGACATTCCTTATGTTAAAAAAAAATGGAATATCTCAATAGGAACCTGAGAACTCAACTGACAGAGGACAGAATGGAAAACTACAAAGGAAGCTGGGTAAATTCAATCAGACTCAAATACACCCCACTGGGCACACACTGGTTGAATCAACGTTATTTCCACGTCATTTCAATGAAATGACATGGAATAAACATTAAATTGACGTCTGTGGCCAGTGCTTACAATAGACTTACAAGACTTGAACGTCGCTGTAAAGGTTGTTCCGCTCTAAAAGGATGATGGTAATAACAAGCCACTAAGTTATTTATAACCATGACAACAGATTCAAATCAAAGCCTTTATATGTGAGAGCGAAGGAGTCTGAGGGTACAGCATGAGATTTCACTAATTCCTTTAGACCCGTTCTGGAGCAGCCACACACACACACACACACACACACACACGAAGGGAGATGAAGACTTTAGATGGTAGTTTAGTTATTTCTGTTAGAAGCCAGCACCGGATGGAAAGACCATTAAAGCTATTCTTAGGAACAACGGCATGTTCCTACGCGTGTGTTAAAGTTTAGTGTTAACTGTGCTAACTGACTGCTCAATGCTTTTGCCTCAGACTGACTCTGAATGAGTCTGGATGTAACAATTGGGGCATGCAGCCATAGCATTGTGTTACAGTCTTAGGGTTCTATTAAATCAGATCCGCTTTAGCCGACATCCGCATAGCGGTCGTTTTGGTGGTGTCGGAGGTGGAACTGTGTTAGAGCTGTCAAATCCACAAGAGGCTCCTGGCATTATACCTAAAGTGGACATTGCGATTGGCTGCACGGAGTCGCATGAACAGAAATTCCATGCAGCCTTGTTTACAAGTTGGAGCACTGGAATGTGAGGTGTAATCCGATTTGACCAGCCTGATCACTAGAAATAGACTTTGAATTCCAGATGTTTGAAAAGGTCCTGAGAACGTAGATATAAAAAGATAAGAACAATGATTGGCCAGCACTGGGCGAACCAAAGTCCTAACCTTAACCACTCAGAATGAATACCTAAATGGTTAACATTTAACACTGTAACAACGCTGAATTAATGCATCAAAAATAGACGTTCATCCATAATATGTCGGATTTTGAAAAGGAAACTATTAGATCTTGTTGGATTTTATTTTTATTTAACTAGGCAAGTCAGTTGAGAACAAATTCTTATTTACAATGACGGCCTACCCCCGGACAAACCCGGACGTCGCTGGGGCAATTGGGACTCCCAATCACGGCCGTATGTGATACAGCCTGGATTCAAACCAGGGACTGGTGCTTCTTGCACTGAGATGCAGTGCCTTAGACCGCTACACAACTCGGGAGCCCACAGGATTTGACAGCTCCAACACATCAGCAATGCGGGTGTCGGCTACCCCCGGTTAACTTCTGATCTGATTTAATCTAGGCCTTAACGTGTACACATATTGGAGATTCATGAGAAAGCTTTATCAAAACACATATCCCAGTAATGGTTTATGTACCTGAGAATAGTAGGATTTGTGTCTTAAAAACAAGTCTAGTTGAATGATCAGCTGGGCGGATGTCAGCGGTATCTGTCTGGTATACAGTCAAATAAAACATTACCGTCCAGAGACTTTTGTTTTGCCAACATCTTTGTTTTGGCCTCTATATACAAACAGCACGCAGCTCCCTATTAAATATCAGAAGGCCTTTGAAAGAGTGCCAATGACAACTATGAAACAAAGAGCGATCGATACTCTGTCGAGGCTTGCAGCTATCAAATCAGCGTTTATTGGTCACGTATACAGATCTGAAAGTGTTACAGCAGGTGCAGTGAAATGCTTGTGTTACTAGCTCCAACAGTACAGTATAATGTATTGTGTTACTAGCTCCAACAGTACAGTAGAATGTATTGTGTTACTAGCTCCAACAGTATAGTATAATGTATTGTGTTACTAGCTCCAACAGTACAGTAGAATGTATTGTGTTACTAGCTCCAACAGTACAGTAGGATGTATTGTGTTACTAGCTCCAACAGTGCAGTGAAATGTCTTGTGTTACTAGCTCCAACAGTACAGTATAATGTATTGTGTTACTAGCTCCAACAGTACAGTAGAATGTATTGTGTTACTAGCTCCAACAGTACAGTAGAATGTATTGTGTTACTAGCTCCAACAGTGCAGTGAAATGTCTTGTGTTACTAGCTCCAACAGTACAGTAGAATGTATTGTGTTACTAGCTCCAACAGTACAGTAGAATGTATTGTGTTACTAGCTCCAACAGTGCAGTGAAATGTCTTGTGTTACTAGCTCCAACAGTGCAGTAGAATGTATTGTGTTACTAGCTCCAACAGTACAGTAGAATGTATTGTGTTACTAGCTCCAACAGTGCAGTGAAATGCCTTGTGTTACTAGCTCCAACAGTGCAGTGAAATGCCTTGTGTTACTAGCTCCAACAGTATAGTATAATGTATTGTGTTACTAGCTCCAACAGTATAGTATAATGTATTGTGTTACTAGCTCCAACAGTACAGTAGAATGTATTGTGTTACTAGCTCCAACAGTACAGTAGAATGTATTGTGTTACTAGCTCCAACAGTACAGTAGAATGTCTTGTGTTACTAGCTCCAACAGTATAGTATAATGTATTGTGTTACTAGCTCCAACAGTACAGTAGAATGTATTGTGTTACTAGCTCCAACAGTATAGTATAATGTATTGTGTTACTAGCTCCAACAGTACAGTAGAATGTATTGTGTTACTAGCTCCAACAGTAGAGTAGAATGTATTGTGTTACTAGCTCCAACAGTGCAGTGAAATGCTTGTGTTACTAGCTCCAACAGTATAGTATAATGTATTGTGTTACTAGCTCCAACAGTACAGTAGAATGTATTGTGTTACTAGCTCCAACAGTATAGTATAATGTATTGTGTTACTAGCTCCAACAGTACAGTAGAATGTATTGTGTTACTAGCTCCAACAGTACAGTAGAATGTATTGTGTTACTAGCTCCAACAGTGCAGTGAAATGCTTGTGTTACTAGCTCCAACAGTACAGTATAATGTATTGTGTTACTAGCTCCAACAGTATAGTATAATGTATTGTGTTACTAGCTCCAACAGTACAGTAGAATGTATTGTGTTACTAGCTCCAACAGTACAGTAGAATGTATTGTGTTACTAGCTCCAACAGTACAGTATAATGTCTTGTGTTACTAGCTCCAACAGTACAGTAGAATGTCTTGTGTTACTAGCTCCAACAGTACAGTAGAATGTATTGTGTTACTAGCTCCAACAGTACAGTAGAATGTATTGTGTTACTAGCTCCAACAGTACAGTAGAATGTATTGTGTTACTAGCTCCAACAGTACAGTAGAATGTCTTGTGTTACTAGCTCCAACAGTACAGTAGAATGTATTGTGTTACTAGCTCCAACAGTACAGTAGAATGTATTGTGTTACTAGCTCCAACAGTACAGTAGAATGTATTGTGTTACTAGCTCCAACAGTACAGTATAATGTATTGTGTTACTAGCTCCAACAGTACAGTAGAATGTCTTGTGTTACTAGCGCCAACAGTACAGTATAATGTATTGTGTTACTAGCTCCAACAGTACAGTATAATGTATTGTGTTACTAGCTCCAACAGTACAGTAGAATGTATTGTGTTACTAGCTCCAACAGTACAGTAGAATGTATTGTGTTACTAGCTCCAACAGTACAGTAGAATGTATTGTGTTACTAGCGCCAACAGTACAGTAGAATGTCTTGTGTTACTAGCTCCAACAGTACAGTATAATGTATTGTGTTACTAGCTCCAACAGTACAGTATAATGTATTGTGTTACTAGCTCCAACAGTACAGTAGAATGTCTTGTGTTACTAGCTCCAACAGTACAGTATAATGTATTGTGTTACTAGCTCCAACAGTACAGTAGAATGTCTTGTGTTACTAGCTCCAACAGTACAGTATAATGTATTGTTTTACTAGCTCCAACAGTACAGTAGAATGTCTTGTTTTACTAGCTCCAACAGTACAGTAGAATGTCTTGTGTTACTAGCTCCAACAGTACAGTAGAATGTATTGTGTTACTAGCTCCAACAGTACAGTAGAATGTATTGTGTTACTAGCTCCAACAGTACAGTAGAATGTCTTGTTTTACTAGCTCCAACAGTACAGTAGAATGTATTGTGTTACTAGCTCCAACAGTACAGTAGAATGTCTTGTTTTACTAGCTCCAACAGTACAGTAGAATGTATTGTGTTACTAGCTCCAACAGTACAGTAGAATGTATTGTGTTACTAGCTCCAACAGTACAGTAGAATGTATTGTGTTACTAGCTCCAACAGTACAGTAGAATGTCTTGTGTTACTAGCTCCAACAGTACAGTAGAATGTCTTGTGTTACTAGCTCCAACAGTACAGTATAATGTATTGTGTTACTAGCTCCAACAGTACAGTAGAATGTCTTGTTTTACTAGCTCCAACAGTACAGTAGAATGTCTTGTTTTACTAGCTCCAACAGTACAGTAGAATGTATTGTGTTACTAGCTCCAACAGTACAGTAGAATGTATTGTGTTACTAGCTCCAACAGTACAGTAGAATGTATTGTGTTACTAGCTCCAACAGTATAGTAGAATGTCTTGTGTTACTAGCTCCAACAGTACAGTAGAATGTATTGTGTTACTAGCTCCAACAGTACAGTGTAATGTATTGTGTTACTAGCTCCAACAGTATAGTAGAATGTCTTGTGTTACTAGCTCCAACAGTACAGTATAATGTATTGTGTTACTAGCTCCAACAGTATAGTATAATGTATTGTGTTACTAGCTCCAACAGTGCAGTGAAATGCTTGTGTTACTAGCTCCAACAGTATAGTATAATGTATTGTGTTACTAGTTCCAACAGTACAGTATAATGTATTGTGTTACTAGCTCCAACAGTGCAGTAGAATGTATTGTGTTACTAGCTCCAACAGTACAGTAGAATGTATTGTGTTACTAGTTCCAACAGTACAGTATAATGTATTGTGTTACTAGCTCCAACAGTACAGTAGAATGTCTTGTGTTACTAGCTCCAACAGTACAGTAGAATGTATTGTGTTACTAGCTCCAACAGTACAGTAGAATGTCTTGTGTTACTAGCTCCAACAGTACAGTAGAATGTATTGTGTTACTAGCTCCAACAGTACAGTAGAATGTATTGTGTTACTAGCTCCAACAGTACAGTAGAATGTATTGTGTTACTAGCTCCAACAGTACAGTAGAATGTATTGTGTTACTAGCTCCAACAGTACAGTAGAATGTATTGTGTTACTAGCTCCAACAGTACAGTAGAATGTCTTGTGTTACTAGCTCCAACAGTACAGTAGAATGTATTGTGTTACTAGCTCCAACAGTACAGTAGAATGTATTGTGTTACTAGCTCCAACAGTACAGTAGAATGTATTGTGTTACTAGCTCCAACAGTACAGTAGAATGTATTGTGTTACTAGCTCCAACAGTATAGTAGAATGT
Organism: Oncorhynchus mykiss; assembly: GCF_013265735.2. Lineage (NCBI taxonomy): Eukaryota > Metazoa > Chordata > Actinopteri > Salmoniformes > Salmonidae > Oncorhynchus > Oncorhynchus mykiss. The sequence goes on along the minus strand of NC_048569.1, from coordinate 90,375,002 downwards.
CTTGTGTTACTAGCTCCAACAGTACAGTAGAATGTATTGTGTTACTAGCTCCAACAGTACAGTAGAATGTCTTGTTTTACTAGCTCCAACAGTACAGTAGAATGTATTGTGTTACTAGCTCCAACAGTACAGTAGAATGTATTGTGTTACTAGCTCCAACAGTACAGTAGGATGTATTGTGTTACTAGCTCCAACAGTACAGTAGAATGTATTGTGTTACTAGCTCCAACAGTACAGTAGAATGTCTTGTGTTACTAGCTCCAACAGTACAGTATAATGTATTGTGTTACTAGCTCCAACAGTACAGTAGAATGTATTGTGTTACTAGCTCCAACAGTGCAGTGAAATGCCTTGTGTTACTAGCTCCAACAGTGCAGTGAAATGCCTTGTGTTACTAGCTCCAACAGTATAGTATAATGTATTGTGTTACTAGCTCCAACAGTATAGTATAATGTATTGTGTTACTAGCTCCAACAGTACAGTAGAATGTATTGTGTTACTAGCTCCAACAGTACAGTAGAATGTATTGTGTTACTAGCTCCAACAGTACAGTAGAATGTCTTGTGTTACTAGCTCCAACAGTATAGTATAATGTATTGTGTTACTAGCTCCAACAGTACAGTAGAATGTATTGTGTTACTAGCTCCAACAGTATAGTATAATGTATTGTGTTACTAGCTCCAACAGTACAGTAGAATGTATTGTGTTACTAGCTCCAACAGTAGAGTAGAATGTATTGTGTTACTAGCTCCAACAGTGCAGTGAAATGCTTGTGTTACTAGCTCCAACAGTATAGTATAATGTATTGTGTTACTAGCTCCAACAGTACAGTAGAATGTATTGTGTTACTAGCTCCAACAGTATAGTATAATGTATTGTGTTACTAGCTCCAACAGTACAGTAGAATGTATTGTGTTACTAGCTCCAACAGTACAGTAGAATGTATTGTGTTACTAGCTCCAACAGTGCAGTGAAATGCTTGTGTTACTAGCTCCAACAGTACAGTATAATGTATTGTGTTACTAGCTCCAACAGTATAGTATAATGTATTGTGTTACTAGCTCCAACAGTACAGTAGAATGTATTGTGTTACTAGCTCCAACAGTACAGTAGAATGTATTGTGTTACTAGCTCCAACAGTACAGTATAATGTCTTGTGTTACTAGCTCCAACAGTACAGTAGAATGTCTTGTGTTACTAGCTCCAACAGTACAGTAGAATGTATTGTGTTACTAGCTCCAACAGTACAGTAGAATGTATTGTGTTACTAGCTCCAACAGTACAGTAGAATGTATTGTGTTACTAGCTCCAACAGTACAGTAGAATGTCTTGTGTTACTAGCTCCAACAGTACAGTAGAATGTATTGTGTTACTAGCTCCAACAGTACAGTAGAATGTATTGTGTTACTAGCTCCAACAGTACAGTAGAATGTATTGTGTTACTAGCTCCAACAGTACAGTATAATGTATTGTGTTACTAGCTCCAACAGTACAGTAGAATGTCTTGTGTTACTAGCGCCAACAGTACAGTATAATGTATTGTGTTACTAGCTCCAACAGTACAGTATAATGTATTGTGTTACTAGCTCCAACAGTACAGTAGAATGTATTGTGTTACTAGCTCCAACAGTACAGTAGAATGTATTGTGTTACTAGCTCCAACAGTACAGTAGAATGTATTGTGTTACTAGCGCCAACAGTACAGTAGAATGTCTTGTGTTACTAGCTCCAACAGTACAGTATAATGTATTGTGTTACTAGCTCCAACAGTACAGTATAATGTATTGTGTTACTAGCTCCAACAGTACAGTAGAATGTCTTGTGTTACTAGCTCCAACAGTACAGTATAATGTATTGTGTTACTAGCTCCAACAGTACAGTAGAATGTCTTGTGTTACTATCTCCAACAGTACAGTATAATGTATTGTTTTACTAGCTCCAACAGTACAGTAGAATGTCTTGTTTTACTAGCTCCAACAGTACAGTAGAATGTCTTGTGTTACTAGCTCCAACAGTACAGTAGAATGTATTGTGTTACTAGCTCCAACAGTACAGTAGAATGTATTGTGTTACTAGCTCCAACAGTACAGTAGAATGTCTTGTTTTACTAGCTCCAACAGTACAGTAGAATGTATTGTGTTACTAGCTCCAACAGTACAGTAGAATGTCTTGTTTTACTAGCTCCAACAGTACAGTAGAATGTCTTGTTTTACTAGCTCCAACAGTACAGTAGAATGTATTGTGTTACTAGCTCCAACAGTACAGTAGAATGTATTGTGTTACTAGCTCCAACAGTACAGTAGAATGTATTGTGTTACTAGCTCCAACAGTGTAGTAGAATGTCTTGTGTTACTAGCTCCAACAGTACAGTAGAATGTATTGTGTTACTAGCTCCAACAGTACAGTGTAATGTATTGTGTTACTAGCTCCAACAGTATAGTAGAATGTCTTGTGTTACTAGCTCCAACAGTACAGTATAATGTATTGTGTTACTAGCTCCAACAGTATAGTATAATGTATTGTGTTACTAGCTCCAACAGTGCAGTGAAATGCTTGTGTTACTAGCTCCAACAGTATAGTATAATGTATTGTGTTACTAGTTCCAACAGTACAGTATAATGTATTGTGTTACTAGCTCCAACAGTGCAGTAGAATGTATTGTGTTACTAGCTCCAACAGTACAGTAGAATGTATTGTGTTACTAGTTCCAACAGTACAGTATAATGTATTGTGTTACTAGCTCCAACAGTACAGTAGAATGTCTTGTGTTACTAGCTCCAACAGTACAGTAGAATGTATTGTGTTACTAGCTCCAACAGTACAGTAGAATGTCTTGTGTTACTAGCTCCAACAGTACAGTAGAATGTATTGTGTTACTAGCTCCAACAGTACAGTAGAATGTATTGTGTTACTAGCTCCAACAGTACAGTAGAATGTATTGTGTTACTAGCTCCAACAGTACAGTAGAATGTATTGTGTTACTAGCTCCAACAGTACAGTAGAATGTATTGTGTTACTAGCTCCAACAGTACAGTAGAATGTCTTGTGTTACTAGCTCCAACAGTACAGTAGAATGTATTGTGTTACTAGCTCCAACAGTACAGTAGAATGTATTGTGTTACTAGCTCCAACAGTACAGTAGAATGTATTGTGTTACTAGCTCCAACAGTACAGTAGAATGTATTGTGTTACTAGCTCCAACAGTATAGTAGAATGTCTTGTGTTACTAGCTCCAACAGTACAGTAGAATGTATTGTGTTACTAGCTCCAACAGTACAGTAGAATGTCTTGTTTTACTAGCTCCAACAGTACAGTAGAATGTATTGTGTTACTAGCTCCAACAGTACAGTAGAATGTATTGTGTTACTAGCTCCAACAGTACAGTAGGATGTATTGTGTTACTAGCTCCAACAGTACAGTAGAATGTATTGTGTTACTAGCTCCAACAGTACAGTAGAATGTCTTGTGTTACTAGCTCCAACAGTACAGTATAATGTATTGTGTTACTAGCTCCAACAGTACAGTATAATGTATTGTGTTACTAGCTCCAACAGTACAGTAGAATGTATTGTGTTACTAGCTCCAACAGTACAGTATAATGTATTGTGTTACTAGCTCCAACAGTACAGTAGAATGTATTGTGTTACTAGCTCCAACAGTACAGTAGAATGTATTGTGTTACTAGCTCCAACAGTACAGTAGAATGTACTGTGTTACTAGCTCCAACAGTACAGTAGAATGTATTGTGTTACTAGCTCCAACAGTACAGTAGAATCTCTTGCAAATACAGTAGAAATACACACAAAAAATGATCACGGCAAGAAATCAGGAAATAACAACCCACAGTAGATACATTACAGTGAGCATGTGTCAGAGTCCACAATAGAAATACGTGGTGTGTTGAGACAGTATATCATTTGGACAGAAAATGGTATGTTCAGTAGTAGGTAAATTAGGATGAGCTATGAATACAGTATATACATCAGGGATGGCCAACTCCAGTCCTCAGGGGCCTGATTGCTGATAATAAGTCACCATCAACATATTGCCCTATGAACTCAGATACGTTGGAAGACTTGTGTACAATGTTAATCTTTGATCTCAGTTTGGCTGTCCAAGAAAATAAAAACTAAATATAGAATATTTGGACATGTAGGCTTTGGTATTTAATTCCATATCACCATTAAATGGTGGCTAGCATTAGCATTAGCATTAGGCTAGGTGAGATTTGAGGCGCGTCAGTCACTAGCTGGATTCTAATATTTTCATGCAGTCTTTGAGATTATTGACCGCAGTGGAACAACTGGGGCCTCAATTAGCACCGATGTAACTAATTGACTAGCGTGGAAGTGACTGTGATGGGAGGCAAAGAAATAAATTAAATGAATGGAGTGGCACGTTCAGCAGAATGACTGGGATGCCACTCAAAGGGATGCCTGCCTGGTGCCTGATCCGACCATGTGAAATTGTCACTGGATTAGACAACAGTGTAGTCATACCACATACAACAAGTCAACATCTCTCCTATGGATAGAGTCTGTGTGCGTGCATGTGTGTGCGCTCCCGCATATATGTGTGTGTGTGTGTGTGTGTGTGCATGCGTGCGTACTCCCGCATTTGGGTGTGTTTGTTCCAGCATGTGTGTGCGCTCCCGCATATATGTGTGTGTGTGTGTGTGTGCATGCGTGCGTACTCCCGCATTTGGGTGTGTTTGTTCCAGCATGTGTGTGCTCTCTGCATTAGCCTCCTGATAATTAGGTCCATGTATAGGCGACAACAGAAACCTTTGGAGCGTTGGATTTGCTCTGATGTAAAGTCTGTTAACCTTTAAAGCAAAGCCAGCCATGGCCCCCACTCATTCTGCTGTAATTGCCTGCGCAGGGTAAGCACATTCTGCTGAAAAGGTTAGCGTGCACCCATCCCACCCAGTCATCGTGATGAATGGGCAAACACTCCAAGAAAATGAAAATTGGGACGAGTGTGGTTGGCGTTTTCTCTCTCTGTCTCTCGCTGTCTTTCTCTCTCTCACAGCATCACACATCATAACACAAAATAACACACAGTTTTTTCCCCGATGTGGCGGAACACAACAACTACTAATAAACAACCCGAATGGAAGACAGAAAGAAACGGAGCTGTTTGTGTCACAATTGTATGGAGAGAAATGCCGCCTCCTGCCAGTATCTGTCAGCACATTTGAGTGTGTACGTGTGTGCAGGAGAACGTGTGTGTGTGTACTGTATGTGTGTGTACACAAAGAGAGAGAGAGAGAGCTGGCAGGGAGGCCTCTCTCCAGGCAGGCAGAGAGGCAGGCAGGCGAGCTATTGATAAGCTGGAGGTGGAAGGTGAATGGCGGGTGAAGGCTGTTATTGCCGGCGGCTGACTGGGGCTCCAGCAGCACTGCTTGCTGGACCCTGAAAATTCATTTTGACAGATGCGTCTCCTCCCCGGCTGGCGAGGCGCAGAGCAGTGGGGGGCTGATGGCACAGGCTCACCAGAGCGGCTCAGAGTAGTGTTAGCCAGCATCATGTTGTGCAAACCAGCAATTTATACTTCCGCCTCTGGCATTAGACCCGGCTGATGAGATGCAAGAGGCCCTCCTACCATCCTACCATCCCATTCAACCTCCATCATCACCAGTCCACAAGCCCTAAGGAGTTTACATACCAGACATATGGATCATTTTACTGCCTTGTTATAGCTAGTGTTTACCTGCTTTTTAGGCCTCTGAAACAGTCCGCGGAGACAATGGGTACTCGGCTGTTGATATGTTGGCCACACTACCACCTATGTCTGCATTCACCTTCCCTCCTCACCAGTCTAGCTGTCTGGAGTTTTCATACATACGTAGGTAGCTAGGCTTTATTTTAAAGTCCAGCTGTTGTTTAGTTGGTAAATATTGAGAAATTATGTACCGTAATAACAATGTAGTTGGTTCTTCAAAGAATTCCTGAAAATAGGGAACTAAATGATGTCGAACGGAACATGGCACTGGGTGTTTAAATGACTCAAAGAATGAAAACAGTTGGTCATTATTAAGTGATTACTGTTTTACTGCCATTTTAATTATGGGTATGAGACTGTAAAGAAAAACACAAGGCAAATTATCAGAAGGTGGTTGCCAGTACACAGCAACACCCTACACACGGACATGCACCCAGATGTATACAGTAACACATACCGTATACAACTCCCTATTAGACATATGCAGTACCATAAACAGTTACAACACACAGGAAAACACAGGCACACACACTCACACGTCCGCTCACACTCACACGTCCGCTCACACTCACACGTCCGCTCACACTCACACGTACGCGCACACACACATACACACACACATCCCTCTGTCTGTCTTCCCCACTAGCATGTACACCCTATCGGCCATTGCAGTCGTCCTGGCATTTATTTTAGATTTAGTTTGTCTTAAAATACCTTTTAGTCTTAGTCACATTTTAGTAATAAATCCTTTGTTAGTTAGTTTTAGTTATTATCAGTCGACTAAAACTCGTGGACAATTTTGGTCTAGTTTTAGTCATAGCCATTTTAGTCGCATAACAAAATTTTAGTCGCATTAATAAATAATATTTAGGCTACCTGTAACTTCCATCGTACACATTCAGATAGCCTTGTCCGTCTAAGCCTACTATCTCCTCATATACATTAGCTGACAACATTGATATAGTGGCAGATTGTAACCATGCCAGACATAATTAACCATATAGGTAAAGCCTTGGCTACAGGAAATACAAGCTCTGATTTTCTCCCTATCATAACCAGGGGGTAGATAAGTGTTTTCCTTGAAAAGGAGAGAATTAGTATTACTGTACTCCTAATATTTAACAAATAGCATTCGTTTTTCCCATAGGAAAAAAGCAACTCCAACTCGCATTTGCGGACAGCAGGGCAAGAGCGGCAACACAGATGAATGAATAACAACACAGATGAATGAATAACAACACAGATGAATGAATAACAACACAGATGAATGAATAACAACACAGATGAATGAATAACAGCACAGATGAATGAATAACAACACAGATGAATGAATAACAACACAGATGAATGAATAACAACACAGATGAATGAATAACAGCACAGATGAATGAATAACAACACAGATTAATGAATAACAACACAGATGAATGAATAACAACACAGATGAATGAATAACAACACAGATGAATGAATAACAACACAGATGAATGAATAACAGCACAGATGAATGAATAACAGCACAGATGAATGAATAACAGCACAGATGAATGAATAACAGCACAGATGAATGAATAACAGCGCAGATGAATGAATAACAGCACAGATGAATGAATAACAGCGCAGATGAATGAATAACAGCACAGATGAATGAATAACAGCGCAGATGAATGAATAACAGCACAGATGAATGAATAACAGCACAGATGAATGAATAACAGCACAGATGAATGAATAACAGCACAGATGAATGAATAACAGCACAGATGAATGAATAACAGCACAGATGAATGAATAACAGCACAGATGAATGAATAACAGCACAGATGAATGAATAACAGCGCACATAGGAATATAGAGCTTCTTATGTGATCAAAGAAAACATCTCCTACATGAAAGTAAGAGAAAGAGTAAACATTGTTTCTAGTTGAAGTTAGCTAAAAGTAAAGTTTCCTGGCTTCGCATCAGTTCAAAAGATTGACGAGTGACTGAAGTGACCGCCTGGGAGCTGTGTGGGAGATTCTGCGTGCTTCTGATTGGACCAAACAGATGAAAAGGACCGCCATGTCATATGAAATGTCCGTTAGTTTCACTTGAAATTCTCGTCTCCTCACATTTAACGTTATCGTTATAGTTTGAGTCAAGAAAAATAGGATGTTGACAAGTATCTTTCGTCATAGTTATTGTGTACGTAAGATCTCACATTATTCAATCTGTCTTAAAACACTATCCATTAACAATCTACCCCAGGCAGGGTGGTTAGAATGCAGACAAGCCATGTGGAAGTGAGTGTCAGGTTTTGTTGCTCTCAGGAATCTACAGAAATAAACAACAAACAAGGCAGTTACCATGGTGAATTCCATAACATTATACTGTACATTACTCATGCAGTGCAGCAGAGGTGTTATATATTTGAATAGACAAGTCATTCTGAATGACTTTGATCATCCATCACTAAGAATAGATGGAAAATGCAGAGATACAACACAACATCAAAGCTGAATGATTTTAAATAAGCTTTGCTCTTCCTCATGGGAATATAGTCAGATCTCTACAACTTAAACAATTGACAATTCTGAACATTTGCCAAGCCTGTTTCTCTGTTCTTTCTTCCCAGATAAGAGAGGTGATCCACTGAGGAGGTGACTCCAATCTCTGATCTGAAGGAGCCCAGACCTGGAGCATGATCCTGGGTGTGTCTGCAGAGTCAGTGAAGAGCCTGGGTCCTGCCTCCATGGCCACAAAGTCAGCACTGTCCTAGCTCTGCCACGGGACCCAAGCATCCCACTGCTGGCTCCGCGAGGGGCCTCAAGTATCCCCTTGCTAGCTCTGCCAGGAGGCCTTGTACAGTACATCCCGTACTAGCTCTGCCAGGAGGTTCACTCCCACGTGTCTGCCAGCTCAGATAACCCTCTGGCTATTGGCAAACACATGTTTGACGTGATCGAATGTGACCGCCGCCGTGCCATCCAGAGCAGCAGCAGCCCCCTGTTCCCTCCGCCTGCCGATTCACCATGCAGTGGAGACGTTGGCACTACTGCCCCATCAAGATGACCTGGACCGTGAAGCGCTCGCTCTTCCGGACCCACGTGGCGGGCCTCCTGTCCCTGGCCCTCCTCTTCACACTCTTCCTTTTTTTCAGCCACCAGGACTGGCTGCCGGGCCGGACCGGGCCCCGGGACAACCCCCTGGCCTACACCGTCAGGGGCTTCCGCACGGCCAGGGCCGAAGCAAACCAGAGCCTGAGTCTGCGGAGCCTGTGGAAGGAGACGGGCTACGTGCCTCCCAAGCCCCATCTCAACATCAGCTCCCAGCAGGCTGAGGGTGGAGGTGGTGGAGGAGCCATGATGGGCGTGACGGGACTGGAGAACTCAATGAGTGCCAACAACAGTTTACAGCAGGAAATGGGCGTGGGAGGGAGGCTCAATGCCCAGCCCTATCGCTACATCCTCAACCAGCCCTTCAAGTGTAGAGACAGAACCCCATTCCTGGTGCTGCTTATCGCTGCAGAGCCAGGCCAGGCAGATGCCAGGAATGCCATCCGGCAGACATGGGGCAACGAGAGCGTGGCCATGGGCCTGACCTTCGTCCGACTCTTCCTGCTGGGTTTGGGGCGTAGCTCAGACTCTTACACCCAGACAGCCATCGAGGAGGAGAGCCGGGTCCACAATGACATCATCCAGCAGGACTACCAGGACACATACTACAACCTCACCATCAAAACCCTGATGGGCATTAACTGGGTGGCCAGCCACTGCCCCCAAGCGCGCTATGTCATGAAGACTGACAGTGACATGTTTGTCAACACGGAGTATCTCATCCAGAAGCTGCTGAAGCCAGAGCTCCCGCCCAGACAGAGCTATTTCACTGGCTATCTGATGAGGGGCTACGCGCCCAACCGAAACAAGGACAGCAAGTGGTACATGCCTCCTGAGCTGTACCCTAGTGAGAGGTACCCCATCTTCTGCTCGGGGACAGGGTACGTGTTCTCCGGAGACATGGCGGAGAGGATCTACCAGGCATCTCTGAGCATACGGAGGCTGCACCTGGAGGACGTTTACGTTGGCATCTGCCTGGCCAAGCTGCGCATCGACCCCACGCCGCCGCCCAATGAGTTCCTCTTCAACCACTGGAGGGTATCCTACTCCAGCTGTAAGTACAGCCACCTCATCACCTCCCACCAGTTCCAGCCCAATGAACTGGTGAAATACTGGAACCACCTGCAGAGCAACAAGCACAACGCCTGCATCAACATGGCCAAGGAGAAGAATGGGAAGTATAGACACAGGAAGTACCACGCAGAGAGACCTCAGTGAGGATCCCTCTACTTCATGTGGAAAGGGTATGGACAGGAAGAGGAAATGGCAAGGAAGTGGACTAGAGGAAGGGCTGGGTCTTGAAAGGGCATGTAAAAGAGAGCTCAGCACTATACACTACCTGGGAAAGAGCACTGTGTTTTTGGTATTGTGTACGGTCGATTAAAACAATTTTTTTTATTTGAGAGAGATGTTATGTATTGTAAACCTGTTGAAAACTCTTTTAAAAAAAGGGGCAGTGAAGTGTTTATGTGCAATATGAAGCATGCACAACGCGAAAGAGAGAAGGCTAGTGGTTGATGGGGTTTTGTTGTGCAACAGATAGTTCACTTTAACTGTTGGGCCAAATCTATCAAAGACCTAATTAATGACATAAAGAGTATTTACATGGGATGGGAAAGGGGGAAGACAGAAATCTATCACGTTACTAATAACTACTACCTACAAAATAATAATGAATATATTTATGATGTGGCCATGTAATGCTGCCCTTTTTTTCAATGTTTACTTTACAGAATGATCATCAAATACGAATTAAAAGGGGTTACCTGTCAATATGCCATATATTTTGTATTTACAACCAAGGTGAAAGCACTCAGAATCAGAACTGTCGGAAATGACTGAGATTGTATTTTCTAAAGCTTTACATGAGTAAATATGGGGAGTCTGCACTTCAGTAAATGTGTAATGAATTAAATAACAATTAAATGTATTCCATTCTTGAGGTTTCTTTTGCGTTTGTTGTTGGGTAACTTAACACCGTAGTTAATTAAGGCTTCCTCTTCCATTCACTAATACACGACAACTCTTTATTTCACCATTTCGTAGTCGCCATCCATTTGACAGAGTCAAAACACTCCAGGATCCGAATCCGACAGGGGGATGTGTGAAAACACTGATGAGGGAGAAAGAAATTAGTGCCATACTGTATTATCTCATTCTCTTACCCCGAGAGAAGGAGGAAAAAGTCCAAGTCATAACAGTTACATTTTATTAGTACTGAAGACACACTCGTAGTGTTTACTCCAGATGGGCCAGGACTGAGAGATGTTCTGTACCGTGCAATAGTTAGGCTATGTATTAGATGTCTACATGCTCCACTGCTCAGGGTTACCAGTTAAAAGAGAACACATAACTGGTTGAATTGGTTGACGACTTGGAATGGCTCCCATAGGAACACAATAATCTACTTAAATTAATGCATAGCGAGCTGGAGCTATTTAATCGTCAGACTTCATTGCACATCTGTCCGTCTGGTTTTAAATCAGCCATACATTTTTGAGTAATTTTGTTTATGGTGCTAAGGTCAAAGTTCACAAAGCAATGTAATAACGATACATTATATTTTAAACCCCTTTTATTAGTTGATCCGTAAATCTATGCTGATAAAATGCAATCAATCAGACAATGTTTACTGACTGAAACAAAAAACACACATTTGGACAACAATAAATAGATGTATTATTTTGTAATTATAATTATTTTTGTAATTATACGTACTAATAGTACCAGACTTCTGATCACCTGATATACCGTTGTAAAGAAAGTACAGTACGGCACCAGAAAGACATCTGACAAACATCTTTCCCTGTGATCTGCCTGACCACCGATTTAAAGCAGCCGTCCTTTAAGCCGGCACAAGAGACAAGAAAGACCATCCTCGTCTGAGAAAGAATGTAATTCCAGCGCTGTGCAATTCATTAAACACTCAACTGGCCTAAAGTATTCATCAGCCTCAATTAATGAGAATGAAAGTCATGGCTCAAGAGGATATTGGGACCCAGGTCTGCTTCCATTCATCCGTGGCCTTGGCAATCACACAGCCCAGATTACCAGCATCCGGTGCCTCCGGAAAAATATGATGAGAGGCAGAGAGGGAGAGAGAGAAGAGGGGAGGGGAAGAGAAAAGGGTAGAGAGAGGAGAGAGGGATAAGAGGAGAAAATGGGGAGAGGAGGAGGGAGGAAGGGCAGAAGGGGTTGGGGGAGCGAAGGAGGGAGAGAGGAGGTGGGATAGAGGTGGAGAGGAGAATGGAGAGAGGTGGAGAGGAGGGAGAGGGTGAGAGGAGGAAGGAGAGAGGGCAGAAAAGGTTGGGGGAGAGGAGGAGGAGAGAGGTGGAGAGGAGGAGGGACAAAGGGCAGAAACGGTTGGGGGAGATGAGGAGGGAGAGGGAGAGAGGGGGAAAGAGAAGAATAGAAGGAAGGAGCTAATGATGAATGAACAGGAAAGAGGCCGTGACTGATCGGTATTGAAAACCTGTGCTGCTGTAAATGTGGTAAAGTGAAGCGGGGAAACGGATTGAGATGTCGGCCATGATGAAGTGGGGGCTACGGCCTCAGCCTGGAATCTACCAGCGCAGCTCAGCACTACCACAGAAACCAGAGAACTAAAATACACTTGAGGAGGAGACAGATATCCTGACCTTAACCCGGCAGAGCTGTAGTAGACCTCACCCCGATTGGCCTAAATGTACTAAGATGAATTGCAACTAAGCCTGTTCATGGTATGTTCTCTATAAAAACACAGTGCATTTTATGACACCAGTTTCATTCGTTTTTAGAAGCTCATGACATTCTAACACATCAACTTGCCAATAGCTACATCTCAGTCATTTAGGCCTATGTTGTAATCATTTAATTGAATAGATCTACATGTAACATGCATACCACGTCTTTAAACAGCAACATGGTTTTTTTTATGATATAGAAGACAGCAACGGTCTGTTAATAAATTGTCATTTTTTTGTTGTCAATTTCCTGAGCTTGTCTATCCTGAGACACAGATCTGAATAACATCTTCTAACAGATGGTAGATTCCAACCAAGCCTCGAGTATTCAATGATGGGGAGGGGACAGCTTCGAGACAAAATCTATTTATAAACCTAATTGGAGGGTGACAAAAATCCTGAATGGGCCATGTAGGACAGGAGGAGCGGCTAGACATCCACCTGCCAGCTCTCAAATAAACCCATTTTACCACACTATCAACTCCTCTTCTCTTCAGCCATGTAGGGGCAAACTGAGGTTTGTTGTTGAGTACAAGATAAGTCAAGGGTGAGTTGATGTCAGCCATTTTGTGGAAAACAAAACCAATCAAAGAGCAGTAGGTATCGTATCATATTGTATTTACTGTATATGATATAACATCTAATACTGTTATAACACTGGTACTCAACATTGGTAGGCTGCAGTTGTACCAGTTTAATTAATAGGCGCATAACGCTATACAGGTATTTGATTTTACATTTTTATTTATTTAACGAAGCAAGTCAGTTGAGAACAAATTACTTATTTACAATGACGGCCTACCAAAAGGCCTCCTGCGGGGACGGGGGCCTGGGATTAAAATAAATAAATAAATACAATATAAATATAGGACAAAACACACATCACAACAAGAGAGACAACACAACTTAAAGAGAGACCTAAGACAACAACATAGCAAGGCAGCAACACATGACAACACAGCATGGTAACAACACAACATGACAACATGGTAGCAGCACAAAACATGGTACAAACATTATTGGGCAAAGTCAACAGCACAAACGTCAAGAAGGTAGAGACAACAACACATCACACAAAGCAGCCACAACTGTCAGTAAGAGTTTCATTTTTTTGAATGAAGAGATTGAGATAAAACTGTCCAGTTTAAGTGTTTGTTGCAGCTCGTTCAAGTCGCTAACTGCAGCGAACTGAAAAGAGGAGCGACCCAGAGATGTGTGTGCTTTGGGGACCTTTAACAGAATGTGACTGGCAGAATGGGTGCTGTATGTGGAGGATGAAGGCTGCAGTAGATATCTCAGATAGGAGGGAGTGAGGCCTAAGAGGGTTAGAAAACATCCCCATAGTATATCATATATAGACCAGATAGCCTTGTGTACATGCAGTACATAGGTTGAAAGGTCCTGACCATTGTACTGCTACACCATCCAGGGTCAACAGAAATAGCAGCAAACTTTTTTTTAAAGTACATTAATCCTCTCAAAATCAATACCTGGGGTACTAATTATCCTCTCCCACGTTTGTCTACTTCCTCCTTTGGTGAGCAGTGTGGGGTGCAACACCGACACAGCTTCTCTGCCAGAGTCACGTTTCAGCGGGGTGTTTACGGTTCCACCATCAGCCATGACAAACGAGGACAAATTGCAGTCCAGGAGTGCATTAGCGCACGGTGATTGTATTACATGTTGGTAAAATACAAGCCTGACAAAACACTTTATCCTGCACAATCTCAGAGGTGTCACAGATGCTGGGCAAATTGGAAACAGGAACAATGTCCCTGTCTCTTACAGCACTGAGGAAGGTACCTCAGGGATTACCATTTAAAGTAAAAGAAAGCATGGGGATTAAACGCACTATCGCACTATTCTCAATATTGACAGTTCAAAAGGAGATTATCCAGGCAATATGCTCTTTCTGTGAGTTTGGTCAGTCAACATAATATAATGAATGCATTTTCCATGGGAAAATGTTACGTGCCACTGTTACAGACGTTGCTTGCTTAGCCGGTACCACTTCCCACTGATTCAGCTCATAACTGGCTGGAACTCGGGATCTCTACTTCACTAACACACGTGACCGCCCTCTTGGACAAACGTTCCAACCGGTTGAGCCACCCCAAAAGGTACCAATTGGATGGCTCCATCCACGACACCTAGGCTAGCTGTGGAGTGATCTTACATTACGTTCGTAAACGCCGTTACACCACTTCCGTCTCAACATATAACACTCTCATACGTTACCATTTCAGCTATTTCCTCCCTCTGAAGACCTCCATCCCAGCAAGGAAATCAACAGTATATCCCTTTGACAGCAAGTCTCTTTATCTCTCTATCTCTTCATGTACTCTTCTTCATGTTGGGGCTGCGGGGTAGCCTAGTGGTTAGAGCGTTGGACTAGTAACTGGAAGGTTGCAAGTTCAAACCCCCAAGCTGACAAGGTACAAATCTGTCGTTCTGCCCCTGAACAGGCAGTTAAACCACTAGGCCGTCATTGAAAATAAGAATTTGCCTAGTGAAATAAAGGTTAAAAAAAAATACAGTATCTACCTCAAAAACCTTGTACCGGTACTCCCTGTATATAGCTCCATTCTCTTGTATTTTATTTGTCTTGTTACTACACATTTTCTTTTATTATTTTTAAACTTGAATCTTTGGAAAAGGTTCGTAAAGCAAGCATTTCACTGTAAAGTCCTCACCAGTTGTATTCGATAAATATAATTTGATTTGATTTCTCACACACAAATACACGCACATACACACTCCTTCTGTACCTCACACTTTTTCTCTCTTTCCACCTCTCTCTCTCCAACCCAATCCTGTAGCTTTAATATTGGCTCTAAACGCCCTACAAGGCCTTGCTGGTGGAAACTGTTTGATGTATGGAACACCATGGAGAGGGTTGCAGCCATCTGCATCAATCCAGATATATGACAAAGGCAAGGGATTGTGACAAGGCACTTTGCAGATGGCAGGCAAGTCTGGAAATCTGACAATTAAATGCTAGTCCCTGTGAGGTGATAGTCCCTGTGAGGTGATAGTCCCTGTGAGGTGATAGTCCCTGTGAGGTGATAGTCCCTGTGAGGTGATAGTCCCTGTGAGGTGGTGCATGTCCCTGTGAGGTGCTAGTCTATGTGACGTGCTAGTCCCAATGAGGTATTGCTAGTCCCAGTGAAGTGCTAGCATATCTCATGCCTTACATGAAGTAACCCCAGTAGCCTACCATACAGGAAGTAACCCCAGTAGCCTACCTGACAGGAAGTAAGCCCAGTATCCTACCATACAGGAAGTAACCCCAGTATCCTACCGTACAAGAAGTAACCCCAGTATCCTACCGTACAGGAAGTAACCCCAGTAGCCTACCGTACAGGAAGTAACCCCAGTAGCCTACCTGACAGGAAGTAACCCCAGTATCCTACCGTACAGGAAGTAACCCCAGTATCCTACCGTACAAGAAGTAACCCCAGTATCCTACCGTACAGGAAGTAACCCCAGTAGCCTACCGTACAGGAAGTAACCCCAGTATCCTACCTGACAGGAAGTAACCCCAGTAGCCTACCTGACAGGAAGTAACACCAGTAGCCTACCTGACAGGAAGTAATCCCAGTAGCCTACCTGACAGGAAGTAACCCCAGTAGCCTACCTGATCGGAAGTAACCCCAGTAGCCTCCAGCCTCTATTCCAGTGCATACAGATGACATTTCTTTTTTGTCTTGCCCCTGTTCCTGTTCCTGCCCATTTGATAACAGGGCATTCTAAATGGAAACTAATTTGATATATTAGTTAAGATGAATAAAAAAGGAAACTGCACACTGCTCTTGATAGTATCACCGATCTTTAATAAGCTTATGTATCGCCCACCGATACAGTGTGAGTTTCCTTTTTCCTTCATCTTGTTCAATTGTTGCCATGCACCTGCAAATTAGATTGCTCAGATGTGCGACTGCCTTTTTGATTTTTGTATACATATTAGTTAAGACAAAATTCAATTGAGAATAGTCTGAGGGGTGAACATATGATCACTAGATGAGAGAACAGCATGTGCAGAAACAGATCGCCAGCTTTTGTAGCAACTTTCTCAAATCATCAATAGCCTATAGTCGCATCATGCAGCCCATACATGTTTTGATTTCTAAGGCATTCTAAGGTTTGTATCATACACTACTAAAGTTGCCAAATAACTCTAAATCTAGCACATAGGACCTGTTTCAAATGATCACTTTTACGCTCAACATAGCCACTTCATACGGGCACGCTCCTCCAGAATTGGAAAAATATTCTTTCTATTTTATTCAGCTAAGTTCAATTATGTTCTTCTTACTATACAATTATATAATATAAAAAAAATGGCAAGGTGATTATAAGCATATTGTATCTTGTCAGCTAAATGTATAATCCTAGAGCCTATGGCATGGTGCATAGCCAGATAACATACAGTAGGTCAACTCATATTCTGTTCTTCCGAAATACATTTTCTTCATATCATGTTTCTTTAGACTTGCCTAAAATAAATCATGGATTAATTGTGATGTTTTATATTACATTGATTTATTATAGATGTTCCAAAGGCGTGCATCAGTGGCTTGTATGCGGCTTCTGTGCATGTCACTGTGTTTAATTATGTTAATTAATGGTCAATTACAGTGAGACAGGCAGTCTTTTTCTTTTGCATGACAATAACCGTCTGACTACACTTCATGAGCGGCACAGCTCTAGTCATGATCAAAGGCTAGCTCTGGTCCAACGTTAGTAAAGCCAACTCTCTGAAGTTCAAAGAGATTCAAAGTTCCTTCCTAGAAGCCGTTCCTCTGTAGTTATAATACTGTGTACCTAATTCAGATAATGCATGTCATAACAACAAGATACACAGCACTTCATGCTTCGCACTTTCCTCACCCGCAAAATGTCAGTCACATGTCACACCATACACAACACTTATTTGTCCAATGGATGTCCATAGCTAGCCCACTCAATAGGAAGATGCTCTATACATTACTTTGAGTACCAGTCATTTTAATTTAATGTTGAGCTAAATGTAAAAAAATACATATTTTGCTGGTCGGGAACAGTGGAACGGACTTTTCAAAAAAAAAATAGTTCTGTACAGAAAAAAATATATAATAATTATCTTGACAGAGTGATGATGAATGTAAAAAAGGTATCAACTTACACCACTCTCCCATATACAGTGCCTTGCGAAAGTATTCGGCCCCCTTGAACTTTGCGACCTTTTGCCACATTTCAGGCTTCAAACATAAAGATATAAAACTGTATTTTTTTGTGAAGAAACAACAACAAGTGGGACACAATCATGAAGTGGAACGACATTTATTGGATATTTCAAACTTTTTTAACAAATCAAAAACGGACAAATTGGGCGTGCAAAATTATTCAGCCCCTTTACTTTCAGTGCAGCAAACTCTCTCCAGAAGTTCAGTGAGGATCTCTGAATGATCCAATGTTGACCTAAATGACTAATGATGATAAATACAATCCACCTGTGTGTAAACAAGTCTCCGTATAAATGCACCTGCACTGTGATAGTCTCAGAGGTCCGTTAAAAGCGCAGAGAGCATCATGAAGAACAAGGAACACACCAGGCAGGTCCGAGATACTGTTGTGAAGAAGTTTAAAGCCGGATTTGGATACAAAAAGATTTCCCAAGCTTTAAACATCCCAAGGAGCACTGTGCAAGCGATAATATTGAAATGGAAGGAGTATCAGACCACTGCAAATCTACCAAGACCTGACCGTCCCTCTAAACTTTCAGCTCATACAAGGAGAACACTGATCAGAGATGCAGCCAAGAGGCCCATGATCACTCTGGATGAACTGCAGAGATCTACAGCTGAGGTGGGAGACTCTGTCCATAGGACAACAATCAGTCGTATATTGCACAAATCTGGCCTTTATGGAAGAGTGGCAAGAAGAAAGACATTTCTTAAAGATATCCATAAAAAGTGTCGTTTAAAGTTTGCCACAAGCCACCTGGGAGACACACCAAACATGTGGAAGAAGGTGCCCTGGTCAGATGAAACCAAAATTGAACTTTTTGTCAACAATGCAAAACGTTATGTTTGGCGTAAAAGCAACACAGCTGAACACACCATCCCCACTGTCAAACATGGTGGTGGCAGCATCATGGTTTGGGCCTGCTTTTCTTCAGCAGGGACAGGGAAGATGGTTAAAATTGATGGGAAGATGGATGGAGCCAAATACAGGACCATTCTGGAAGAAAACCTGATGGAGTCTGCAAAAGACCTGAGACTGGGACGGAGATTTGTCTTCCAACAAGACAATGATCCAAAACATAAAGCAAAATCTACAATGGAATGGTTCAAAAATAAACATATCCAGGTGTTAGAATGGCCAAGTCAAAGTCCAGACCTGAATCCAATCGAGAATCTGTAGAAAGAACTGAAAACTGCTGTTCACAAATGCTCTCCATCCAACCTCACTGAGCTCGAGCTGTTTTGCAAGGAGGAATGGGAAAAAATGTCAGCCTCTCGATGTGCAAAACTTATAGAGACATACCCCAAGCGACTTACAGCTGTAATCGCAGCAAAAGGTGGCGCTACAAAGTATTAACTTAAGGGGGCTGAATAATTTTGCACGCCCAATTTTTCAGTTTTTGATTTGTTAAAAAAGTTTGAAATATCCAATAAATGTCGTTCCACTTCTTGATTGTGTCCCACTTGTTGTTGATTCTTCACAAAAAAATACAGTTTTATATCTTTATGTTTGAAGCCTGAAATGTGGCAAAAGGTCGCAAAGTTCAAGGGGGCCGAATACTTTCGCAAGGCACTGTAGCTACACAGGAGAAAATGTTTATCAATGGCAGGATTACATTATATAATCTCTAGAGAACAATTATAACTTGGATTGTAATTATTATCAAAAGTCGGGGAACGCACGAAAACTGTGTTTTTGAACATCGTGCACGAAGGAAATTGAGGGTCGACTTCCAATTATAATCAATTTGTTTGGTATGCGTCTTCACTTAACCATGAGGGCTTTGAAGTTATGTTGAATGTGCCTACACACACACACACACACACACACACACACACACACACACACACACACACACACACACACACACACACACACACACACACACACACACACACACACACATCTTGTCTAAAAGTAGCGATTGATGTTGTGGACTAACTTGTAATGTCCAAGTTTCATTAAAACAAAATTCTGGAATCAAAAAAGGGAGTGAGAGAAATTAGAGCAGAAGGTAAGCCTGGTTCTCAAACTGACAATCCTGAAATTAGAGCAGATGTTAAGCCTGGTCCTCAAACTGACAATCCTGAAATTAGAGCAGATGTAAAGCCTGGTCCTCAAACTGACAATCCTGAAATTAGAGCAGATGTAAAGCCTGGTCCTCAAACTGACAATCCTGAAATTAGAGCAGATGTAAAGCCTGGTTTTCACTTAATTCCTTTGACAGACCTTTTGAGACATGCACATATTCCTATGTGACCTCCATTGTTTCCCATTATTATTACTTTGGTATTATCAATTGACAGGAGAAAGGAAGGAATCCTGACCATTAGCACAATCAAATCAAAATGACATTTTATTTGTCACATCAAATCAAATCAAATTTTATTTGTCACATACACATGGTTAGCAGATGTTAATGCGAGTGTAGAAATGCTTTACTTAAGAGCCCTTTCCCAACAATGCCGTTAAAAAGTATGAACATCAACTAATAGATCAAAAGAAAATAACAACAATGAGGCTATGTACATGGAGTACTGGTACCGAGTCAGTGTACTGAGGTAATATGTACATGGAGTACTGGTACCGAGTCAGTGTACTGAGGTAATATGTACATGGAGTACGGGTACCGAGTCAGTGTACTGAGGTAATATGTACATGGAGTACTGGTACCGAGTCAGTGTACTGAGGTAATATGTACATGGAGTACGGGTACCGAGTCAGTGTACTGAGGTAATATGTACATGGAGTACTGGTACCGAGTCAGTGTACTGAGGTAATATGTACATGGAGTACGGGTACCGAGTCAGTGTACTGAGGTAATATGTACATGGAGTACGGGTACCGAGTCAGTGTACTGAGGTAATATGTACATGGAGTACTGGTACCGAGTCAGTGTACAGGGGTAATATGTACATGGAGTACGGGTACCGAGTCAGTGTACTGAGGTAATATGTACATGGAGTACTGGTACCGAGTCAGTGTACTGAGGTAATATGTACATGGAGTACTGGTACCGAGTCAGTGTACAGGGGTAATATGTACATGGAGTACTGGTACCGAGTCAGTGTACTGAGGTAATATGTACATGGAGTACTGGTACCGAGTCAGTGTACTGAGGTAATATGTACATGGAGTACTGGTACCGAGTCAGTGTACTGAGGTAATATGTACATGGAGTACGGGTACCGAGTCAGTGTACTGAGGTAATATGTACATGGAGTACTGGTACCGAGTCAGTGTACTGAGGTAATATGTACATGGAGTACTGGTACCGAGTCAGTGTACAGGGGTAATATGTACATGGAGTACTGGTACCGAGTCAGTGTACTGAGGTAATATGTACATGGAGTACTGGTACCGAGTCAGTGTACTGAGGTAATATGTACATGGAGTACTGGTACCGAGTCAGTGTACTGAGGTAATATGTACATGGAGTACTGGTACCGAGTCAGTGTACTGAGGTAATATGTACATGGAGTACCGGTACCGAGTCAGTGTACAGGGGTAATATGTACATGGAGTACCGGTACCGAGTCAGTGTACTGGGGTATGAGGTAGTTGGGTTTGGTGATTCATTGATGTAATATGTACATGTACGTTTGGTTAGGTGATTGGCTGAAGGTCAGGGGTGAAAAGCAGAACGTCTGGGTAGCAGTTTAACTGTTCAGGAGTCTTATGGCTTTGGGATAGAAGTTGTTCAGGAGCCTTTTGGTCCGATACTTGGAGCTCCGGTACCGCTTGCCGTGCACAGCAGAGAGAACAGTCTATGACTAGTGTGGCTGGAGTCTTTGACAATTTTTTGTGCCTTCCTCTGACACCGCTTAGTATATAGGTCCTGGATGGCAGGGAGTTCGGCCCCAGTGATGTACGGGGCCGTAAGCACTACCCTCTGTAGCGCCTTGCTGAGCAGTTGCCATACCAAGCGGTGATGCAGCCAGTCAAGATGCTCTCAATGGTGCAGCTGCAGAACGTTTTGAGGATCTGAGGGCCTATGCCAAATCTTTTCAGCCTCCTGAGGGGGTGAGAGGCTTTGTCGTGTACTCTTCACAATTGTGTTGGTGTGTTTGGACCATGATATGTCCTTAGTGATGTACAAACAGAGGTACTTGAAGCTCTTGACCGTCTCTACTACAGCCCCATCGATGTGAACGGGGACGTGCTCGGCTGAACAATCTATGAGCTTCAAGGCCCAATGCAATGTGCTTGAAATGTCTCATTTCTACAATGTCTTACCAACTCTTTACAGCTAGGCATCTTATCAGACATATAAAACGTTAAAATACAAATCAGTAAGTTACCTAACCTTGTCTTCAGAGAATTCCCACACAAAGGGAGTTGCAGTATACATAGTTGTAGTACACATACTGGTACATGATGCACCAAATGTTACTGGTACATGATGCACCAAATGTTACTGGTACATGATGCACCAAATGTTACTGGTACATGATGCACCAAATGTAACATTTTTTTAATGTAACCTTCATTTAACTAGGTAAGTCAGTTAAAAACAAATTCTTATTAACAAAGACGGCCTACCCCGGCCAATGACGGCCTACCCCGGACGACGCTGGTTCAATTGTGCACCGCCCTATGGGACACCCAATCACGGTCGGTTTTGATACAGACTGGAAACGAACCAGGTTTCTGTAGTGACGCCTCTAGGCCCTGAGATGCAGTGCCTCTGACATGCAGACAGCTGCGACACTTCGGGAGCCCAAAACTCGAGAGTCCAAAACCAAAATGACGCTCACTCCACAGGTCAGTGACTGCTGCAACAGAATGGGGTTTGTTTACTTTCTCTGGCTGCCCAAAATAGGAAAACTAAAATAGGAAATCCCCCCCCAGAACAGACTTGCTATTGTTTTCATCATCTCCATTTTCCAGCATGTGACACCATAGCAAGGCACTGTTTCTCTGGGACCAGCAGAATAGGGAGCAGAATGTCCACTATACACATGTACAAATAAAGTTATATTCTATGGTTCCACAGCTCATATTCTATTAGGGCCAATCAGGGACAGTGAGATGGTAGATTGATTAGTCTTTAGCTGATTACTGAGGGCAGAGCTATAACAACATGGCCGTCCCCTCAGTCTTAGCTCACCAATGGAGATTCAGCATGTAAATAAACGCCAAGGCCTGCAACAAGCTCCTGGATGTGTTCAGTTGTATACAGAAAACTGGTGAGCATGTTTGTACTGTGGAGAGAGAGACAGACAGAGAGTGTGAGAGAGAGCAACGGAGGCATGACTGATCAGCATGAAAGGAGCGTTATCATAGTCAAACACATCAATGATTAGCATCAGAGCCAGATTAGCCACAATTAGCCATCATTGACAGCCTATCTCCGGTAATGTAAAAATGTACACAACATCACTGGCACAAAGCCTATTAGATACACCAGATATAAATAGAATATATTATGGGGTGGAATTTTTTTCATAAAACAGAAAGTCCTAGGAGAATGATGAGTCAATGAAGGAAGGAAGGAGGAAAGGAAGGGCTGGTGCAGATATCAGCATATTTGTGTTGCTCAAAGCTAAATAACTAATATATTCTGAACTGACAGCACCAGGCACCCTTTTTGCATCTGTAAGATATAGCAGTTTTTAGTTTTTTTGGCGAAATAGTAATTTCTCATGCACACAATCTGAGGAGCTACACTTTTCTTGGTACATGTAGTACTTTGGGAAGTGCATTCCAAAACCAAGGCTCTTTTACATCGTCTGAGTTTAAATGGTAAGCACTAAACTACATTTTCACAAAAGTTCTGTAGTTGTCAAAAGACCAACCAACTGTAGATAATAAACTCAAATTAACACACTATATAGTTAGTATTTCATAGCATAATGGGCATATACTGTCGATGTTTACTACTGCAGAGGCAGTTCAATTACTTTTCTAATGGCCTAATTGGAAGATATGTTTCCAGTGCTATATGAAGCCACCTCTTCCTCTCATTTCCTTCTGTCCCCCTCGCTACCCAGGTTACATCACCAGGAGATAATTCACACAGTGCAGAGAGATACAGAGAGAAAGAGAGAGATACAGAGCAAGAGAAAGTAAGAGAGAGATACAGCGAGAGAGAAAGTGAGAATGAGATCCTGAGAGAGAGAGATACAGAGAGATACAGATTGAGAGAAAGAGAGAGAGAGATACCGAAAGAGAGAAACAGAGAGATGTAGAAAGAGAGAAACAGAGAGAGATAGAGAAAGAGAGAAACAGAGAGAGATACCGAAAGAGAGAAACAGAGAGAGATGGAGAAAGGAGGAGAGCAATAGTCTGCAAGAGTCATACCTAAATTTTACAATACTAACCTCTCTCTTGAAGCCGCCTGTCAGCACATCAGTGTACATAATTACAAATACTGATAACTGTCCATTACACACTCAACACAGCTCTCCATGTCATCCAGATGTCAACAGAGCCTTCTAGAATAGCACAAATAGGTAACTGCCAAAATAAAGGAAACACCAACATAGTGTCTTAATAGGGAGTTGGGCACCCACGAGCCGTCAGAACAGCTTCAATTCGCCTTGGCATAGATTCTACAAGTGTCTGTCACTCTATAGGATGGATGCAGCACCATTCGTCCAAGAGAAATTCAATAATTTGGGGTTTTAATGATGGTGGTGGAAAATGTTGTATCAGGAGCCACTCCAGAATCTCCCATAAGTATTCAGTTGGGTTGAGATCTGGTGACTGAGACACACACACACACACACACACACACAAAACCCCTTACGCTAAATTCCCTCTTCCAAAGACTCAGATCTCTTCTTCTAGCCATGGTAGCCAATATAATGGCCAACTGGGTATTTTTATACATGACCTTAAGCACGATGGGATGTTAATTGCTTAATTAACTCAGGATCCACACCTGTGTGAAAGCAAATACTTTCAATAAAAATGTAATCCATCATTTACTCACGTTTCCTTTATTTTGGCAGTTACCGGTGTCTAGCAGCATGCTCTGAATGCACATGTAGCTAGGGCTATCAAGACTGGGCTGTGCTTAACACTCTTACCCTGACGGCTACAGTACATGTGCACTCAGAAATGAATATGTTCTTTGTAATCTAATCTCTGCATACAAAGTTAAGATAGAAGAAAAGGACTGGGATTGTAACTGCAACCGAACTGCTAAAAGACAGTGAACATCTGCTGTTTGTCATGTGATTGGTGCAGCCTGCCATGATAAGGTGCGCTCCATTCAGTTACACTTTATTTGAACCCAATTTGTCTCATAAGAACTACTTAGTGACAGTGTAATAATGACATAATAGATATGTCTCATAAGACCTACTTAGTGATAGTGTAATAATGACATAAGAGATATGTCTCATAAGACCTACTTAGTGACAGTGTAATAATGACATAACAGATATGTCTCATAAGACCTACTTAGTGACAGTGTAATAATGACATAATAGATATGTCTCATAAGACCTACTTAGTGATAGTGTAATAATGACATAAGAGATATGTCTCATAAGACCTACTTAGTGACAGTGTAATAATGACATAACAGATATGTCTCATAAGACCTACTTAGTAACAGTGTAATAATGACATAATAGATATGTCTCATAAGACCTACTTAGTGACAGTGTAATAATGGCATAACAGATATGTCTCATAAGACCTACTTAGTGACAGTGTAATAATGACATAACAGATATGTCTCATAAGACCTTCTTAGTGATAGTGTAATAATGACATGATGTCCTAAAATGTCGTGACAGCTGATGACAGAGTATGATCACTGACAAAGTGTTACTTATTTATCCAAACATGTTAATTATCAACAATTGATGTTTGAATTCTGGGTCTATATAGACATTTCCAAGAATCAGAGTAGTGGGGCTGCAGATGAACAAAAACAATGTGATATTGACCAGGCAGCCGCCTGTGTTTTCCATGGAAACCAACAGCACAGTAATGAAGCATTCTCAACTGCTCAAATGCTGACTCATAGGCCCAATTAAATCTAAATATTCTGCTTTGTTTACCACTGCTGAGTAAACCACAGAATGAGTAAATACCTTCTGAATGTGTTTACAGCCAATATCCTACTAGATTAACAAGTAAATCACATCTTGCCAACTGAAAGGAATAATTTACAAATTTCAAACATGATGAAGAGCTAAGGGTTGACTTGTCGTCAAAATACTGTAGATCACACTATGGTAAATCAAAGTTGGAAGCATACTGCAGATCACAGTATGGTACAGTGCCTTGCGAAAGTATTCGGCCCCCTTGAACTTTGCGAACTTTGCCACATTTCAGGCTTCAAACAAAGATATAAAACTGTATTTTTTTGTGAAGAATCAACAACAAGTGGAACACAATCATGAAGTGGAACGACATTTATTGGATATTTCAAACTGTTTTAACAAATCAAAAACTGACAAATTGGGCGTGCAAAATTATTCAGCCCCTTTACTTTCAGTGCAGCAAACTCTCTACAGAAGTTCAGTGAGGATCTCTGAATGATCCAATGTTGACCTAAATGACTAATGATGATAAATACAATCCCACCTGTGTGTAATCAAGTCTCCGTATAAATGCACCTGCACTGTGATAGTCTCAGAGGTCCGTTAAAAGCGCAGAGAGCATCATGAAGAACAAGGAACACACCAGGCAGGTCCGAGATACTGTTGTGAAGAAGTTTAAAGCCGGATTTGGATACAAAAAGATTTCCCAAGCTTTAAACATCCCAAGGAGCACTGTGCAAGCGATAATATTGAAATGGAAGGAGTATCAGACCACTGCAAATCTACCAAGACCTGGCCGTCCCTCTAAACTTTCAGCTCATACAAGGAGAAGACTGATCAGAGATGCAGCCAAGAGGCCCATGATCACTCTGGATGAACTGCAGAGATCTACAACTGAGGTGGGAGACTCTGTCCATAGGACAACAATCAGTCGTATATTGCACAAATCTGGCCTTTATGGAAGAGTGGCAAGAAGAAAGACATTTCTTAAAGATATCCATAAAAAGTGTCGTTTAAAGTTTGCCACAAGCCACCTGGGAGACACACCAAACATGTGGAAGAAGGTGCTCTGGTCAGATGAAACCAAAATTGAACTTTTGGCAACAATGCAAAATGTTATGTTTGGCGTAAAAGCAACACAGCTCATCACCCTGAACACACCATACCCACTGTCAAACATGGTGGTGGCAGCATCATGGTTTGGGCCTGCTTTTCTTCAGCAGGGACAGGGAAGATGGTTAAAATTGATGGGAAGATGGATGGAGCCAAATACAGGACCATTCTGGAAGAAAACCTGATGGAGTCTGCAAAAGACCTGAGACTGGGACGGAGATTTGTCTTCCAACAAGACAATGATCCAAAACATAAAGCAAAATCTACAATGGAATGGTTCAAAAATAAACATATCCAGGTGTTAGAATGGCCAAGTCAAAGTCCAGACCTGAATCCAATCGAGAATCTGTGGAAAGAACTGAAAACTGCTGTTCACAAATGCTCTCCATCCAACCTCAGTGAGCTCGAGCTGTTTTGCAAGGAGGAATGGGAAAAAAATTCAGTCTCTCGATGTGCAAAACTGATAGAGACATACCCCAAGCGACTTACAGCTGTAATCGCAGCAAAAGGTGGCGCTACAAAGTATTAACTTAAGGGGGCTGAATAATTTTGCACGCCCAATTTTTCAGTTTTTGATTTGTTAAAAAAGTTTGAAATATCCAATAAATGTCATTCCACTTCATGATTGTGTCCCACTTGTTGTCTTCACAAAAAAATACAGTTTTATATCTTTATGTTTGAAGCCTGAAATGTGGCAAAAGGTCGCAAAGTTCAAGGGGGCCGAATACTTTCGCAAGGCACTGTAAATCAAAGTTGGGAGCATACTGCAGATCACACTATGGTAAATCAAAGTTGGGAGCATACTGCAGATCACACTATGGTAAATCAAAGTTCGGAGCATACTGCAGATCACACTATGGTAAATCAAAGTTGGGAGCATACTGTAGATCAGACTATGGTAAATCAAAGTTGGGAGCATACTGTAGATCACAGTATGGTAAATCAAAGTTGGGAGCATACTGCAGATCACAGTATGGTAAATCAAAGTTGGGAGCATACTGTAGATCACAGTATGTTAAATCAAAGTTGGGAGCATACTGTAGATCACAGTATGGTAAATCAAAGTTGGGAGCATACTGCAGATCACAGTATGGTAAATCAAAGTTGGGAGCATACTGCAGATCACAGTATGGTCAATCAAAGTTGGGAGCATACTGTAGATCTCACTATGGTAAATCAAAGTTGGGAACATACTGCAGATCACAGTATGGTAAATCAAAGTTGGGAGCATACTGTAGATCACAGTATGCAGAATATTCCTTGTATTATTTCTGAGCGTTGGCTACTTTGGCTACTACTCATAAATTAAATGAAAGGAT
This sequence comes from Oncorhynchus mykiss, assembly GCF_013265735.2. NCBI lineage: Eukaryota > Metazoa > Chordata > Actinopteri > Salmoniformes > Salmonidae > Oncorhynchus > Oncorhynchus mykiss. Next base: position 90,346,800 of record NC_048569.1, on the reverse strand, counting down.
TGCATAATTTTTTTTCATTAATTGCACACAAGGTCCAGCTGAAACTTGCCTTACGCTTTTATTAACCCAACCCCTCTGAATCGGAGTGATGTGGGGGGCTGCCACATTGGCAGTTGTTGTGGGGGGTTAACCAGCTTGCTAAAGGGCACAATGACAGGTTTTTCACCTTGTCGGCTCAGGGATTTGAACTTTTTGGTTACTGGCCCAATGCTAACCACTAGGCCACCTGCCGGCATCCAGCCGGTCTTTATCATCTAACAACTGGATGTGCTTCTGTTTCTATCCTTCCCAAACGAATTCCCTGAATTACTACACATAAGATGTAAGCAAGATTAAATGCAAAACACCAAACAACACGTAGCCTAATACTGCTTCCCAAAGCCCAAACTGTAGCCTAAAGCCCAGACAGAGAGACGGACAGCTCAACCAGTGTCTCTCTGCGTCATCTACCCAGTGTGTTCATCCAATGTGTGGATGAGAGTTTTAATAGGAATCATAAAACATCCTGTAGCACCTCACAAGACTTTCATTCAGCCAGCTCTCTCCTTCAACAGTGGAGACCCAGTAACCGTAACGGTTTATGAACTGGTGCGGTTCACAGAGGGAGCTGATGCAGAGGTTCAAGGTTGGCTGCTTCCTGGCCTGAGCGATAATACCCTCTAGCCTGGACAGCCGGTGTATCAATCTCTCTCTGCCGTCTGGCAGAAGTAAAGTCTGCCCGCTGACTCACCGACTTGCTGCAGTCAGGGAGTTCTTTCAAGGCCTCAGCAAGGAGAGGGGAGGAAAGAACTCAGGAGGGATTTGTCTAGTGGTCGGACCAGAATCAGGAGGGATTTGCCTAGAGGTCGAACCAGAATCAGGAGGGATTTGTCTAGTGGTCGGACCAGAATCAGGAGGGATTTGTCTAGTGGTCGGACCAGATCAGGAGGGATTTGACTAGTGGTCGGACCAGAATCAGGAGGGATTTGTCTAGTGGTCGGACCAGAATCAGGAGGGATTTGTCTAGTGGTCGGACCAGAATCAGGAGGGATTTGTCTAGTGGTCGGACCAGAATCAGGAGGGATTTGACTAGTGGTCGGACCAGAATCAGGAGGGATTTGACTAGTGGTCGGACCAGAATCAGGAGGGATTTGTCTAGTGGTCGAACCAGATCAGGAGGGATTTGTCTAGTGGTCGAACCAGAATCAGGAGGGATTTGACTAGTGGTCGGACCAGATCAGGAGGGATTTGTCTAGTGGTCGGACCAGAATCAGGAGGGATTTGTCTAGTGGTCGAACCAGAATCAGGAGGGATTTGACTAGTGGTCGGACCAGAATCAGGAGGGATTTGACTAGTGGTCGGACCAGAATCAGGAGGGATTTGCCTAGTGGTCGAACCAGATCAGGAGGGATTTGTCTAGTGGTCGAACCAGATCAGGAGGGATTTGTCTAGTGGTCGGACCAGAATCAGGATGAGGTTTAAGAACAGAGAAAACATTGCCAAACTAAAACGTTATGAATAGACTATGAAACAGGTACCATAGACAGACCACACTACTGTGGGCTGTCTGCCAACTCACTGTTTTAGCCGATTCATTTGCTTACCATTAGGTAATAGGCCCTCAGATTTAAAATGATTAGGGTGTCATTCCAAACTGACGATTTCATATTCCCCTCGACAGACAAATGTTTCCTTTCCTCTCAACACGCTGAAATGCTTTGTCTTCCCTCATCCTTCTCACCTGAGCATCATGTTGTTCCACCTCAGGGCAGGCTCCCTCCCTCCATTACCGCGGGATAACCAAGACCTTCCTGAAACACTATGGCAATTACAAATGTTTATTAATTTACCTGAAAGATGCTTTGTATAATAAAAACTGTTTGAAGTAGGAAGAACCCCATGCACGCCATCATTCCTGCTTTATTATAATTAGCCCATCTGTCATCAACCCATAAATAAACCTTATGAATGCTCTGGGAAAAAACACTGGCGTGAGAGAGCGAAAGAGAGGGGGGGGGGGGTAGCAAAAGAGAGGGGTGGGAGAGAATGACAGGGAGAGAAAGATAATTTTTATGAATAAATGAATGAATGGCATTTCTGCATAGTGAAAAGCTCACTTCGAAAGGAATGAGAAATGACGCACATGCAGTATTTTAAACCTTACACTACATTAAGTGGAAAATAGAGGATTTTATAAGAGACCCATTTCAATGAGAAAGGGTTATAAGTGAATGAATACATAGTTTGCATATTCCTTGCTGTATTTCTCCATCCACAGCAGAGAGAAGAGAGGTGTGGCAGTTGAGAGCATCAGGACTGACCAGCTGTCACAACAGTTTGACAGGATGAATGGTGAGGTAGGATGGCCTGGCAGCATCACACATGTAGGTCTCACTGCTTTGACTGAGGAGAGGCAGGTACAGCCTAGTGACTGACACTCACACAAGCATACACACACAAGGCACGCACAAGGCACAAGAGTGACTGGGCCATTTCATTTCCATGGCAACCACTCATTGAAGCCTACAGTTGTGCTGTGTATGGACAAAAGAGAGAGAGAGAGAGAGACAGAGACAGAGAGAGAGAGAGAGAGAGAGAGAGAGAGAGACGGTGGGGGTGAGGGAGAGTGACGGTGGGGATGAGGGAGAGTGACGGTGGGGATGAGGGAGAGTGACGGTGGGGATGAGGGAGAGTGACGGTGGGGATGAGGGTGAGGGGCGGTGGGGATGAGGGTGAGGGTGAGTGGGAAAGGCAGTAGTGGCGAGAATGAGATTGACAGTAAATATGACAAGAGAACTAGCATGGCTTTGTAGAGCTGCAGAAGTAATTCAACTAGAAGAAATTATGTGAAATAAGAAGTGTATCTTAATATCAAACAGCATTGCTCCATTACCATCCATGTCTGTCAGGTAAAACAGTGCACTTGGCCTGAGCATAGCTACCTGGTGTGCGACCTACAGCTCCAGCCCTGTCTCTCTGCAGCCTCTGTATCTGAACTAGACCCCACAGAGACACTCTGAGAACCAGCTGGTAATTTTTCAGCTGATGTGCTTTCCTGTGAAGCAGATTATTGAGGTGCCGATAAAGAGTTTAAATCGCTGCAAGGTCAACGTAATTCCTGCTTGAGATAAAGGAACATGGGCCTGCTGGCACTCACCTGGGCGTTCTGAAACCAACTGATAAAACTGCATGGGGTGGAGGAGGGGGGTATTCATTTGGGGAGAGAGGGATATCCTACCTATGTGGGAGTCATTTAATAGTAGCAAAGAAAATCACATCTTGAATTGAGAATGTAACAAGTACAGTTTCTTCAGACAGCCATCTTCAGATATGAAACTAAATTACACAGGATTAAACTACTGTACAGATGTATTGCTTGTATATTCTGGCTAAATGGTAGCTGCACTTGGCCTGATTATACGTGTAAACTGTCAAATTGAATTTAGTTTTATGTTTTGTGCACACAACACACTATAGGACACCTGCTCGTCAAACAGCTCATTGCAAAATCATGGGCATTAATATTGAGTTGGCCAAAAGAGCGTTAGTGAGGTCTCGGGCACTGATGTTGGACGATCAGGACTGGCTTGTAGTTGGCGTTCCAATTCATCCCAAAGGTGTTCAATGGGGTTGAGGTCAGGGCTCTGTGCAGGCCAGTCAAGTTCTTCCACGCCGATCTCGACAAACTATTTCTGTATGGGCCTCGCTTTGTGCAAGGGGGCATTGTTATGCTGAAACAGGAAATGGCCTTCCCCAAACTGTTGCCACAGTTGGAAGCACAGAATCGCCTAGAAAGTAATTGTATGCTGTAGCGTTAAGAAAAACAGCGCCAGACTATTATTTCTCTTCCACCAAACTTTACTTTGACACTTTGCATTCGGGCAGGTAGCGTTGTCCTGGCATCCGCCAAACCCAGATTCAAACTCAGATGGTGAAGCGTGATTCATCACTCCAGAGTGGAATGCGTTTCCACTACTCCAGAGTCCATTGGTGGCAAGCTTTATACCACTCCAGCCAACACTTGGCATTGCACATGGTGATCTTAGGCTTGAGTGCAGCTGCTCGGCCATGGAAACCAATATCATGGTCATGGAAGCTCCCGATGACGTTGCTTCCAGAGGCAGTTTGGAACTCGGTAGTGGGTGTTGGACAGACAATTTTTACGCGATACGCACTTCAGCACTCGGTGGTCCTGTTCTGTGAACCTGTGTGGCCTACCACTTCGTGGCTGAGCCGTTGTTGCTCCTAGACGTTTTCACTTCACACAAACAGCACATACAGTTGACTGGGGCAGCCAATCCACTCATTTCAAATGGTGTCCACATCATTTTGTATATATAGTCTACTTCAAGAAATTGGTGTATGACACTGAATTGAATAAAAAAATGAATCATGTAGGTTAGTTGCAACTGAACTGATGAGCTGGTAATGGCAGAGAAGTGTGGTGTTTTTCCCTGAACAATGTATGGCATTATGTCCAAAACATAATGCAAACATTAGTGGCTGATCACTGATTGGACCAGTTTGGCCCAATAGAAGAGGACATGTAGCCTATCACATCAATACTAAGCATCATCAATAAAAACAAGACGTACACCTGAACAGCTAACAGAGTGAGGTGGGGATCGATTCATCCATCAATTAAAAGGGCCTGTTTTGACCTTGTGAAAATAACCTATCATTTCAGAACAAAAGCAGGAGCATGTCCAAATGTAACTATGACACAGCTCAGCGGCGGTAAACTAGTCCCCTCAGCATCTTCCAACAGAGCGTTCTGTTTGACAACTTGTATCAAGGGCTCGTGGATAACTTTGCTCAAGGAGCTGTGAAATATCTTCAGAGACCTCAAACCGCCCAAACAACCCGGTGTCTGTCCGCCCTTTCTGCTAGTGACGCACACACACACACACACACACACACAAACACATGCACACACCGGTCATCGTCCATCTTGAATAACAAGGAGACACCCACAGCAGACAAGATACAACCCCCCCCATCCCTCCTCTCAGTCTGAACCCCCACACTGTCAATGATTGAGAGGCGTAAACTTAAGGATTTTAAACACTGACCCAACATTGTACCAATCCAATGTGTGTCAACTGCGCCACTCACCCCCAAAAACAGCAACAAGCACTGACAGCCGTCAGGAGAAAACTAACGTGGCACATTGCAGTAACCTTCCTCTAAAACAAATGTCACCATTGATAGCGTCGCCCATCACAGTCAAAATGAGTCCTGTCCAACCTTTTAACAGAGATGTCAAAAAAGTAGGAGAAGGGGAATCTAACAGTTTAATTTCAGATGCCTAAAACTTATTTTTCGAATCCCCCCCCCCCCCCCCCGTATCTCATTCCTAGAATGTCAACACTGCCCACCCTGTCCCATGATCACACGTAGCCTACTCCCTCAAGCAAACATGATGAAGACAGGAGGGAAGGCATTTTATAGGGGGATGTTGAAGGTTGTATTTCATTGCTGGTGTCGCCTTGTCGTCTCCTCTCCGTCTGCACTGCTCTGAAAGGACAGGAGAGGTGAAAGCAAATCCTTCTTGTTTCCACTTCATTGCCTTGCTTCCTTCTTAGGTCAAACCAGATTAATAACAGGAAAACACAGTGACAACTTCACCATAGAGACCAGTTTCCCAGACCAAGAGTGAGACTACTCTTGGACTAAAAAGCTTGCAAAATGGAGAATCTGAATTGAAAATTCCTTCCAGGAATAGGCTTCTGGGAAACCGGCCCTTGGAGCAGAGGTGCACCCTATGAGGTAGCCTCGACTATCTCTAGGGTAGCTATAGTAATAATGCAGTAGCATGGCCTTGATCAGGTGCTTAGCCTGCCACGCCGTGACTCCTGAGAGAGAGGACCATGATTGTCCACCAGGGGGGGGGGGGGGGGTGATTAATGAGGACATCCTGTGCTGCAGCACCTTGTGGGCTGATTGCATGGCCTAGTCAAATGCATGCAGCAAACGGATATTAAATCAACATAGCTTATTGCCATGCCACCGAACGGCGAGGCCCAGGCGTGGGCAAAATACGTTTGCAGCTCACGGCTAAACACTTGAGGGGGAGTGGGGATAACATTCCCAGGGTTTCTGGATGAGTTAGGCAATCTAGCTGTCAGTGGCAATGATTAATTTTGATGGTCTCATAAATTCTGCAGAGAAATATATTGCCCCTATAATATCTGTTGATTTGTACTAGGTTCCTCCTCTGCCTTAAGGTCTGTTCTGGGAAACAACAGTCAACAAATGGCTCAGTCCCCCAGAGTAAAAAAAAAAAAAAGAAGTACAACACCCACGCCTAGCCTGACGTATGACTGAAGGAGTATGGGTAAAAAAGACAAAGTAGATCACAGTGACGCGTGCTTGGCTTATCTGCGTGGTAAGAGCTATGGATTTAGGTGTTAACTTATCGAAGACATCGCTAATAATGAATGATTATGCACATCGCCAACAGCCCACATAACAGAATCTCTCCAGCACTCAGCAGCCAAACCAACATTGAGGAGGGAGAGCATAGTTTTGATCAGTGAAGACCATGACAACGTCTGTTGTTACCTCACCATTTAAAAAAGACACAGTGCCAATTACAGTCACTCATATGAGTGGGGAGAGGGATTGCGAGCAGGAGAGATAGAAAGAAGAGAGAGAGATCGCAAGAATGAGAGAGAAGGGGGATGGAGGAAGAGAGAAAGGGGGACGAAGGAAGAGAGAGAGATAGAGAAGCTAAGTTGTATTGGTATTTTTGGGGTATTTTATTACGATCCCCATTAGTTGTTGCAAAAGCAGCAGCTACTCTTCCTGGGGTCGACACAAAACATGAATCATGACATAATACAGAACATTAATAGACACAAACAGCTTAAGGACAGAAGTACATCCAAGTTGATAGATGCCTCAGAAACAAGACACACTTATTAAGACTTTCCTATTGGTCTCTTTCTTTAAGGTTATCAATGAGGATGAATTGTGTGCGTTAATCTTTCAAATATGTAATCAATAAATAATGAAATGTTCTCTCCCTTTACTCAAGAGGCTGGGAAAGAACCTTGTGCATTATGGTTGGCAAGTTATGCCCCTAAGTTTCCTGGTGGTTTGTTTTTTCTCTACAAAGTCATTTTAGCCAGAAGGACTCCCAAATTGCCACAATGAATATTACTATGGACACTTGATTCATTAGGCACCTTTCATGACCTGTGACCTTGAGGTGACATCATACTCTATGATACCATTCTCAAATAATACCGAAGCCGTTTTCTCAGTTGATAAATAATTGACTTAGCAGTTTAAAAAAACATGGTTTATGTTATTGTATAATAATTTCTGTAGACTTATGGCCATAACACTGCACATGCAATGTTAATCAATAGTTTGATCAATGACCTCTATTGATCAATAACTCCTCATTATGACCATCTCTGGACTGGGGGCAACTACTAAATGAACAGGGCAGTGTTGCGGATGTTTTTTTTATTCTTATGGGCAGGTATGGTATGCCCTCATGTGGTTGAATATCAGAGTTGAACTAATAATACAGGACCCAGAGTAATATCCTGGGGGTGTACATTCACTAGGAACCAAGAAGAAGCAACCGGGATGACGTTTGACAATGTTTGGCTATGCAACGTGGCCCTGTAGTCCCACCTCATATAGTTGACAGCATGTTCCCTGCTGCCTCTCTTCATCCCGCTGGTAGACATGCAGCCACAGCATCAGAGGCAAAGCTCCTGCCTGGTCCAGTGTGCAAGAAAGCTGCAATAAAAAGAGGAGAAATGCAACACACAATTGCCAAATGTATGTTTGATGAGGGAGGAGGGACAAGAGACGATTAAAAATGCATTTCATCTTTTTGACATGAACATGCACATGCATTCAGGAAGTATTCTGACCACTTGACTTTCTACACATTTTGTTACGTTACAGCCTTATTCTAAAACTGATTAAACAGTTTTTTCCCTCATCAATCTACGTACAATAACCCATCCTGACAGAACAAAAACATAAAAATAAAAAACTGAAATATCAGATTTTGATACAACAGTAGATGAGATGGGAAGAAGTATGTCCATAATAAAGTGCTACTCTGCCTTAACAACACTATCAACAAGGCAGGTCCTACAGGCCCTGGTTTTTACCTTCTTAACAACACTATCAACAAGGCAGGTCCTACAGGCCCTGGTTTTTACCTTCTTAACAGCACAATCAACAAGGCAGGTCCTACAGGCCCTGGTTTTTACCTTCTTAACAGCACTATCAACAAGGCAGGTCCTACAGGCCCTGGTTTTTACCTTCTTAACCGCACTATCAACAAGGCAGGTCCTACAGGCCCTGGTTTTTACCTTCTTAACAGCACTATCAACAAGGCAGGTCCTACAGGCCCTGGTTTTTACCTTCTTAACAACACTATCAACAAGGCAGGTCCTACAGGCCCTGGTTTTTACCTTCTTAACAGCACAATCAACAAGGCAGGTCCTACAGGCCCTGGTTTTTACCTTCTTAACAGCACTATCAACAAGGCAGGTCCTACAGGCCCTGGTTTTTACCTTCTTAACCGCACTATCAACAAGGCAGGTCCTACAGGCCCTGGTTTTTACCTTCTTAACAGCACAATCAACAAGGCAGGTCCTACAGGCCCTGGTTTTTACCTTCTTAACAGCACTATCAACAAGGCAGGTCCTACAGGCCCTGGTTTTTACCTTCTTAACCGCACTATCAACAAGGCAGGTCCTACAGGCCCTGGTTTTTACCTTCTTAACAGCACTATCAACAAGGCAGGTCCTACAGGCCCTGGTTTTTACCTTCTTAACAGCACTATCAACAAGGCAGGTCCTACAGGCCCTGGTTTTTACCTTCTTAACAGCACTATCAACAAGGCAGGTCCTACAGGCCCTGGTTTTTACCTTCTTAACAGCACTATCAACAAGGCAGGTCCTACAGGCCCTGGTTTTTACCTTCTTAACAGCACTATCAACAAGGCAGGTCCTACAGGCCCTGGTTTTTACCCCAACATTAAGTGACCCCAACATTAAGTGACCCCAACATTAAGTGACCCCAACATTAAGTGACCCCAACATTAAGTGACCCCAACATTAAGTGACCCCAACATTAAGTGACCCCAACATTAAGTGACCCCAACATTAAGTGACCCCAACATTTTGAACGGTAGTATAAATATTCCTAATTCCATTCCTTTACTTTGGATTTGTGTGTTTTGTTGTGACATTTTCAGATATTACTTGTTAGATATTTCTGCACTGTTGGAGCTAGAAAAACATGCATTTAGCTACACCCTCAATAACATCTACTCAACATGTGTATGTGACCATTAAATTTGATTTAGCTCAACTTCCTGCGACTCAACCTCCTGGGACTCAAACTTACCCTGTCCTGCGACTCAACTTACCCTGTCCTGCGACACAACTTACCCTGTCCTGCGACACAACTTACCCTGTCCTGCGACACAACTTACCCTGTCCTGCGACACAACTTACCCCGTCCTGCGACTCAACTTACCCTGTCCTGCGACTCAACTTACCCTGTCCTGCGACTCAACTTACCCTGTCCTGCGACACAACTTACCCTGTCCTGCGACACAACTTACTTACCCGGTCCTGCGACACAACTTACTTACCCGGTCCTGCGACTCAACTTACCCTGTCCTGCGACTCAACTTACCCTGTCCTGCGACTCAACTTACCCTGTCCTGCAACTCAACTTACCCTGTCCTGCACCTCAACTTCCTGTTCCTCAACTTACCCTGTCCTGCGACTCAACTTACCCTGTCCTGCGACTCAACTTACCCTGTCCTGCGACACAACTTACTTACCCGGTCCTGCGACACAACTTACTTACCCGGTCCTGCAACTCAACTTACCCTGTCCTGCGACACAACTTACCCTGTCCTGCAACTCAACTTACCCTGTCCTGCACCTCAACTTCCTGTTCCTCAACTTACCCTGTCCTGCGACTCAACTTACCCTGTCCTGCGACTCAACTTACCCTGTCCTGCGACACAACTTACTTACCCGGTCCTGCGACACAACTTACTTACCCGGTCCTGCAACTCAACTTACCCTGTCCTGCGACACAACTTACCCTGTCCTGCAACTCAACTTACCCCGTCCTGCGACTCAACTTACCCTGTCCTGCGACTCAACTTACCCTGTCCTGCAACTCAACTTACCCGGTCCTGCGACACAACTTCCTGTCCCTCAACTTACCCTGTCCTGCGACACAACTTACCCTGTCCTGCAACTCAACTTATCCTGTCCTGCGACTCAACTTACCCTGTCCTGTTTTCAAAACTGTTGTGTTTACATGAATTTTGATTAATTCCAGGGCTACACATCATCCTGAAATATATCTAGCTATCTTTGTTAGGAAGAATACTATATTTCTCTTGAAGGAGTGAATGTAAAATGTACAAATTGGCTCAACTTACCCCACTCTCCAGTGTCCAAAACACCAGTCAGATATTAATGGTCATCGGAGCATGTGTCGATACTAATATGCTGGAAAGCAAGGGAGTGCTGCTCTCGGATCAGCTTTCTCCATTAAAATCATTAGAATTATTTCACAAATCCCTACTGACGATTTATCAACTCCTATTACCACATACGGCTGCAAATATTGACGAATCTTAGTCTAATGCTTACCCACAAAAAATGCACTAAATCACAGATTTGGCACATCATTGCGCACATGTTAGTCTACACATCATGAAATATATTGAGACAAATTACAGACAGTAGCCTACAAGTAGCAAAATAGAACTCAATTGATTAACATGGAATGTATTTCAATATGATTGAATTAGGCCTATAGCCTACTGTTTATATTTTAATGCAGTCATCTAGGTTTTAATTTAAAGCAGAATTTTATACATCACTTGTTTGTATAAAATGCAAAGACATTGGCAACTTTGTAGGCTATTTGGAGTCAACTTTGTTCTGAAATTATCGGCAGCCAAAGAGAGACGGATAAACCATTTGATTATATGTTTAGCTGAAACCTGTATATAAAGTGAAGCGGATGGTCAAAATAGCATTTAACGACGAAATTATTTATTCTACGAGTGGTCTGAGGCAAGCATTAGACTACGAGCGTTTTCAAGTGCAACGTTAATAACGATGGTTTTGGGAAACAGCTCGGAGATTTAATTAAACGACGATGAATTTTGCCTAAAATGCTTTTGGAAAACCGCGCCCTGAGCGAGGAAGAGACGAAGCGAGAGGCATGACTCCGCCCCTAAATCTGTCGGCGAGAAAATACAGGGAGAAACAGACGAAGTGGGGATTTTTTTGTATGAAGGTCATGTTTTGTCTGATTGAACATGGTCAATATGCGTTTATAAATGCACTGCATAGACTACTGTGCTTTGATAAATTACGATGAATAACGTTCTAAAAAAAAGGACATGCTTGAACTTCCTTCTGTCACAATGCATTGCGGCATTATGACGTCACACATGTTCTCGAATCACCCGTTCAGGAGATGAGGCAGTGGAAACTCAGCGAAGTGAAAAGAGACGTCAAGTGGTGTTTACTGGACGATAACAGAATCCCAAACGTCTGAAATTGAAACAAAATCCCCGTAGGTTTCTTTGATGATATAATCTTGCATTCTTCTATTACACTGACAATGCCTACCTATAGTCCTATACTGTAAAGTTCTCATTGATCTTCATTTGTAATTGCAGATTAACTTGGTGTAAATGGGGAAAGGAATGGGAAAAGGCATCACTGCTGATGCTGCAGTGGAGAAATACTTTGCTAACCTGAAAGCAAGCACATCTTACATCCTTGGACTTTTAGTTGGACAGGTGAGACATTTAGGCCTACTGTATGTCAGGGGACATGGTCCATCTTTCTAATGTTAGGCTATCCAATGCAATATAATTTTATTTGATCAACATTTGTTTTGCTACAGGGGGAGTTTGTGGTGCATGCAGCGATGACCCCACTAAAGGAGGACAATCCTGATGGCCTGATGAATGAGGATGACAAAGACTACATCCTAGATCACGCAGAACATGTGAGATTTATTGGAGAACATGCCTGAGAAATATGGAGGATTTTTTTTTCTGAAAGGATCTTCTGTTGTACTGTGGTATTATAGTGTTATGATATTCAAGTGTCTATGGTTTGGTTAATGACTCCTGCATTTTTCCTTTTGTTAAAGCTGAACCGCATGGTTCCCGGAGGACTGTCTGTGATGGGCATGTTTGTGGTCTCCCCGTCCCATCAGACCAAAGAGAGCCATATGAAAATGAGGCGGGTGAGGCAGGAATTTCTTCTTTGTCAAATTTCAAGCTTTTGTTTTTCTTAATTTTCTTTCTTTAGATGTTTTTGGTTTGATTGTCTATCTGATGATTTATCCATTTGTCTGTATTCTGTCTGCATTTTCTCTGTTAGACTATGGCTGCTGTGGAGAATCGTGTATCCGAGGACAGGCTTTGGGGTTTCTCAGAGGAGGACACCAATGACAGAGTGATGCTTCATATCTGCTCCAACACCAACAAGTATCCTCTTACTCAGTCTCCACTGCTGATGACACACACACTCATCCACACACGCAGACACACACGCTCATCCACACACACAGACACACAAGCAGACACACACGCAGACACACACACATTCACACACGCAGACACACACACACATGCAGACACACACGCAGACACACACACACATCCACACACGCAGACACACACACACACACATGCAGACACACACAGAGACACACACACATATCCACAGACACACACTCAGACACACACACGCAGACACACATGCAGACACACATCCACAGACAGACACGCGCAGACACACACACACATCCACATATGCAGACACACACACGCAGACACACATGCACATAACACAAAGACTATAGAGAACACACTCTTTCTTAGCAATTTCATCACAGAGTGACTTGCTGGATTATGAACATTAAAGAACCTAGTGTGAGTACAGAGTTGAGATTTTCAACATTTTACTCATTCATTCATTTGCCTGTGTATTATCTTCTAACATCGCAATTCACTGCAAATCAAATCAAATTGTATTTGTCACATGTGCCGAATACAACAAGTGTAGACCTTACAGGGAAATGCTTACTTACAAGCCCTTAACCAACAATGCAGTTCAATAAAATATTTACTTAATTAACTAAAGTAAAAAATACAATTAAACAGTATCACAATAAAATGACATAACAATGACGAGGCTATATACAGGGGATACCGGCCAGGTTAGTCGAGGTCATTTGTAGGGGTAAAGGGACTATGCATAGATAATAAACAGTGAGTAGCAGCGTGGGGGGGGGGGGGTACAGGGTGAGAAGGAGAGAAATGGCTGAACTCTCGTTCCTGGTTAGTGTTGATTAACGTTAACTTACTGCCTGATGTCTTCCAGAAATCTTCTAAATCTGCGACATGGAGTTACCTGCAGTGGATGACAGCGTTCTGGCCTGTTGCAGTCTGCCCCATGGACATCGACCTGATGTTCCCTATCAAGGACAAGACCCGCCACGGTCTGATGCAGGCCATGAAGGTAACCTAGGGCCCCAGTCAAAAGTAGTGCACTATATAGGGAATGTGGTGCCAATTTGGACAGAGGCCTAGTTTAATCATTATTATTGTTATATGTTTATTACACATTCAGTCTTCCACCACTACTTCTACTGACAAAGTGACAATACATCTTATCCGTGTTAGGATGGGATGATGAGGTGGGCAAAGAAGACTGAGGCCAGTGTTTGTCTCCTCAACAACAAAAATCTACCAGCTAAGACAAATTTGAACCCCCCAACTAAGGCAAGTTTGGTGTGGTGTGCAACTGAATATTGCAATGTCGTTGCTGACGATCCTTGTGAATGACAACTGTTTATGTCCTGTATGTTCTTTAGAGGAACAATTCACAAAGGATAAAGATTCAAGGTCAGATCTTCATCCCAGCGGTAAGTGGGAATATGAATATGAATATTGAGAAGAAGAAAAAAAATTGTTGTATTGTATCGGATTGTTGTACTTTTACTTTTCTTACATTGTAATGGATCAGTGTAACGGGCTCAAATCTGCTCCATATAGAGGTTCAGGTGAACCCACGTTGCAATCTCCTCTCTCTCTCTCTCTCTCTCTCTCTCTCTCTCTCTCTCTCTCTCTCTGGGTTGTCTTGTAGGCAGGGGGCAAGCTGGGGGAGAGGCCGTCCACTGCGTCAGTACAGGTATGCAGCTGTATCCTGAGACTGAAGGGGAGTCTGGGGTGCAGAGCGTACATGAACCCTGCAAGGACCACTGCCAAGACCACCACCATGGTAGGCAACTGTGGGCACCAATAAGTCCGGCAACCAGTATTTCAAACACTTGAGCTGCATCTCTGTGATGACTTTTTGATGACCTTGAGTCCATGTCACTCACAGTACATCAAGAGGGACATCATCAGGAGTGTCTACAGCAGTGCCAAAAACTTCTTTGAACATCTGATAAATGATGAAAACTCAGGTAGGATACATGAATAGTTAGTTACCAGTGCAGTAGGTCTTAAATGGCCTTGAAATTCAATAATTAGTCCGCAGCTATGCCACTAGATGGCGATGGTTAGGCACTGTAGTTTTTATTGTACTGTACACTCAACCAGCATCATTCATGACGATTTGACAGAGGCTCTTGAGTAATTGTAAAATATGTAAAAACAATCTTTGACCTTCGTATATAAAACAGGTACGCATATATCTGTGTGCATGTGTGACCCTGCAGATATCCATGTATATGTCTCTGTGTGTGTGTCTGTTTGCATGGTTGCATGTGTGTGTGTGTTTGCATGTGTCTATGTGTGTGTGTCTCTATAGCGAAGGCATTCATGGGCTCCCAGCCCTTGGCTAAGCGGGTGTTCTTCCTGGTTCCCGACACTGGCATCTCTCTGTGTGACTACATACTCTCCTCTGAGACAGAGGCAGCTGTCCAGGAGAGGGTAAGGGAGTGGGCAGGCTTCACCATCCCTGATGGGCAGCTCCATATCACCCAGCAGCTGGTACAGGGCAGGTTGGAGTGGCACCAAGGTAGGCTAGGTACTGGTTCAGCTCCGTCTATGCTGTCTGAAATAGAACCCAAATTCTCATAAAGTTGCCAAAAGATAATCTGCTGGTCAGATAGATGTCTTGATGTTCCTTGAGGGCGATAAGATTTACTTGGCTGCATTTTGGAAAGTGAGTGTCAAATGTGACTTGATCACTATTCTAAGTAGGCCTACAGACAGGTCGGATAATGTCACAGCAGTAAATGTTGTTACCTCCTCGTACATGCCTGTCGATCTGTCATCAACTTTATTCCTCTTGATGTCATGTTTTAAAATGCACGTAGGGCAGGCTGTCAACAAATCGTCATATTCATAGATACTAGTTATATTCTTGTTCTATTCTATTCTTTTTACTTTTGCCACTACCCGGGTCTACCTGCTGTTATAAGGTTCCTCCCGAGTTTCAGTTTCTGTCCCACCCATAGCATACTTCTCAATAAGATACCTGTGCCCTTTGTGACACGGTTACAGTGTGTGTTCAGATCTTGTTGTGACCTGTCTCATCTGTGTGGTTTACAGATGATTGAGCATCAGTATGGATTTTCTTTCTTTTTATATATATATATAAAAGACAAGCAGAAGAAAATACATAGCTGAAGTCATTGATCTCCCCCAGGCATCAGATATGTGTTACAATAGAGAAGGTGGTTCCTCGCAGCCTTTCTGCCTGTAGTTTAGGACACATTTAGGAAGCAGGTAGGGCACAGGTAGGCTGCAGGTAGGACACAGGTAGGAAGCAGTTAGGAAGCCAGTAAGAAGCTGGTAGGAAGCCGATAGGAAGAAGTTAGGAAGCAGAGTAAGTTGGGTGTCTAACGGCTTTTTATTCTGGTTGGAGATTCAGAGGAAGGCATGGACAGCACCTGGGTCCCGGTGTACAAGATCCAGCAGAGGCGCAAAATCACCATGGGTACGTTGTGATGCAGCATACCCTCTCTCTCTCGCCTTCCGTTTACTTTTCCCCTCTCCTCCATATTAGTCACTACTCCTCTCCTCTGTGTTGTAGGTGTGGCAGTGGCTTCAGGAGTCTCCCTGGTGGCCTGTCTCATCTATAGTCTCTTCCTAGAAGAGTGACGATGTGTCCCACGGAGTCAAGCGGTTCAATCCCAGGATCTGGCATGCAAAGGGCATCAGAACATCCCTGGGATTCCCATAAATTAAAGGGGCCTGTGCAATGACATGGAAGTTAAGATGTGTTTTTTCCATTTCTATTAACACATTCCAGTAACAGATGACAGTGTGTCTAGGAATACACTTCCTGGGTTCATTGTTAGAGGGGCCCATTCATATTTGCGGCGTGAGACAGCAAAGTCACGTGGAAGGAGCAATTTATTTTCATGTGAGATCAGAGCCACCAGCTGCTATAGTTTTACACTCTAACGGGAGCGTCATGCCCCAGACCGGGTCCTCATCCCTGTGTCATGCCTTATGATGTGACGTCATATTAGTGGGGTTTTGTGTGGGTCAACTAGAGTGTTGCAGCTGGTGCCATGAATCAAAGCTCACAGCGCCAACTGAGAAACAACCTACCCAATAAACAGAGAGAGAGGGATGGGGGCGCTTATTATAACTACTGTAGGTAAATATTTGTGTTAACTAATCTCATTCTCGGAAGTCTCGGGTAATCAACAGCGCCTCTTCAAACTCAGGAGGCTGAAGAAATTTGGCTTGTTAACTAAAACTCTCACAAACCTTTACAGATGCACAATTGAGAGCATCCTGTTGGGCTATATCACTGCCTGGTACGACAATTGCAAACCACCCACAAACGCAGGGCTCTCCTGAGGGTGGTGCGGTTTGCACAACGCATCACCGGGGGCCAACTACCTGCCCTCCAGGACACCTACAGCACCCGATGTCACAGGAAGGCCAAAAAGATCATCAAGGAGAACAACCACCCGAGCCACTCCCTGTTCACCCCATTATCATCCAGAAGGCGAGGTCAGTACAGGTGCGTCAAAGCTTGGACCGAGTGATTGAAAAACAGCTTCTATCTCAAGGCCATCAGACTGTTAAACAGCCATCACCATCACAGACAGGCTGCTGCCTACAGTACATACAGACTTGAAATCATTGGTCACTTTCGTAAATGGAACACTAGTCACTTTAATAATGTTTACATATCTTGCATTACTCATCTCCTATGTATATACTGTATAGCCTATGCACTCTGACGTTACTCATCCATATATTTATATATTCTTATTCCATTCCTTTACTTAGATTTGTGTGTATTAGGTATATGCTGTGGAATTGTTAGATATTGCTGCACTGTCAGAACTAGTAGCACAAGCATTTCATTATACTCACAATAACATCTGCTAACCATGTGTTTGTGACCAATACATTTGATTTGATTTGATCTATAGTGGAAATTCATGCATTGCCCACTGTCTAAACAAAAATGTAGCAATTGGTATAGTGCTACTGTGTTGACTTTATGGATGTTATAGATCTTATTTTGTTTGTGGCTAATATCTGTCTTAGCCCTTCCATAAGGCACTTGATGTTTTCTCTCAACCCTGCTACAGGCCACAGGCTTACACTGCACTCCTGAACCCTGACATCAACAACAACCACCTCAGATACACAACACTTACTGTAGGCTATTATACAGTATATATGACTTGCAGCTACAGTAAAATTCTGTCTGTGGCACATCAC
The DNA here is from genome assembly GCF_013265735.2 of Oncorhynchus mykiss. Taxonomy (NCBI): domain Eukaryota; kingdom Metazoa; phylum Chordata; class Actinopteri; order Salmoniformes; family Salmonidae; genus Oncorhynchus; species Oncorhynchus mykiss. The sequence continues at coordinate 90,329,075 of NC_048569.1, read as the reverse complement.
ATACCGAAACTCTGTGGTTACTGTGAGCATGGGGCAAGTGGTGACATGCCTGTTCAGACTCCAGACAGACACAGAGAGGATATTTTTGCTACTAGGCCCAGCCGCCACCCATGCGATGCAACGGTCGCCACAGTGAGCAGAAGATGTTGTCAGTCTGGTGGGACTGTGTTGTTACATGCTTAAGGAACCACGGGCAGGAGAAGCACCAGGTTGCATGAAAGGAAAGCTCCAGGGGGAGGTTTCAGTGAGGCGTGATCTCCCTTAAAGGTTACCCTGCTTACCCTGGGCCATGTGTAGTCTGTAACAGGATCACTTGTATTTTAAACCTAAGAGGAAATGTGACAGTGTGTCACAGTTCACAGTATTCTGCTGTTGGCATGACGAACACTCACTCACTGCCCGGTGCCTGACGAACACTCACTCACTGCCCGGTGCCTGACGAACACTCACTCACTGCCCGGTGCCTGACGAACACTCACTCACTGCCCGGTGCCTGACGAACACTCACTCACTGGCCGGTGCCTGACGAACACTCACACGCTGGCCGGTGCCTGGGATGTATGTAATAAGACTAAAGATTTCCTGGGGTAACAATGTAAGAAATAATACATGAAAAAACAAAATACTGCATAGTTTCCTAAGAACGCAAAGCGAGGCGACCATCTCTGTCGGTGCCATTTTCAGAGTTTCAGAGTTATTGTTCCCAGCACAAGGTGCCCCTGTGTAATGATCATGCTATTTAATCAGCTTCTTGATATGTCACACCTGTCAGGTGGATGGATTGTCTTGGCAAAGGACAAATGCTCACTAACAGGGATATAAACAAATGTGTTCACAGAATATGAGAGATATAAGCTTTTTTTTTGCTTATGGAACATTTCAGGGATCAACTATTTCAGCTCATGAAACATGGGACCAACATTTTACATGTTGTGTTTATATTTGTGTTCGGTGTATTTGCAATTTCATGTTTGTAAGGAAATACTCTTGACTTGGACCCGTCTCTCTAAATGTAATTTTTTTTATTGGAGGCTAGCTAGACGCAACCAATCATCATTGTCTTGAGTACCTGTAGCTCACCTTTAGCAGCAGCGCCCAGAGAGAGAGAGAGGAGAAGCCAAGCCAAACAGCCACAGAGGCTTGTGACTTCATCCTATAAGACGATTAGAACGCCTGATCAGCTAGAAGAGATCACTGTGATCACACGGACCCTCTCATCATAACATAACATTGTGGATTATATTCTGGAATGTGGATTGTCTGGCATTGTTCTGACTGTATGTTTCGTCACCATGCTGTGAAACACAGGAGGCTGGTGGCACCTTAATTGGGGAGGACAGGCTTGTGCTAATGATTTGAGCGGTATCAGTGGAACGGTATCAAATACATCAAACACATGGTTTCCATGGTTTCCAGGTGTTTGATGCCATTATTATGAGACGTCCTCCCCTCAGCAGCCTCATGTGAGTTACATCAAAAGATCAAGGTCAGGTTTTTGATAGTTGATTTTACATGACAGATGTGACAGATTTTCTGCATTCTTAGGATATGTTTTCCTAATACAGTGGGGTCAGACTATTAAAACTAAGGTTAGGCCTACATGAATAAGAATAAATGCTACAGTATTGGCTCCTCAACAGAAAAGGGTTCACCATGCAAACCTGTTGAACATCTGGGTCCCTGGTTGGAATGTGGAGACTGCTGCCAACATCAAATAAAGGGCCAATGAGCTTTTGTTTTCTTTCTTAGTTATGAACTTGTTCTACACTCACAGCACACCAGAATCCAGTACCTTCTATCTTCATCATGGTGAACCCCTCTTTTGTTCCCGTAATTCTGGGTTCAGCCACAGTTCAGACCACAGTTCAACCAGAAGCACGCTTCCAGCAGTTCCATGTGCACGCACGCATGTGCTTCTGTCAGTTTCCACTGAGTAGGAAGCAACGTAATTGAATTTATGACATATCAAATTGTGGGTAAATAATGAACGTCTGTGCTTGAATAACGTTTAGGTTTTTCATTTTTTTTCATTTCTATGCGTGAACTTTTCAACCTGTGCTGGGGTCAGAGCAGAGTCATTTCTGTGCAGTGAACTTTTCAACCTGTGCTGGGGTCACAGCAGAGTAATGTCTATGCTGTAGTTATGTATGTGGCAAGGTTGTTCAACGTGTGAGAGCCTGCCACTCAAACTAAACCCGGGACGAGAGAGAGACTCAACGAGAGGGAGGAGGCCTCCTCATCTGTCTGTCTGTCTGTCTGATTCTCTGGGTTCATTATTCTTCCTCTCTGCATTAAGAGCCTGGAGTACTGGAGTTATATCACATTAGAACTGACTTGATAAAATGCTATGCTGTGATCTGCAAAGTCTGCATGTCTGGCATAGAATCAATAGGACTTAAAACTCTCCCAATGCCTTGAACTATTATTTAGTCATTATTGAAGACAAGCCAGCGTTTATGTTCTCTATACCAGCTTATATATAGATGCCTTTCAATACACAATTTACATTACAGTTACCCAGTCTTTCTCAATGCAAACAAGTGTCAATATCTAGCACTACGTTGCCAGTGGAATCAGCTAAATCCCACAACAACCGCCCAAAAAACAGAAATGTTTCCTAGACAACTGAGTGGGATGTTTCCATGATGACTTTATGTCACTTCTTCCAAAGGACACACAGGAAACAGAATCACGAGGTGATGATTGAATGGTTCATGTAACAGGCCGCTTGTCAATGGCTTTTCCAGATAAGTGTGTGGAACTACTGCACTGGCTATGTAGCATTTTCTAAAATCAGTTGGCAAGTTAGTCTTAGTTGACACATGGATCATTTTCCAAATGTTCGAACAATGTTACAAAATTCATTAATGAGCAATTGAATTACACGTTTTTTTTTTGTTTGTTTTTTTCGTGTTATTCATGTTTTGTTTTATTAAATATTATAGAATCTTACAGCGTTTGTAAATACCTAAAATAAATATGTAATTTAACCTTGAAAAAAATATCATTCTAAAGACTTGAAAATATAACATATATATAATATATTAAATATTACCCAGAAACACCATAGGCTGGTGTCCTGGACCCAGAGTAATCCTAATCAGAATCGGCCCAATATGTGATATCATGTTTTCCCCCTTTCATACATGTAGCCTAATAATAGATCAACTTTGGCTCCCAACAATAAGTTAACTGGAACGGTCCTTTTCTAGTAGGAATGCAAACCCTAATCCACATCAGGTACACAGGCCACCCGTAATCAGGCTGCTGACGTTTCTTCCCTGGATGAACATTGAAATGATCCCTTATTTAGGGAATGGACTCCTTCTACAGTACGCTCAGGCCCCTCTAGTGCAGTCAACCCAGTCTGTGTGCGTCTGCTACTCTGTTACACAAAACAAGCATCAATCCATCACAAAACCATATCCTCCTCCACACACTTCCCTCCTTCAACCCCACCAACCCTTTATCACTCCACCCCACCATAAACCCCTTGTCCTCCATCTCCTCCTCCACACACCTCTCTTCCACAACCCCTTCACTCCACCCCACCATAAACCCCTGTCCTCCATCTCCTCCTCCACACACCTCTCTTCCAGAACCTCTTCACTCCTCCCCACCATAAACCCCTGTCCTCCATCTCCTCCTCCACACACCTCTCTTCCACAACCCATTCACTCCACTGCCTCCACATCCACGGCTGCCTCCTCCTCCTCTCCCCCAACGACTAAATCTTTCTCCGGCAGCAGGCCGTAGCCGTTGAGGAAAGCCTCCACGTCGGTGGCGAAGAACTCCTCGTTGAAGTGCTGGTTGGTGGCCAGGAAGTTCCCCAGCAGCTCGCCAGCCTTATACACCAGCATGGTGGGCAGGACGTCATCAGTGAAGCGCTCCCCCGCACCAGTCACCCCGGCGTCGATCCTGCAAAACTTGACGCTAGTGTACTCAGTGGCCAGGCAGTCCAGGCAGGAGTTGAGCGCATCGCAACCTTTGATCCCCTCCTTGTAGATGTGCACTACCACCACGGTGAGCCGGTGCTCCTTCTCAATGACCTCCAGAAATGCCTCGCCGCTGTCCAGCTCGTACACGCCCTCGAACTTGGGACCGAAGCTGAGGCGCTCGTGCATCTCCTGCATGCACTGCTTGCGGTACTTCTTCATGCACTTCTCGTCATCCTCCTTAATCAGCTCATACTCCTGAACACTCATCTGAAACCATGACAACAAACAAAGAATGATTTACAGTTTATTGATCGTCATGGACACTGTTTTGTTTGCTGTGTACAATAACATTACAAAGACAGTCATGTCTTGTTCTGTTTTTAGCTCAGTGAAGTCAGTTAGTTTACACAGCACACCTGTATAGACTCACACCTGTTTAGAGTATCTTAGCCATCTGTATAGAGAGACCTAGTCTGGGTGTTCAATTGACCGGTCCAAGATACTGGAAAGGGACACTTAAGTGAACTAATTTAATGAGTACTTTTGTCAGCATGTGTGGTTCTGTTTCTGCGTTTGGACCATATAAATACACATTAAACTGTGATGTAACCTAATCTAATCCCACCTTGCGGTTGAGGCCTCCCCTGCCGTCGTCTTTGGGCCTGTGTGGGGAGGACATCTGCCTGAGCAGCTCTCTCTTCTGGGGGGGCAGGGACTCCTGGTCCATGCTCTCAAGCTTAAACCTCCTCCAGTCATTGATCACTCCCTTTGGGCCTGAAAAAAAACAGGACAATGGTCATTCATTTGTGGTCATATGGAACTATTGAAAAGGTCCAGAATCCTGTCTTGTCATCCTCAATGGTTTGTAATGTTTGTAGTCCTACTGCCTTGACATGGTGTGCCGAATTGACACAGAATTGCAGGACAGTATTCTTGATGTCATGTGCCATGACCACCAAAATAGGATTTATACATGGCGTCAGCCATCTTTGTTTGGGGCTGTGACTCAGATGAACACAGCAGACTGTGTGTGTGTGTGTGTGTGTGTGTGTGTGTGTGTGTGTGTGTGTGTGTGTGTGTGTGTGTGTGTGTGTGTGTGTGTGTGTGTGTGTGTGTGTGTGTGTGTGTGTGTGTAATTGACAGATGTACAATGTGCAGTGCTGGATGGGTTGGCCCGCCCTCCGATGGATTATGGCCTAAACTAGACGCTTGAGGCTGTCTTCTAATTGCACCTTGGTTGCGTAGGAGCAGGTAGGAAAGTAGCTTAGAGCGTGTGTCAAAGTGCCAGAACACCACAGAGCTCCTGTGTTTCTCTTCAACCTGCTACTAACATTGCTTATCCCTTTCTAGTTTGGGTGGCTGCTCCTCGGCTGTACACTGTATTTGACCTGGCCCCTATTTAAAGGAATAATGCTATATATCCTATCAGGCTTGCTGTGGAAAGGCAGACAGACTGTTGCCGCTGTCTTATATTGGTCTGATCTCAGATAGACCTAAATGTTCTAAGGATGTAACTGTAACTGTACAAGACACCACCTCCACACTTTAATCACACACTCACACACACACACACACATTAGCCTCATCCTCACCTGTGTGGGTGACGTTGGCCTCCTCTTCATCGACGTTTCCAGACATTATGTTTGAGAGTTAGCTGTTGGGAACAGAACACAGGAGGGGAGGGGATGTTTTAAAACTCTCTCGGGAACCTAAACCATCATTTCTTCAACAAAAGGAACATTGTGACAATAAAGCTCAAGATCATTCAGGATTATCATATTTTGCAGTTCGGCCATTCGGAGGGGTGTTTAGTGTGCTCGTGGCCAAAAGTGACAGCTGAGCTAGTACATGTTGACACCATATAATCCTTTATGGGACTGAGGGCCATTGGTATCAGACAGAATGACTGCTCTACCTATTTCAATTCTGTGATCCCCAAATAATCTTAGCTCCCAAAACCAAATCTCAGCCTGTCAAGAGAGACTAGTCCCCCAATAACATTATGTAATCAAGCGTGTTTGAAAAGGTTCTGGCCCTGTATGCCCATAGAGCTTTCCTGGAAAGGCTAATCAAGTTAATGTGCTTTGAGTGGATTACTCTGGTATCCGATCCCTCTTGTTAGTGGTTGGCACGTGAGGGTTAGATTCTCTCTGGATTGTTAGTCATGGAAAGGAGGAGGGGCTAATGGAAAGGAGGAGGGGCTAATGGAAAGGAGGAAGGGTCTAAGGTGCCATTCTTGGAAAAATACTGGAAAACCAACAGCCACAAGACAGATTTTTAGACTTAAATGTATCCATCTGAGTGCTTTAACCAAATCATCACGTTTTAAATATGTTTTAAATATGTGTCTCTCTCTCCCCTATAAACCTCTCTATGGAGATGTTAACCAGGTGAAGGAAGGACACCATATAGTGTAACCTGTGACTGACAGAGTTACACTGATTTTCCAACTGACAGGTCACCCACTCCAGAGTTACATTGACTTTCCAACTGACAGATCACCCACCCCAGAGTTACACTGATTTTCCAACTGACAGGTCACCCACCCCAGAGTTACACTGACTTTCCAACTGACAGATCACCCACCCCAGAATTACAATGACTTTCCAACTGACAGATCACCCACCCAAGAGTTACACTGACTTTCCAACTGACAGATCACCCACCCCAGAGTTACACTGATTTTCCAACTGACAGATCACCCACCCCAGAGTTACACTGATTTTCCAACTGACAGAACACCCACCCCAGAGTTACACTGATTTTCCAACTGACAGGTCACCCACCCCAGAGTTACACTGATTTTCCAACTGACAGATCACCCACCCCAGAGTTACACTGATTTTCCAACTGACAGATCACCCACCCCAGAGTTACACTGACTTTCCAACTGACAGATCACCCACCCCAGAGTTACACTGATTTTCCAACTGACAGATCACCCACCCAGAGTTACACTGATTTTCCAAGGCATTCCGACACCTTCTTCCCTTGTGTGCGAGGACACTAAGGTAAAGCTTGCGGTTGGGCTCGTACAGTGTTACTTACACTAAACCAATACGTCAATGGATTAAACTGACTCCAGTGTTTTGATCTTAGCACACCACACACAGTATCCCTCCTTCCTGTATCCAACCTCTGACCCGGACCTGTCCAACAGCCTACCACAAGGACGGATGTCTCCATGGCAACCCCCCCTACCCCCAGCTCTAAGGGACAAGGCTATGCAGGTATTAGCCCTGATGCACTCCTCTTTAATGATTCATCTCCCTGATTGGAGTAGTGAAGTCCTTGGAACTTTAGTGAGTCCACAGCCCCATGTAGCATGATGAGCCATTTATAAAGAACATCTGTGAAGAACCAACTGATTGCAGCATTACCGCAGAAATGGAGGAGGCTAGTGGAAATGGGAGGTGGTAAGGTCTTGTCTGTCTGCCCTACATTAAGGACCAACATTCGCTAAAGTCAAATCTGATAAATAAAAAAAGTATACCAGTTTAAGTTAAGGACCAAAAAACTGGCAGCTGCACCATACAAGTTGCAAAATATTTGGGAGATTATTGATGTACCGATTCCATGGCACATGGTTTATGAACTGATACATAAAACGACGCCGGATTCAAAACGTAGAGTTTTTCAATATAAATGACTATACAAAATTCTTGCAACCATTCCAGCTCTGCAGGTTTTGCTGCGAAGAGACATCACTTGATTTGGTAATGCCGATATGTAGCTAGTTTTTGATCGCAGGTTCAGGAAAGGCTGAAAAGATGCAACATTTATTTGGCGCTAACTCTGCAAATAGCACTGCTGGGGGATTTGATAAGTCACAATCAATCGATCAATAATATAATTGTACTCTTAGCAAAGGTGTTTATCTTTAATTTAAAATCTGTAGAAACTTTGAAAACAGAAACGTTCAGAACTTTTGTGAAACATCACAGCACATTTAAAAAATATATGGCAAATAGAAATAAAAACCGGATGTTCTTCAAAGATAGATAGGAGTGGTTGAGGGGAGCTAAAGGCTGGGACTTGACCGTGAAATGTATGTAGTATGTATAAGCTGGAAGTGGAAGCCTATTGTTGTCCATTAGTTTATTCCAATTAGGGGAGGGGTGGTAGGGTTAGGGGAAAACAATAAAGGAGGAAAATAAACTCAGCAAAAATAGAAACGTCCTCTCACTGTCAACTGTGTTTATTTTCAGCAAACTTAACATGTGTAAATATTTGTATGAACATAACAAGGTTCAACAACTGAGACATAAACTGAACAAGTTCCACAGACATGTGACTAACAGAAATGGAATAATGTGTCCCTGAACAAAGGGGGGTCAAAATCAAAAGTAACAGTCAGTATCTGTTGTGGCCAGACCATGACGGACCCTCCACTTCCAACTCGATCCCGCTCCAGAGTACAGGCCTCAGTCATTCCTTCAACGCTAAACGCGAATCCGACCATCACCCCTGGTGAGACAAAACCACGACTTGTCATTGAAGAGCACTTTTTGCCAGTCCTGTCTGGTCCAGCAACGGTGGGTTTGTGCCCATAGGCAACATTGTTGCCAGTAATGTTTGGTGAGGACCTGCCTTAAAACAGGTCTCCAAGCCCTCAGTCCAACCTCGCTCAGCTTATTGCAGACAGTCTGAGCACTGATGAAGGGATTGTGCATTCCTTGTGTAAATCGGGCAGTTGTCGTTGCCATCCTGTACCTGTCCCGCAGGTGTGATGTTCGGATGTACCAATCCTGTGCAGGTGTTGTTACACATGGTCTGCCACTGCAAGGACAATCAGCTGTCCATCCTGTCTCACTGTCTTAGGTGTCTCACAGTACAGACATTGCAATTTATTGCCCTGGCCACATCTGCAGTCCTCATGCCTCCTTGCAGCATGCCTAGGGCACATTCACATAGTTGAGCAGGTACTTTTGGTGTTTTTCAGAGTCCGTAGAAAGGCCTCTTTAGTGTCCTAAGTTATCATAACTGTGACCTTAATTGCCTACTGTCTGTAAGAGTCTTAACAAGGTGCATAGGTGCACATTCATGAATTGTTTGTTTTGTTACCTTTATTTAACTAGGCAAGTCAGTTATTTTCAATAACTGCCTAGGAACAGTGAGTAAACTGCCTTATTCAGAAAGACAGATTTTTACCTTGACAACTCTGGGATTCGATCTTGCAACCTTGCGGTTGCTAGTCCAACACTCTAACCACTAGGCAACCTGGTTCATTTAACAAGTATGGGAAACAGTGTTTAAACCCTTTGCAATGAAGATCTATGAAGTTATTTAGATTTTTACAAATTATCTTTGAAAAGACAGGTAAAGGGACGGGTTTTTTTTTTGCTGAGTTTATATAAAACAAATATACTGTATGTATCTAAAATTATAGATACGGTATATTTCCAGAAAAAAATATATGGAGGATTGGAAATGATGCAGACAATTACATATATTGTGGTTTTTATCAATCTGCTAAAGCTGAAAAGAAAACGTCTGTGCGTGTACCAATGCATTTATGGTAGATTGGATAAGAGCGTCTGCCAAATGACTAAAATGTACATGTAATGGTACCTATACCAATAGGTTACTGTACACCGATAAACAGTTTATTAAACCATAGATGTTCAGCACCACAAACACATACCGTCCTTTATTACAAACAGCAAAATATCAGATCTGGGCCCGTATTTAAACAGTGTCTCAGAGGACGAGTGCTGATCTAGGATCTAATCGTTTCCATTATTATCTAAACGGCAAATCTGACTCTTGAGGGAAATCCGACGCCAGTTAAGCTCACGTAAATGGAACTACATTTTGATGCACTTTTCTCTATGTATATTCTGACCTTGAACTGAAGCGTGAGGTTAGCATGCTATTCACCCTCTATTCATTTGGGGTTGGAGATCAAAGGAAGGAAGGTGTGGTCGGAGATGTGTCTACAGATATGCCATATTCTAACCTCAACATTATTCTACCACCTGTTGATTGAAATAACACCATTTTACATGCACTGTCATTTGTAAATTACAAGTTGTTAAGTTGTTTAATTTTACCTTCATTTAACTAGGCAAGACAGTTAAAAATACATTCTTATTTACAATGACAGTCTACTGCAGCAAAATCTGGACACCCTATGGGACTCCCAATCACGGCTGGATGTGATGCAGCCTGGATTTGAACCAGGTACTATAGTGACACCTCTTACACTGAGATGCAGTGCCTTAGACCACTAGGGAGCCCTATGTAAACGAGTAATCCGTTTGGATAAGGGGATTGTAAATATATATTACAATTGTTTTAGATCTAGTTTACCTTATAATCGCTGGAGACAAATGTGAAACCAGTCATATGGCAAGGAACTGAAGCATATACACATAGCACCTTTTCCACAGTAAGTTTATGAAATGCTGGCCTTGTAACTTGGGATGAAATGTGGAGACCCAAGCTATATGCTTCTGTAGCCATGCACCAATGACAGAATAGCTCCAAACTTACCGAGTTGATTTATGATTTCTACAATGTTTTGATTAAATGCCCAGACTTTTTACTGTATTTTTTACCATATGTATCTTGTTAGATATTAGCCGCTATCAGTAGTCACAGTCATTTATACCCACATACATTTATAACTGTCACTTTAGTGTTAGTTTCCTTACATTTATAACTGTCACTTTAGTGTTAGTTTCCTTACATTTATAACTGTCACTTTAGTGTTAGTTTCCTCATATTTATAACTGTCCCTTTAGTGTTAGTTTCCTTACATTTATAACTGTCTCTTTAGTGTAAGTTTCCTCACATTGTCACGTTCTGACCTCTATTTCTGTTGTTTTGTATTTATTTAGTATGGTCAGGGCGTGAGTTGGGTGGGCAGTCTATGTTTGTTTTTCTATGTTTTGGGGCATTTCTATGTTTTCGGCCTAGTATGGTTCTCAATCAGAGGCAGGTGTCATTAGTTGTCTCTGATTGAGAATCATACTTAGGTAGCCTGGGTTTCACTGTGTGTTTGTGGGTGATTGTTCCTATCACTGTGTTTGTTGTCACAGGATAGGCTGTATAGGTTTTCACGTTCCGTTTGTTGTTTTGTAGATTTGAGTTATTTCATGTATTGTTCAGTTTTCCATTAAAGAACATGAATAACCACCACGCTGCTTTTTGGTCCGCTTCTCCTCCTACAGACGAACGACGTTACAGAATCACCCACCCACCAAGGACCAAGCGGCGTGGTAAACAGAGGCTGCAGCAACAGCAGCAGCAGGAGAAGCGACTGGTGCAGCAGGAGCAACAGCAGCAGCAACAAAGGCAGCAGCAGGAGAAGGAACAGAGGCAGCAGCAGCAGGAACAGCAACAGCGAGATCAGGATTTTGGGACATGGGAGCAGAATCTGGACTACACAACTTGGGAGGAGATAGACAGGTGGGCGGTCGACCCAGGGAGAGTGCCGGAGCCCGCCTGGGATTCGATGGAACAGTGCGCGGAAGGTTACAGGAGAATGAGGTTGGCGAAGCAAGCACGGCGGCGCGGACGGAAGCCCGAGAGTCAGCCCCAAAAATTTATTGGGGGGGGGCACAGGGGGAGTGTGGCAGAGTCAGGAGTCAGACCTGAGCCAACTCCCCCCGTTTATCGTGAGGAGCCAAGGAGGAGCTCAGAACCAGAGCTGGTGTTGGAGGTGAGCGAAGCAGAGACTGTGAAGGAGTTAATGGGGAAATTGGAGGAGAGAGATATGAGGGATTTGCTGGTTTGGTGCATGAGGCACGACATTCGCCCGACGGAGCGTGTCAGGGATTTAATGGCACCGGGGTCAGCTATCCATACTCATCCTGAGGTGCGTGCGAGGGGTCTGGTGAAGACTGTGCCAGCATCACGCACCAGGCCTCCTGTGCATCTCCCTAGCCTTGCACGTCCTGTGCCATCTCAGCACTACAGTGCTCCTAGCAGTGCTAACTGTGGCGGGCATGGTGCTGGTCAGGCACCGTGTTATGCAGTTGTTCGCACGGTGTCCCCAGTACGCGTGCTTAGCCCGGTGCGCTACATCCCAGCTCCCCACATCTGCCGGGCTAGGGTGAAGATCCAGCCAGGGCGGTTGGTGCCAGCCCTGCTCTCAAGATCTCCAGTACGCCTTCACGGTCCGGTCTATCCGTCACCACCTCCACGCACCAGCCCTCCGGTGGCAGCCCCCCGTACCAGGCTGTCTCTCCGGCCCATCCTTACAGGGGCTTCCTCCTCTCCAGCGCTGCCGGAGCCTCCCACCTGTCCGGCGCCTTTGCCGGAGCCTCCCGCCTGTCCGGCGCCTCTGCCGGAGCCTCCCGCCTGTCCGGCGCCACTGCCGGAGCCTCCCGCCTGTCCGGCGCCGCTGCCGGAGCCTCCCGCCTGTCCGGCGCCGCTGCCGGAGCCTCCCGCCTGTCCGGCGCCTCTGCCGGAGCCTCCCGCCTGTCCGGCGCCTCTGCCGGAGCCTCCCGCCTGTCCGGCGCCTCTGCCGGAGCCTCCCGCCTGTCCGGCGCCGCTGCCGGAGCCTGCCGCTGCCGGAGCCTCCCGCCTCTCCGGCGCCGCTGCCGGAGTCTCCCGGCGCTACCAGGGCCTTCCTCTTCTCCAGCGTTGCCGGAGCTTCCCGTCTGCCCAGCGCCAGCTGAGCTTCCCGTCTGCCCAGCACCAGCTGAGCTTCCCGTCTGCCCAGCGCCAGCTGAGCCTCCCGTCTGCCCAGCGGCGCCAGCGCCGCCCGTCTGCCAGGAGCCGCCAGCGCCGCCCGTCTGCCAGGAGCCGCCAGCGCCGCCCGTCTGCCAGGAGCCGCCAGCGCCGCCCGTCTGCCAGGAGCCGCCAGCGCCGCCCGTCTGCCAGGAGCCGCCAGTCAGCCAGGGGCCGCCAGTGCCGCCAGTCAGCCAGGGGCCGCCAGTGCCGCCAGTCAGCCAGGGGCCGCCAGGGGCCGCCAGTAAGCCAGGGGCCGCCAGTAAGCCAGGGGCCGCCAGTGCCGCCAGTCAGCCAGGGGCCGCCAGTAAGCCAGGGGCCGCCAGTGCCGTCAGTCAGCCAGGGGCCGCCCGAGCAGCTGCCCCTCTGTCCAGAGCAGCTGTCGCCCCTCTGTCCCAAGCTGCTGCCGCCCCTCTGTCCCGAGCAGCTGTCCCTCTGTCCCGAGCAGCTGCCCCTCTGTCCCGAGCAGCTGCCCCTCTGTCCCGAGCTGCTATCGCCCCTCTGTCCCGAGCAGCTGCCCCTCTGTCCCGAGCAGCTGCCCCTCTGTCCCGAGCAGTTGTCCCTCTGTCCCGAGCAGCTGCTTCACCTCTGTCCCGAGCTGCCCCTCTGTCCCGAGCAGCCCCTCTGTCCAGTGGGGTCATTGAGAGGGGTGGCCATGGTGAGTAAGCCAGGGAGGCGGACAATAAGGCGGACTAAGACAATGGTGAAGTGGGGTCCGCGTCCCGCGCCAGAGCCGCCACCGCGGACAGACGCCCACCCAGACCCTCCCCTATAGGTCAAGGTTTTGCGGCCGGAGTCCGCACCTTTGGGGGGGGGTACTGTCACGTTCTGACCTCTATTTCTGTTTTGTATTTATTTAGTATGGTCAGGGCGTGAGTTGGGTGGGCAGTCTATGTTTGTTTTTCTATGTTTTGGGGCATTTCTATGTTTTCGGCCTAGTATGGTTCTCAATCAGAGGCAGGTGTCATTAGTTGTCTCTGATTGAGAATCATACTTAGGTAGCCTGGGTTTCACTGTGTGTTTGTGGGTGATTGTTCCTATCACTGTGTTTGTTGTCACAGGATAGGCTGTATAGGTTTTCACGTTCCGTTTGTTGTTTTGTAGATTTGAGACATTTCATGTATCGTTCAGTTTTCCATTAAAGAACATGAATAACCACCACGCTGCTTTTTGGTCCGCTTCTCCTCCTACAGACGAACGACGTTACACACATTTATAACTGTCACTTTAGTGTTAATTTCCTTACATCTATAACTGTCACTTTAGTGTTAGTTTCCTTACATTTATAACTGTCACTTTAGTGTTAGTTTCCTTACATTTATAACTGTCACTTTAGTGTTAGTTTCCTTACATTTATAACTGTCACTTTAGTGTTAGTTTCCTTACATTTATAACTGTCACTTGTCACGACTTCCACCGACGTCGGCTTCTCTCCTTGTTTGGGCGGTGTTCGGCGATCGACGTCACCTGCTTTCCAGCCATCGCCCCTCCATTTTTCATATGTCTATTTGTTTTGTCTTGTATCCATACACACCTGGTTTTCATTCTATAATCACACTGCATGTATTTCGTCCTCTGTTCCCCTCCATGTCTTTGTGTGTAATTGTTTATTGTTATGTGGGTATGTTCACGCGCTAGACTTTTGTACATGTTCTGTGTTTTGGGCACTTTGATGTCATTTTGTTCTTATTTATTGACCGGAATAAAAGTGTGCCTGTTAACTCTACTCTGCTCTCCTGCACCTGACTTCGCCTCCCGTACACACCCGTAACATCACTTTAGTGTTAGTTTCCTTACATTTACAACTGTCACTTTAGTGTTAGTTTCCTTACATTTTTACAGTGCCTTGCGAAAGTATTTGGCCCCCTTGAACTTTGACCTTTTGCCACATTTCAGGCTTCAAACATAAACATTCCATTGTAGATTTTGCTTTATGTTTTGGATCATTGTCTTGTTGGAAGACAAATCTCCGTCCCAGTCTCAGGTCTTTTGCAGACTCCATCAGGTTTTCTTCCAGAATGGTCCTGTATTTGGCTCCATCCATCTTCCCATCAATTTTAACCATCTTCCCTGTCCCTGCTGAAGAAAAGCAGGCCCAAACCATGATGCTGCCACCACCATGTTTGACAGTGGGGATGGTGTGTTCAGAGGGATGAGCTGTGTTGCTTTCATGCCAAACATAACGTTTTGCACTGTTGCCAAAAAGGTCAATTTTGGTTTCATCTGACCAGAGCACCTTCTTCCACATGTTTGGTGTGTCTCCCAGGTGGCTTGTGGCAAACTTTAAACGACACTTTTTATGGATATCTTTAAGAAATGGCTTTCTTCTTGCCACTCTTCCATAAAGGCCAGATTTGTGCAATATACGACTGATTGTTGTCCTATGGACAGAGTCTCCCACCTCAGCTGTAGATCTCTGCAGTTCATCCAGAGTGATCATGGGCCTCTTGGCTGCATCTCTGATCAGTCTTCTCCTTGTATGAGCTGAAAGTTTAGAGGGACGGCCAGGTCTTGGTAGATTTGCAGTGGTCTGATACTCCTTCCATTTCAATATTATCGCTTGCACAGTGCTCCTTGGGATGTTTAAAGCTTGGGAAATCTTTTTGTATCCAAATCCGGCTTTAAACTTCTTCACAGCAGTATCTCGGACCTGCCTGGTGTGTTCCTTGTTCTTCATGATGCTCTCTGCGCTTTTAACGGACCTCTGAGACTATCACAGTGCAGGTGCATTTATACGGAGACTTGATTACACACAGGTGGATTGTATTTATCATCATTAGTCATTTAGGTCAACATTGGATCATTCAGAGATCCTCACTGAACTTCTGGAGAGAGTTTGCTGCACTGAAAGTAAAGGGGCTGAATAATTTTGCACGCCCAATTTTTCAGTTTTTGATTTGTTAAAAAAGTTTGAAATATCCAATAAATTTCGTTCCACTTCATGATTGTGTCCCACTTGTTGTTGATTCTTCACAAAAAAATACAGTTTTATATCTTTATGTTTGAAGCCTGAAATGTGGCAAAAGGTCGCAAAGTTCAAGGGGGCCGAATACTTTCGCAAGGCACTGTATTTAGATGTCTTTCTTTCACGCTAATATTCTGAATCTGTTCTCTCCATATTTTCTGGTCTGTCGAGAAAATTCTAATTAAAGGTGCACCAAATTTAAAGGGGTGGATTAAAAATCAACAAACTAAAAACCCTATGGAATGAAAACGCAAATGGGAATATTTCTAGCAGTTAAATTACATTTATTCAGTGTGCAAGGGAACCACACCTGCATAAGGTAAGTTTAAATAACAACTACTGAGAAGTGCGTAGGAAAGGCTTGCATAGGACAGACGTCTGAATCGGGCTCTTTGTGAATATTGGACACGAAAATATAAATAATTGTCTTAATTATTAAACCATACTAAACCATACGTTCTTTAACTCACCTCATCTCCTGGGTCGAAAACCCCCCAAAATATACAAAATAAAAACAAACTCAAAAAATCCAAGTGCCGCCCAAATAAAAATCATATATAAGCACATGAGTTTCCTTCATTTGAGCTCCAACACTGTCTGTCTGTTTTCCTCCACCTCATCTCCTGAGGGAAAAAACTCCAACACAATACAAAATAGTAGAAAGTAAAAATAATCTTATGACCAACCACATAAAAATGAGTTCCCTTTATATGGGATCCAACACCCCAAATAATATAGTGTTTTTCTCTGTTTTACTCTACCAGTTAACTATATGTAACGTTGTGTCCAGCTGGAGCAGCCTGCTACATTTAATATTTAATCAATTAAATCAATCAATCAATTGATTACTATCTCACCAGGGTCTCTTTACCCAGAAAATAAATCAGTAGAATGAAGTTAGTCCAACATCAACAACACGTTTGTCCATCCATCTATCTATACCAAGTTGCAGAGTCAAAGACTGGCCTCATAAGTCCCTGGAATCAGGTATTTATCTACGGCTCTGTCCTTACCTGTGAGCCTACGGTCACAATGAAGCACTTCCTCTGTTGTCGTCAGCGTCCTTCACACTGGACTGTGGTCAGTCACACAACCGGGATGTCTAATGCTGTGAATAGAGTGGGGTCCTACGCTGTGTGTGTGTGTGTGTGTGTGTGTGTGTGTGTGTGTGTGTGTGTGTGTGTGTGTGTGTGTGTGTGTGTGTGTCAGCCAATCACTAGGCCTGAGGGAGATTTGAGAGAAGGTGCTCTGGGCATTACGATGGGACCAAACAGAAATAGCTCAGGGGATCTGAGGTTCTGTGGATAAGAGGATCTACAGGAATTAGAGACCTGTACCGAGTGAGATCTAACTAACCAGATAAAAGGAGAGAAAGAGAGTGATGGAGAAAATATATATGTATATAGAGAGAGTTTGAGATAGAGAGAAAGAAAGAAAGAGTGAAGAGACAGATGAAGACAGATGAAGAGAGATGATATGGATGAAGATAAATGATCAAGGGAGATTGAAAGAAAGAGAGTAGAAATGGAGGATATGACAAAGAGAGAAATGTATATGTTGTTTTGGCCTATGGCTAATCATGAGAAAAGGTTTGGAAAACAGCTGTGAAAAACCAACGGGGAGGACACGTGATCTAGAGTCTAAATGGATGTTTACACAGCCTCCCT